>NW_027531880.1:2474079-2630031 GCF_008692635.1 Crocuta crocuta
AAGTATCTTGTTGAGGATTTTTGCATCCATATTCATCAAGGATATTGGCCTGTAGTTCTCTTTTTTAGCTGGATCTCTGTCTGGCTTGGGAATCAGAGTGATGCTGGCTTCATAAAATGAGTCTGGGAGTTTTCCTTCGCTTTCTATTTTTTGGAATAGCTTGAGAAGAATTGGTATTAGTTCTGTTTTAAACGACTAAGACAATAATCTTAAGTCTTCACCACACGAAAAGTTTTTCATAACAGTGAATGGTGAATGGTAACTATATATGGATAGATGTTAACGACTTATTATGGTGGTCATTTCATAATATATACAAATGTCTAACCACTATGTTATACACCTAAAACCAACATAATGTTATATGTTAATTATACCTCACACACAAAAAATTGGGCTTCCTGATTTCAATAGGAATCGTGGGATTCCTGCATAGTAAATGTCAGGTGGTAACAGCTGACCATCAGAGACAAAGTGGAGAATAAGCCTTAAGGACAGAGAGACAATAAGAGTATTTTGGCCCTCAGGGGTCTATGGCAGTGGTTAACTGACCATAAAAGTGCCAAGAAAAAGGTAGATGGGCAGTCTAGTGATTCTTAACATCAGAGGAAATCTAAGCCAAGCGAACAGAAATCTGACTTTAGTGACTGTAGTGGGAAGTACCCAATTCCCATATTCTACTCAGTTCCCAGATCCAGGATTCCATGACTGAGGCAGAGGCCAACTCCCTTTGAAAAAGGACTTTATGGGTGCCTGGTTAAGCATCTGACTTCAGCTCAGGCCATGATCTCATGGTTCGTGAGTTGGACCACCACCTCAGGCTCTGTACTGACAGCTCAGAGCCTGGAGTCTGCTTCAGATTCTGTGTCTCCCTCTCTCTCTGCCCCTGCCCCACTCACTCTCTGTCTCTCTAAAACTGAATGAACGTTAAATTTTTTTTAAAAAAGAAAAGAAAAAGGGCTTTATAACTTAGTCACAATTTTATATTATAAATCTTCCCTAAAGCCTTCCACAGAGGACACGCAGCTGTTTATCAGGGTGATGGGCACTGAAGGGAAAATCTAGGTTTCTCAGGGTTATTAGATAGTGAATTAATGTTGAATTAATTAATTCTGAGTTAGTTAATTAACCCTGCATAATATTAACTGCTGAGGATCCACAGCACCACAGTGACCTACCAGTCAGGAAGGTCACAGTGTGTCCAACAAGGCTCACTGGAATTAATCCTGTAATTATTTCCCCCATAGATGTGCTTAGCAACTAACAGAAAGAATCTTCTAATTGGTTTTCTAATGGAGTAGAAGCCATTATGTAGGAAGGGTAGAGGGAAAGTCTCTGTTACTTGAAAGGTGACATAATAGAGAATTCCCATTACTTCCCATTTAACTCACCTGATGGTTCATCCTTAAAAAAGCAAGATAGGTCTTGGAGAATGACTAGTTGTCATGAACTTAACCGGGTATTTGTGTTGACCACAGCTGCTGTTCCAGACATGTATCTTTACTTTGTAGTAAAGCAAATTAGCATAACTCCTGAACTTGGTACGCAGCTATTCCCCTAGGCAATGCCAGTTGAGGAGGGCCCAACGCAGCAGAGACTCCAATAGAATCCTATGCCTGTGATATAGGGATATTGGGTGGAGCATCTGATAAGGGCTAATAGGGGAACCACAGTGCAAGCCCAAAGCAAGACCATTTGAAAAGAAGTTCCTAGATTGCTACTGGAGCCTGGTGGACATTGACCTCTGACCTACGAGATATCAACTGACCTGTGATCTGAGGTGCCCATCATGAACTTGGCATTATCTAAAACATCATTTATGATCCCACCGTAAAGTTGGGAGTGTGTACAATCATTCTACTATTTAGTGGAAATACAATAGATAATAGAGAGCCTGAGTGGGTCTGAAAATCACAAGAAGTTTTCAGAGCATGACTCAGAGTCCCATGTAGATATGTCTACTGCCTTACCACTACTCCCTGAGCTCACATCAGTGGCCTCATTAGAGTACCTAGTGTATAGAAGGGTGTGCAGGCTATGCTTACATCTGGAAGTCAGTGACCACCAAATGACAGCCGGACACAGGGTAAATATTTCCAACAGACAGAACACAGTAAGGGGAAATATCTCCAACAGATAGAACTTTGGGAAGTTCATCCAATGGTCCACTATGGAAAGACAGCCTGAGGTATGAATCTCTACTGACATGAGAAGTCACTGATAGACTGAACTTGAATCAAGAACTTGGAAAGAGCAAAATTGGAAGATTGCTGACAAAGAGGTCTGGGAAAGAAGTATGTAGACTCTCAGAATGAGTGCAAAATGTAAAGGCAGTTAGCTTTTACAAAAGTGTTCCCCATAGGACATCCACAGCAAAGAAGACTCTCCCTAATCAGGTAGAAACACAATGACTCATCCTGTGGATGTCAGTCAACCTCTCTCCCCATCCATCCAGTGTTTACTCAGGGGATCCACGGAAAAAGTGGCCATGATAGCAGGGATGCTATGTGTGAGCTCAACATGAACTTCCCCTCAACAAGGATGACATGACTAGAGCTACCACTGGGTGACCAAATGGCCAATGACAGAAGCCAAAACAAGACCTCCAATATGGCACCACTTCCTCAGGAGGACCAGCCAGCTACCTAGTGGAAAGTTTAATTATTTTACATTGGGCCTGTTTTTCAGAGAGAAAGGAGTGATTTATCTTCATGGGAATGCATACTGTTAGAATTTGCTCCCATAACATTCTTCTGTTTCACCATTCATGCACTTATAGAACACCTTACTCACCACTGTACCCCGTACAATATCACTTCAGACCCAATAACTCATTTTATGACCAAAAAAAAAAAAAATGTGGCAGAGGGAACAGCCTCAATACATTCACTGGTCTTCTGGTCTTATTCTGTTCCCATCAGCCAGAAGTAGGTGGTCTGACTAAATGGTGGATTATGGTCTACTGGAGGCTTAATTAGGGTGCCAGCTAAACCACATCCTGCAAGGCTGGGAACTGTCCTATCGATGAAGGAAATGCTTTAAATCAAGCAAAGGGGTGGGGGGGAGAGCGACCCCTCAAAATACATCTAATAATCCACTAATGGAATTTTTCCTAACTGACCCCTCAATCTTGTGCTCTGAGAATCTGGAAGTCCTAATTCTGAAGAAAGGAGGGTAACCACCAGGGAACACAGTCAGGGTTCCACTGAATTGGAAGCAAGACTTCCACCTGAGCATTTGGTGCTCCTTGTACCACTGAATCAACAGGCAGAAAAGAAAGGGTCTACTTTATCAGTCGGATGATTGGACCTAATTTCCAAGGGGAAATGGTTGCCACTACACCAACGATCCAAAAGGACTATGTCTAGAATCCAGAGGATTCATTGGGTACCTCATAGTGTTCCCATGTCCAGTAATAATTACTGTCTGAGGCTGGGTTTCCTACAAATGCCGGAGACAGGGATTTGGGAACATGTGACTTACTGAGGAAGTGCCCTTCAAGAAAAGCCTATAAAGGGGACACCTGGGTGGCTCAGTCAGTTAAGCCTCTGACTTTGGCTCAGGTCATGATCTCACAGTCCGTGGGTTCAAGCCCCGCGTTGGGCTCTGTGCTGACAGGTAGCTCAGAGCCTGGAGCCTGTCTTCAGATTCTGTGACTCCCTCTCTTTCTGACCCTCCCCTGCTCATGCTGTCTCTATCCCTCTATCTCAGAAGTAAATAAAACATTAAAAAAGAAAAGAAAAGAAAAGCCTATAAAGGAGGGAAGCAGGATAGAGAAGGGTAAAAGAGCTGAATGTGACTGTGGTCTCAGACAAACTTGCTCTGAATACTAACTATTCCACAGATTTCCTCCCTTTGAGGGAAGGGCAATGCCTTTTTTACCTTGTGTCACTCCCTTGAGAATGGCCAACTTTGGAAGGAAGCTGAAGGCAATTCTCTAGAGAAGGGAGCAGCTGAGCAGTTAGCAGCCAATACAGCAGTAGGGGATGGGTGTGCAGCCTGGGAAGGGGAACTGTGCAGAATGGGAAGCTGTAGCAATGCCCCCAAAACATGTCCACTTCTGGAAGGAACCAGTAGAAATATATTGACACTGTAGATGTGAGAATAGCCTATAAGGCAGATTCTCTGAGGAAGCCAAGGCTTCAGAGGATTCAGAGCACAAGTGAAGATTTTGGCCTTGAACAAAAAGGTCCCTCTATCTTCTGAAACCGAGGGAATGAAATCTATGTAAAAATAAAAGTTTTATGCAAATTTATAAGGAAAGCGAAAAAAAATTCTAAGTTCACCTAAATTTTATTGAAAGCCTACTATTAATACATATCTGGCATACCTAAGGGGCTGATACAGTAATAGCATAAAAGACAGGTCCCTGATCTAATGGAGCTTAATGTCTCATAAACGATCAGTTACAAACCAAAAAGGACCAGTAATATTGAAAAAGAAAACCAAAGCAGGAGGCATCACAATTCTGGACTTGAAGCTGTATTACAAAGCTGTAATCATCAAGACAGTATGATACTGGCACAAAAATAGACACATAGATCAATGGAACAGAATAAGGATCCCAGAAATGGGCAAATAAATGTATGGCCAACTAATCTTTCACAAAGTATGAAAGAATATCCGATGGAAAAAAGACAGTCTCTTCGGCAAACGGTGTTAGGAAAACTGAACAAATAAAACATGCAGAAGAATGAACCTGGACCACTTTCTTACACCATACACAAAAATAAACTCAAAATGGATGAAAGATCTAAATGTAAGACAGGAAGTCATCAAAATCCTAGAGGAGAAAAAAGAAATCCTAAAGGAGAAAACAGGCAACAACCTCTTTGGCCTCAACTACAGCAACTTCTTACTTGACACATCTCTGGAACCAAGGGAAACAAAAGCAAAGCTAAACTATTGGACCCTCATTAAGATAAAAAGCTTCTGCACAGTGAAGGAGACAATCAACAAAACTCAAGGGCAACCAACATAATGGGAGAAGATACTTGCAAATAACATACCAGATAAAGGGTTAGTATCCAAAATCTATAAAGAACTTATCAAACTCAACACCCATAAAACAAATAATCCAGTAAGAAATAGGCAGAAGACATGAATAGACACTTTTCCAAAGAGGACATCCAGGTGGCCAACAGACACATGAAAAGATGATCAGCATCACTCACCATCAGGGAAATACAAATCAAAACCACAATGAGATACCACCTCACACCTTTCAGAATGGCTAAAATTAACAACTCAGGCAGCAACAGATGTTGGCGAGGATGCGGAAAAAGAGGAGCCCTTTTGCACTGCTCGTGGGACTGCAAACCAGTGCAGCCACTCTGGAAAACAGTGTGGAGGTTCCTCAAAAAACTAAATAGAACTACCCAACGACCCACCAATTGCATTACTTATCCTAAGGATAAATGAGTTGTGATTGGAAAGGGCACATGCACCCCAATGTTTATAGCAGCACAACAACAATAGCCAAAGTAAGGAGAGAGCCTAAATGTTAAGTGATGAATGGGTACAGAAGATGTGGTACACACACACACACACAGAAACAAACACATGCACAGGAATATTACTCAGCAATGAAAATGAAATCTTGCCATTTGCAACAACATGGATGGAACTAAAGTATATTATGCTAAGGGAATTAAGTCAGTCAGAGAAAGACAAATATATGATTTCACTCATACGTGGAATTTAGGATATAAAACAGATGAACATAAAGGAAGGGAAGCAAAAGTAATATAGAGAAGGAGACAAACCATAAAAGACTCTTAAATACAGAGAACAAACTGAGGGTTGCTGGTGGGGTGCTGGATGAGGGGAAGGGCTAATGGGGTGAGGGGCATTAAGGGGAACACTTGTTGGGATGAGCACTGGGTGTTATGTGTAGGGGATGAATCACAAAAATTCTATTCCTGAAATTATCTTTACACTATATTTCAACTAGCTTGGATTTAACTTTTTAAAACTAAATAACTAAATGCATTTTATTTTTTATTATTTATTTATTTATTTATTTATTTATTTTTAATGTTTTATTTATTTCTGAGAGAGAGAGAGAGAGAGAGCGTGAGCAGGGGGAGGGTCAGAGAGAGAGGGAGACACAGAATCTGAAACAGGCTCCAGGCTCTGAGCTAGCTGTCAGCACAGAGCCTGACATGGGTCTCGAACCTAAGAACCGTGAGATCATGATCTGAGCCAAAGTCGGACGCTTAAACGACTGAGCCACCCAGGCGCTCCTAAATAAATGAATTTTTAAAAAAACCCCAAATCAGTCATTTTTGCCACTCAAAAATCCTTACATAACACTTTATGTAAAAATCAATTAAATAACAAAAAAAATTTAAGTTAGCAACCCGTTTTTATAGCCTGTACATTATAAGGTAAAAAAGACACTGAGCTATTTAAATTCAATTTTATATCTTCTTTTTTACAAAGCCAAAAACATTCTGTCACTGAGCAACCCTGGCCTACAAAGTGATGGCACAATTAGGCTCCCATTTTGCATAATCAGGGCACATTAAATAGCACCTTCAGAACCAGAATGCTTCCTGGAGCATTCAATCAATAGATCACAGAACAACTGATGTTAATGCAGTGACTGTTAGCAATCTTAATCTCTTAAAATATTGCTTAAGATGTCATTAGGGATACTAACGAAACAAAATCAAATTTTAAAAATTTTGAGTAAAGGGGAATTTAAAAGGGCTATTTTTAAGAGCCTGGACATTAATAGATTTGATAGCACTGAGGCTTTATATTACTGCTTTGTGCCTGTCCTTTCTGGTACTTATCTCTAAAGTTAGCATATTGGGGTGCCTGGGTGGTTCAGTCGGTTAAGCATCCGACTTCAGCTCGGGTCATAATCTCATAGCTCAGGGTTCGAGCCCCACGTGGGGCTCTGTGCTGACAGCTAGCTCAGAGCCAGAAGCCTGCTTCAGATTCTGTATCTCCCTCTCTCTCTGACCTTCCCCTGCTTATGCTGTCTCTCTCAGAAATAAAAAAACATTGGGGCGCCTGGGTGGCTTAGTCGGTTAAGCGTCCGACTTTCGCTTAGGTCATGATCTCGCGGTTTGTGGGTTCGACCCCCGCATCGAGCTCTGTGCTGACTGCCAGCTCAGAGCCTGGAGCCTGTTTCAGAGTCTGTGACTCCCTCTCTCTCTGACCCTCCCCTGCTCACGCTGTCTCTCTCTCTCTCTCTCCTAGAAATAAATTTAAAAAAAATTAAAAAAATTAAAAAAAGAAATAAAAAAACATTAAAAATTAAAAAAATAAAGTTAGCATATTAACTCACCATTAACTTTAAGATCGCTTATTTATAAATTATCACAATTAGTAACCATATATTAGACCTTACATATAACCATGACTAGTAATATATACCCATATTTATTAAAAATAGAATTTTTTCATGTAACTTCTATTTTTAAAACAAATCAGTTTTGAATCCTTAATCTCTTGGCTTTAAATCGAATAGATTGAAGACAGCAGTTGTAAATAGAACTTGCTAAAACTTTTTGTATATAGAACTTGGATTGAAAACTAATGAATCCATTTTTTTTTTTATTTCTAGGAGAGAGAGAGAGAGAGAGAGAGAGAGAGACAGCGTGAGCAGGGGAGGGTCAGAGAGAGAGGGAGTCACAGACTGAAACAGGCTCCAGGCTCTGAGCTGGCAGTCAGCACAGAGCCCGATGCGGGGCTCGAACCCACGAACCGTGAGATCATGACCTAAGCGAAAGTCGGACGCTTAACCGACTAAGCCACCCAGGCGCCCCTGAATCCACATTTTGGTACATTCTTCCCATTAGGTAAATGTTGCTTCTCCAGCTCTGACATGCGACCTCGCTTCACTAGAGCAGGGTGATTCTTTTGCTTTCCTTCTCTCAAATGGAAAACAAATCTGGACTTTTGGTGAAAATGACAGTGATTTGGTGGAAAGAGATAATTAAAACGGCCTATTTTTCTGTAGGTCACATGCCCACATCATTGTAAAACTTCAGTTGGGACAAGAATAATGTTTGTAGCTCCCACCGCATGCATCAAAGCACTTTCCAAGTACTAATTATTGCCAACAGCTCAATGCTTGTTGCAGAAACCAGCAAATAAAGCCATAACAATATAATGTGGACACACTTTTTTGAAAAGATAAAATGCACCAGAGCGAACTCCAGGCATTACCATGCCCCTCTGACCTTGGACACTAGTCTGGCCTCGGACTTTTTCTCATAAAAAGGTTCCTCAACTCCGCCCTGGCCTAGGGAGCTCCCCGCGCGCTCTTTCCCGCCGCCTCCTAGGCCGCCCTCTGCCTGTTCTCTCAAACTTCTTCCCCGCCAGCGCCGGGTACCAGACCTCGAGGACACCCAGGTACCGCCCAGCCGCGGGACTCCGGGAGAAGAACGGAAAAAGCCGGCGCCGTATCCCAGCAACTACAGGCTCTAGCGCATGCTCCCTAGCGTAACAAGAGTCACGCTGGAGCCCGCAAGCGTGGAAATCCACTTCTCCACATTTTGGAGGTGACCTGGAAAAGTCGGTACCAAAACGCTTAGGTCCTCGAAGAAAGAAGGGGTTGGACGGTCAATGAGGGCGGACCGAAGGGCGGTGCTCGCAAAACCCGGAAAATCCTTCCGGATGCGCCAACCCCGACATGCGCAGAAGGCTCCCCCGCGGCGGCGGCGGCGGCGGCGGTTCCGGAGCCGGAAGGTACGGCGTGAGCGGCCGGCGGCCTGACGCCTCCTGGGTCATGTCGGCCCAGGGGGACTGCGAGTTCCTGGTGCAGCGAGCCCGGGAGCTGGTGCAGCAGGACCTGTGGGCAGCCAAGGCTTGGCTGATCACAGCCCGCAGCCTCTACCCCGCCGACTTTAACATCCAGGTGAGGTCAGGCCCGTGCACGCGGCCGCGTCCGTGGAGGTGTGAGCGCTTCGCCGCACCGGAGCTNCTGGAGGCGTGGGGGTGGGGTGCTGCTCGGTGGCCCAAACTACACCGCCTCGGCCCTGGGAAAGGCCGTTCGCTCCCTCGTTCATTATTATGGCAGCCATTTGTTTAGTGGCTGCTACTTTTGAGACAATATTCCCCAATGTTGGGAGCCGAAGGGTTGTGAGCGAGCCCGAGCGAGGGTCGCACTCCTAAGCCCCGTGGCCCTGCGTCGCCAGGTGATGCTTTACGATCAGGCCCTCCCGGGTTGGGGGGTCCCCATTGAAGGCCAGCAAGCGCCACGCGCGGTGAGCCAGGACCAGAGGAGGTTGTGACCTTCGGGTCTGATCTGTGTTGCAGTATGAGATGTACACCATTGAGCGGAACGCGGAGAGGACCGCCACGGCCGGGAGACTGCTGTACGACATGTGAGTGGGGATGCCGGACTCCAGGCTTGCACTGCCCTGAATCTCTCACGGAGGTTTTGTTTGTGTGTGGAAGTGGGAGTTGGGGGAAGATCTTCAAGTTCATCTAGGTCTCTGGTATCTGAAGCTTACTTAGTCGTGAGTGTAGGCCTTCGGTTAACTGTGGACATGCTTTCTGCAGAGAAGTCTTCTGTTTTATTCTTGGTGAAACCTTTCCATTGTTTATTTATTTATTTATTATTTATTTATTTTTACAAATAGTTTATTGTCAAGTTGGTTTCCATCTAACACCCAGTGCTCCTCCCCACTTCCATAATTTATTTTGTTTTGGAAATAATACATGCTCTTTGCAGAAGTTCTAACAATACTGAAGCATAGAGAATGACAAGTGAAAGTCCCTACAACTCAACCAGAGTTGAGTTTTGGGTGTCTGTGTACACATACATACACAGGACAGAAGACATAAAAGTATTTGCGGGGAAGGGTTACAAAAGTGAGGTCATACTACTTATATCATGCTGCAGCTTGCTTTCTTCTCCCACTGTAATGGAGGGACACCTTCTCAGGATGTAGAGCTCTTCTTTTTCATATTTGCATAAGGTTTCATAACATTGGTGGGCATTTAGATAGTTTCCAGTTATTTGAGATTATTTTCAGTGTCAGTAAGCAATTTTGTACCCGTATTGTGGTGTTTTTCTGTAGAGTAGATTCTTAAACATGGATTTTCAGTCAAGGGTATAGTATTTTATATGTTGATACACTATCAAATCACTCTTCAAAAAATACTGTTCCAATATACGTTTTTACTAACAGTGTGTAAGAGCGCCTATTTTCTCACACAGTTGCCAACGTTGGATATTATCAGTCTTTCTGCTTTTTTAAAAAATTTGTGTTCATTGTATTACTCATAAGACTGAGTAGCTTTTCAAGTCATCTCTGATTGTTTGCATTCTTTCTGGGATTTGTCTTTGCCCACTTTTGGGTAGATTTTTTTTTTTTTTTTTAGTTCCTTTTTCTTGTTGATGTTTAGGAATGCTTTATATATTATGGTCACTTGTCTTTTCACTTATAAAAACTCTAGAGACTTTTGTGATTAACTTCATTTTCCTTAATTAGTTTTTGTTTGTATATCTTTATTTTGGTTTGGTTTGTTACATCTACATATTCACTTGGAATAAAGAAAAATGTGGGGTGCCTGGGTGGCTCGGTCGGTTAAGCATTCAACTTCGGCTCAGGTCATGATCTTACCGTTCATGGGTTCGAGCCCCGCATTGGGCTCTGGGCTGACAGCTAGCTCAGATCCTGGAGCCTGCTTCAGATTCTGTGTCTCTCTCTCTCTGACCCTCCCCTACTCATGCTCTCTCTCAGAAGTAAATAAATAAACATTTAAAAAAAAAAAAAGAAAGAAAAATGTGTTTTTCTCCATACGCTAATGTTCTTATTTTCTTTTTTGAATGCTATATAGAATCTGACATTTTAATAATGCATTCATTTTAAAAATAGGTTTGTGAATTTCCCAGATCAGCCGGTGGTGTGGAGAGAAATCAGCATTATTACATCAGCATTAAGGAACGATTCACAGGATAAACAAACCCAATTTTTAAGAAGTAAGAATGGAGTGATAACTTAATGGGTGTATAAATTACCATTTCTGGACTACTAAATTTTATATGGTAACTCACATCTTATTGGTACCCAAATGTATGTTTTGCTCTTGACAACTGAACTCTGTACAAACGGTGTCACTTGGTCCCTTGAGCATTTGCTTAGAAACCTTTAAGCTTCCTTAACGGGTGTAGGTTTATCAGTTAGGCTGGGGAATTGAATATATTTTTTAACAGGTTTAACAGTGATCAGAAAGCATCTATAGGTTAAGCATATCTCCACAAAATGGGAGATAAAATTTTAGTGATTTATGACCTCTCTCATTAACCCTCACCCTGTGTTGGTTGCTATAGCCAATCAAAGATTTCAAATTCTGGATAAAAAAAAAAGTAGTTAGTTTAGATAATTTCAGCATAAACAAGTGCATCCTCTTTATCTCAGCCAACAGCAAGCACTATTGTGACCCTTCACATAAGCCATTCTGGGCTCATGGATCCAATAAGGCCTCCAGAGGTTTTAGGGTCATTCAGCGAACATCTGTGTCCAATACCATTTGACCCAAAAGCCTTCTAGGTTGTAGGTGAAACTCAGTTATTCTAAATGTAGCATGAAAATGCCTTCCTTCCACTTTACTTCAGGATTTTCTTTCTGAAAGAAATTTTTAAAAGTAAAATGTGTTGTGTACAGGTTTATTTGAAACCCTCCCTGGTCGAGTCCAGTGCGAAATGTTACTGAAGGTAACGGAACAGTGCTTCAACACATTGGAACGATCAGAAATGTTGCTTCTACTTTTGAGACGCTTCCCTGAAACAGTGGTACAGCATGGGGTATGGTTTGTTCCTTTCCTTTTTCTTAAGAGAAAATAAAATTGATGAACACATTCATCAGTTGGGTTAAAAGCAATAGTGTGTATTCTAGAGCAGAAATTCTGAAGAGCACTAGATAAGATTGAATTTAAGGAATCTGTCAGTAAAGCTAAAAGGATGTCACTGTTATCAAACTTTATGAATTTCCAGTAAAAGTTGTCCTGTAAGGAAACAGCCAGCCAGCTGTTTTTTTGCAATTTGTAAAGTACAGTAAAATTTTTTAAAAAATCCTACTCCATGTGGGCAACAACATGTTTGAATTTAAATGAGAGCCATAGTCTGTAGTCTTTCATGTGCTTTTCCCTGATTCCGTGTATCTGTAATAGTTATTAGTGCTGTTGGCAGGCATTGGTAAGTTCAGTATCTCCTGTGCTTCCCAGACCCATTGAGGTAGATATTTCCCACTTTACAGATAAGGAAAACGAATCTTAAATAATGTTAGTAACTTCCATAGCCAGTAAGTGGAAGAGTCAGGATTCAAATCACTCACTAACTCTGTTAATTCAGACTCTGTTGTTTACTCTTTCTCATGCTAGTTTTCAAGCTTTGGTCCTAGTTAACCATTTCTGTACCTCCCTGTACTAGTTGTCTAGGACTACTAAAACAAAGTACCAGAAAACTGAGTGGCTTAAGACAACAGAAATTTATTCTTTCACAGTTCTGGAGGCTGAAAGTTCAAAAGCAAGGTGTGGGCAGGGAGGTTCTAGGGAAGAATCTTTCCTTCTCTTCCTAGCTTCCATGGGTCACCAGCAATCTTTGTCATTTCTTGGCTTGCAGCTACATCATTCCAGTGTCTGCCTCTGTTGTCACATGACCATCTTTCCTGTGTGTCTGTTCCTGTGTCTTTATATGGCCTTGTAAGGATTATAGTCATTAGATTTAGGGCCTGCCCTAACCCAGTACTCCCTCATCTTAACTAATTGCGTCTACAAAGACGTTATTTTTTTTATAGGATAAAATATATGTAAGGTCACATTCTCAGTGGAGGTGAACATGAATTTTGGGAGGATGCTATTCAACCCAATGCATTCCTTGATCATTACTCAACTTTTAACTGTTTGTGTTAGGACTATCTTTTACATCATACTGCCTCTACCTCAGGCATCCTCAAGTGATCCCCAGGAGATAATGCAGATGCCTTGGTGGGTTTTGATAAGCCAACTTTCTACTGTGCTAGGGAATACATAGTAGAGAGTAATGGAAAGGTGGCCTTAAAAGTCAAACAGTTGTGGGTCACCTGGGTGGCTCACCCATTTTAGGCGTCCGACTCTTGATTTCGGCTGGGGTCATGATCTTGTGGTTCTTGTGGGTTCCAACCCCACACTGGACTCTGTTGACAAGGTGGAGTCTGCTTGGGATTTTCTCTCCCTCTCTCTGGTCCTTCCCTGCTCATGCTGTTTCTTTCTCTCTGTCAAAAATTTAAAAATTAAAAAAAGTTGAGCTGCTGCGTCTAGCCTAGGCTGCATGACTGGCTACTCCTGACAACTCTTGAAAGTGATAAGGTTTGTTGACATAATACATCTTGATATAGAGGACAGTTTCTATGTTTTATAGAAAATTTCTGTTATTCTAATAGTTCCAGCGTTTATTTAAAAAAAATTTTTTTTTAAACATTTATATATTTTTGAGACAGACAGAACACAAGCTGGGGAGGGCCAGAGAGAGAGAGGGAGACACAGAATCTGAAATAGGCTCCAGGCTCAGCTGTCAACACAGAGCCTGGCGTGGAGCTCGAACCCACAGACTGACTGCAAGATCACGACCTGAGCTGAAGTTGGACGTCTAACCAACTGAGCCACTCAGGAGCCCCTTCAGTGTTTCCTTTAAGTTTATCAGAAGTCTTGTTTGCATTTTAATTTTGCTAGTTCAGAGGAGCATAACCAAGACAAAGTAGTTGTTGGTCAGGTGAATTTTGGGTTTCCTTCTGGGCTGTGTTGCTGATGTATCCTTTTGTTTTCTAGTCTTTAAAATGAGAATATTTGTTTCCTGGGGAAGTTTGCATATACAAACTGTTGGTAAATTTAAAAAGCCATTTCTTTATGTAATTCTGACATCTTAAACTGTAACACATTTAAGTAACTAGTTGTATTTTAAAACAGGTTGGCCTTGGGGAAGCACTATTAGAGGCTGAAACTATTGAAGAACAAGAATCTCCTGTTAACTGCTTTAGAAAATTATTTGGTAAGAAAAATTGTATTTTGTACTAATTCTTTGCAGTGAGTAGAATATGCTAGAGTATCATTTCAGGGATAAGGTCATTTGTGGAAAGCAAAGGAACTTTTCATATTATGAAATTTAAATTCTAGGGTTTTTTTGGTCCAAAAAGCATTTGATTTCTAAATTTTTACTATATAATATTTGTAGAACCAAATATGAAGCATAATAATAAATATCTCAGTTGTCCCCCCAGTGCAAGAACTAGACCATTACCCATAATGTAAAGTCCGCCTGTGTGCTTCCTTGCTCGTGCCGGCCACTCATGCCCCTGTACAATGTAAATTTTACACAAATGTGCCATAAGGGGTTTGTTCCCCTATATATTTTGGATAATTACATTATGTAAGCTCAAAAATAAATTTTGTTTTTCTCAGAATTGTAGTGTAGACAGCTTAATTGTTTTTTCTTATTTTTCCCCTTCAACAGTTTGTGATGTCCTTCCTCTGATAATTAACAACCATGATGTTCGATTGCCTGCCAATTTATTATATAAATATTTGAACAAAGCAGCTGAATTTTATATCAATTACGTCACTAGGTCCACTCAGATAGAGAGTCAGCACCAAGGTAAGTGAAAATATCCTGCAGTTTTATTTACTGAGACTTTAGTAAGTTGCAGACTCAAAAATCCCTCAGCAATCTGATTATTCTTTGGATACACACCAGTTTGACAGTGTTTCTAAAAGATGGGTCCTAGAAAAAAAAATATTACAGGTAAGAAACGAGACTTTTCTGGAACCAGTTTTACCCTTTGACTGAAAACAGTCAACTTGCTGGACCATGATGTGAGTGCACTGAGCTTCACACATGTACCACAGCTCAAAAGTCATTTTCTGCTGTACCAGTGGCCAGTTGTGGTCTTTAAACAAAGCACATAATGTGTTGGGATTCTGCGCTTTTGTCTTTTGAATGGGGGTTCTAACTTTTTCTTTCTCTGTCAAGTACCACATACAGAGTAAATAGTAAGATTAATTGTAGGCTACTCTTTTCTCATTTCTCAGGCACCCAAGAATCATCTGATTTAATGTCACCTAGCAAACGGAGCTCTCAGAAGTACATAATAGAAGGGCTGACTGAAAAATCGTCCCAGATTGTGGACCCTTGGGAGAGGTTGTTTAAGATTTTAAATGTTGTTGGAATGAGATGTGAATGGCAGATGGATAAAGGAAGACGGTAAAACATTGTTCATTTCTAGAATTGCTTAGCAAGTCTTCTGATACCGTATTCTCAAGATCTTTAAAAATAAAATCACATTCTTAAAAAGCACATAATGCATAAGTATACTTTTGTTTTTCAAATTCTGTAGCCTTGGTATTTATGCAGAAGAGGATGGTTTTTCATTTTATTAAAAAATTTGCGATGAAAGTATGAATTCTTAAGAAGATGTTGAGTTTGAAGCATTCCCTGGTATTCAGAGGAAAGAGTAGCTATTTTACGTAGCTACTGTTTGTTGTGTCCGTGTCCTAAAATGGCAGTCTGATCACTGCTGTAATTCAGAAGGGGAATTTCACATGCCTACAGCTGCATTTGGCAAATGTAGCACTTCTGTTGGGGCTTTTCTCTAGAACTTTTGCTGTCAAGCCGAGAGTAATTTTGGTCATCCTTCATCTTTCAGAAGCTATGGTGATATTTTGCATAGAATGAAGGATCTCTGCAGATATATGAACAACTTTGATAATGAAGCTCATGCAAAATATAAAAACCAAGTGGTTTATTCCACTATGTTGGTCTTCTTTAAGAATGCATTCCAGTATGTCAACAGCATACAACCATCTCTGTTCCAAGGTTGGTTTAAGAATTTTAAGAGTCTCCCAAAATCCCGGCTTTGGCTAGGATGATGAAAGAAGATGAAAACATTTACCTTAACCTTGTTCTTGGATCCAAATAACTGGAGGGCTTTCTTTTAGTTGTTGTTAGTCTTTATGTAAGTTCATTTTCATTTACAATTTCTGTACTAAAGGATGTAGTGGTACTGTGAAACTAAATACAGATATTCAGTGCCACTGTTTTTAAAAGGAGCAGGTATAGCAAAGTATTGAAATAGATTTCACAAAGACTTTGTAGGAGACAAAAATTTTTTAAGTAGTATGTTTCCATATAAATTCTAAAAAAATGTGAAAAATAGAAAAATAAGATCATGAAATCACCTACCCATCCAATATAATAGCCCTCATTTTTTGTGTATTGCTTTATAGCCTTTCATATATTTAGATATTTTGATTTTTGGCTATAACGTATATGTATAATGTATATACATATAATATGTTTTTAGCGTTTTTAGCTAATTGTATGATTCCTCTTCGCCATAAAAAATTTGTAGATAAGTAAGAACAAATACAAAGAAAGAACTTTGATTTGTAATCTGTCATTGAGAAAGAACCTTTATTAACAGTTTGGTGCGTACCTGTACAGTCTTTTTCTTATTCTTGTACACTTGTTTGTCTACCTAACTGGGATCACACTGAACATACTTTTTAGTGACCTGTATTTTCAGACAACAGCTGAGTAGACTTCCACCTGATACTAAGTTTTCTTTTCCTTGCCGCATTTTTAATGTTGGTGTTTTCCCCCCATCCATAGGTCCTAATGCCCCAAGCCAAGTTCCGCTGGTTCTTCTTGAAGATGTATCAAATGTGTATGGTGATGTAGAAATTGATCGTAACAAACATATACATAAAAAGAGGAAACTAGCTGAGGGAAGAGAAAAAACCATGGTAATCCTTTCAGATATGATTATTAACAGATTATATGTTTATGGTTTGCTGGAAATGAGTCTTTGTAAAATACAGCTTTGGAACTGAATTGATAAAACTTAGGTGTTTTCATTATAATTACTGTATAAATCAGTGGTTCTCAACTAAGGTGATTTTCCCTCCCCCTCCCCCCCCGGGACATATGGCAGTATCTGAGGACATTTTTTTATTTCTACGGTTTGGTGGGAAGAGTTGCTATTAATATTTACCATGTAGAGTCCAGAGATGCTGCTAACCATGCCACAGTAACCAGGACAGGCCCATGATAAGGAGCTGTCCAGCCCAAAAGGCAAATGTTGAAAAACCCTGGTTTAAGTTCTATTTTGACAACATGGCATCAATAAGTGTAAAAAGCAAACCCAAATGAAGTGCATTAAACATCTAGACAGGGTGCTATGCTGAGTCCTGACCTTAGAATGGAAAGTGCTTGAAGTGTTCCCCAGCTAGGAAGTAATTACAGCCCAAGGGGACATGTCAGAAAGGTTTCATGAAGGAGGTCAGCATTTGAAATCAGTCTTGAAGGATGTGTAGGTTTTGTCATTTGCAGTTGGGGGGTTGGATTTGTGAAGAGTAGACAGTTTGCATGAAGATGCGAGAGCCCAGAGAATGTGAAGAACCACTGGTCTTCTGATTAGGCCAGGCAGCAGGCGTGGGTGGGACAGTGATTCTTAAACTTAATTTTAAAGCAGAGTAGGCCTTTCAAGAAAAACTTTAGTGGAGGCCCAGTGGAGATCAGGAGTGCTCTCTAGGTCAGGAGTCAGCAGACTTTCTCTGTAAAGGATCAGGTAATAGTTTAGGCTTTACAGCCTCCACGGTCTCTGTTGCAGCTATTCAAGTCTGCTGTTACAAGACAAAAAAACCCAGCAATAGACAATAGTAAACAAATGAAGCGGCCATGTTCCAATAAAACTTTATTTACTAAAGGAGGATTTGGCCTGCAAGTCATAGTTTGCTAATCCTTACTCCAGGTGAAATACCTCAGGGGAGCCCAGAGTTTCACCTACTTCCTGTCCCCTCTCCTCTCTTGCTTTCAGTTCTGTTACCACTTCTTCAGCCCCTAAGTAACATTTATTAGACCTGGATGTGAGGAGATATGTGCCTTAAGATCAGTTTAATCTGGGGGCACCTGGATGGCCCAGTTGGTTGAGCGTCCAGCTTCACTTCAGGTCATGATCTCACAGTTCATGAATTCAAGCCCTGCGTTGGTTTTATCCAGGTACTTCATGTTAAGACCACAGATACCCTTCCTGCCATGTAGATAATAGGTTGTAATAATACTAGTTTTCGCTAAAAGCAATGACATGTCCCATATAAGTCAGTATAAATAACCTGGCTCTATCAGTCTGTTTCCATCTCCAACACTTCTTCCCTGTCCAAGGCATTCCAGGCTCTCATGCATCATCAGGGTCGTGCTCTGGTCTCCCTGCTTGCCTTCGTGCTCCTTACCATTTCTTCTCTTCTCAGCAGCCTTAGTGATGTTTTAAAGACATGAAGCAGACGTCGCTCCCTTGCTTTACCACCTCTATGGTTTCCCATCATGCTCAGAATAAAATCCAAACTCTTCACTTGGCTTCAAAGCAGTTACTGAGCAGGCCTTTGCACGCTGCAGACAGGCTGGCCTCCAGTGCTCCTCAGTGCTCTGAGCCCCTTCCTGCCCCTGGGCCTCTGCTGCTGGCTGTGCACTAGTCTCTTAGCTCTCGGCCTAGATATATGTCCCTCTGCAGCCTCCTCAAAATGCTTGTCTGGTTTTCTCTATTGCTCTCTTTTAATTCTGCATAGCCCTTATTGCTATTTTCCTTGTTTATTCTTTGCTGGTTTGCTGTCTGTGTCCCCTCGTTAGCTCTGTACAAACTCTGTGGGGCCACGGGTATTGTCCATCTTGTGTTGTGGACATCTGGACAGTGCCTAAGCCACAGCTGGTGAATGAGTGAATTCCCACTCTTCCCTCTTAAACTTGGTGTACAGGCCATGGAATAGCTATTTAAACCCTCTGGCCCTCTGGTTCCTCCTGTTTTTCACCTATCGTGTGTCACCTGGCAGGCCCTGCTCTCATACTCTGGCTCTCTAACCAGTCTGAGTTTCCATCTATTTTTATTTTTACTCTCCTAACTGATTTCCTCCTGGTTTTTATTCTATCCCACAGTCTGCCACTCCCCGCCCCCCAGCCGGGGTCTGTATGTGCCATCACAGCAGAGAACATACCTGATGGCCCAAAGCTCAGCTTAGCAACTCATCTTGTCATACTCATAGTGTTTTGTTTCTTTTAATAACCATCAAAAACTTCGGAGATTTCTCACAATAGTATCTGATACACTGGCCCCTGATGCTGGCACATTTTTGGAGCGGGACAGAGGCTGCGCACCTGAGATGGGTTTGCCACACTCCCTGGCTCACGTGACATGCCAGATGGCTGGAGCTGGGGGCTGTCCTCTCCCGTGGGCAATAAGTTCTCCACCCGCACACATTTGTGTGTGTTCCCTGCAGTCAGGATTCTTGCTTACAGCATCCCCTCGAAACTTCAGAGGGTACTTCTGCATTTCTAAAGTAATTTCTCTAAATTTTAGAAACTGTTTAGAACTTCATACTATTCCCATCACATCTGAGGTCCCTTTTAAAAGCTCCTGATCTCATTTTGAGTTTGAGTAAAGAAAGGAATGTTTTCTTTAAGTCGCAACACCAGTGGATACCCCGTTCATATCTTGTTAGATTGGCAACGTGTGGCAAGGAGCTGGACCCTAAAGAAATAGGATGCCTCACAGGTTTTGATTGTGAAAGAGATGTGGGCATGTGTCATTGCTAAGGGAGGATACGAATGTGGCAGCTAAATTGAGTGTGTGGGGAAGGTCCCCAAGTGTCAGGAGTAGCAGGAGGATACTACACTCTGAGAGAGGGGGAGAAAGGTGGGAGGGAAGGACTCGTTTTTTCTCAGATTAGCTTGAGGAATGGAGTTTTTAGCTAAAATATTTGTACATATTTTTAAATGATTATCGTGATGTAAAAATCCGCAGGGAGAATTCAATTTGGGTCATTAAGTTGACAAAATAACCTAGGTGGAATAAAAGAGTCAGGAAATTCTCAGCAAAATATAATTAAATGGAGCTGTTTTACCTTTATTATTTTTTGGCAAAATGTCTGACCATGCTCACTGGCGCTTATAACACTTGCAGTTCTCGGAGACCTCTCTTTTCTTTGGCTAAATATTTCTTGAGATGAAGAGCAAGAAAAGTAGGACTCTGTTGTAAAGTACAGAAGGCATTAATAGATAAGTATTATTATTAAGCATAAGTAATTCCTGGATGTCACCTTGCATTGGGGGAGCAGAGCCAAAGAGATGAGTGGCCATGGGAGAAGGTATATCTAAGGAACAAAAGTAACTCATTTCTTTCAATTCTTAGGGCATTTGGGCTTTAATTGTATTCCACAACATGACAAACTTATTTGGAAGTAGATTAAGTGATGTCACATATTGGGGGAAAAAAGTAAATTATAAAACAGATGCCACTTAAGCTGTATCTCTGAATGTAAAAATCTAATTTGGGGCTTTTATAACATTGATAATGTTTTTTAACTATTGGAGGTTTTAACGCCACAGCTTTACTTGAAAGCCAACATAAGCTTAGAATTTATCATCAGAAAAACATAAACTTAATTTTTAACGTAAAATTGAATGTATAAGAGTGAAAAGATGGAAAATTTATATTAATTTTTAAAGCTAAATTGTTAAATTCAAAACATTATACTCAAGATAGTATCCTTTGGTATAAGATGCATATAGTAATCCGAATTGGTGGCAGTAAACATAATAACATACTGGTACAGCTGACCCTTGAACAAGGGAGTATGGGGTGCCAACCCCCTGCGCCCTGCACAGTCAGATCTGTGTATAACTCCTGTTCACCTAGAACTTAACTACTAACAGCCTACTGTTGACCAGAAGCCTCACTGACAGCATAAATAGTTGATTATTCTATATTTGGTATGTTTTATGTAGTATAGACCGTATTCTTACAGTAAAGTAAGCTGGAGGAAAGGAAATGCTACTAAGGAACTCATAAGGAGGAGAAAATACATTTACACTTCTGTACTGTAAAAATTTCCTGTATAAACAGATCTGTGTTGCTCAAACCTGTGTTGTTGAAGGGTCACGTGTATGTGACTCAGTTAATCCTTTCTTCACCTTCTCTAAACAGAGTTCAGATGATGAAGACTGTTCAGCAAAAGGAAGGAATCGTCACATCGTAGTCAATAAAGCAGAGCTTGCTAACTCCATTGAAGTGCTAGAAAGCTTTAAGCTGGCCAGGGAGAGCTGGGAGTTGCTCTACTCCCTAGAATTCCTCGACAAGGGTAAGGACATGGTGTTGTATTGGTGCTGTTTAATTTTTATGTAAGGTCACTGTGTTAGAAACAGTATTCTGCTTAAAATAAGACATGGCTAACTAAATTGATTACAGTAGTTTACATGTTTTATAGGATTCTTTTTAGAGCAGGACATCTAATCAGTTATTAACCAAATAACCATTTACCTCTAAGCCTCTACTACGAGTGGTTTTTTTGAAAGTTTTATTTGAGTGCTCAAGCAAGCGGGGGAGGAACACAGCGATGGAGAGAGAGAATCCCAAGCAGGCTCCGCCCAGCCAGTGTAGAGCTCTGTGAAGAGCTTGAACTCAAATCAATGAGATCATGACCTGAGCCCAAATCAAGAGCCAGAGGCTTAACTGACTGAGCCACGCGGTACAAGCCCCTACTCTGAGGGTTTATTATAATTAGGGTTGGGGTGCAGTGTCAGGGAGAGTTTTTGGTCTTTTAACATTTGTATTGTGGGCCTCTTTTTCTTGCTGGTCTGTTTGTTTTGTGCTTTTAGTTTCTTTTGTCTCCTGTCTTGTGTCTTCCTTATGATGTGTAGCCAAGCATACAAAAGGTAATGCTATTTTTATCTGCATTAACTCCATTGCCTGAAAAACTCACACTATAGAAAGCTTCTTTTCCTTTGAGAGTAGACGTAAAACTAGGGGAAGTTTTACAGCGATTAAGTATTTCAGGGGCAGCTGGATGGCTCCGTCAGTTAAATGTTGGACTCTTGATTTCTGCCCAGGTCGTGATCTCATAGATCCTGAGTTCAAGCCCCAAATTGGGTTCTGCCATCACCACTCGAAGTCGGCTTGGAATTCTGTCTTGCCCTCTCTCCCTGCCCTTCCCCAACATGTTCACGTGCTCTCTCTTTTTCTGTCAAGTAGACTTTTTTTTTTTTTTAAGTATTTCAACATTGCTTAGATATCAGTATCTCTTTGCTAACCAATGTATTTTTACTATAGTTTGGAACCAAGGCCCTTTACTTTCCTTCTGGCCAGTGGACCTTCATCCTTTGGCCCCCTTGCATCACATACGTGTACTTCTTGGTCAGATGTGTCATATCATTTTCATTTTTTCTGAGTCAATATAACATCACTTGGTTTCTTCCAATAGCGTCAAGAATTGTAAATATGTATGTGACCTTGACCTTTAGAGGGGATTTTTTTGTTGTTGTTATAAATTGACTTTTAAAAAAATGAATAGTGTTGGATCTTTGTTTTCTTAGCTGGGTGAAAATAATATTTTTCTGAGGTGAGCAAAGTTATTTACAAGATGAATGAGATCATAAGTGAACTACGTTTTAAACAACTCTTGGGATATGGTATGTGCTTAATAATTGTTGGTGCCCAATGAAAATACTGCTTGTGTTTTATATTCTAACTTTACTGTCTAATTCAAATTCTAGACCGTTATTACGGAAATCAAAGTCGATAGTTGCTATCCATTTTTTGGTAGTTTGTCTCTGTTTTGCTGGGTTTGTTTTGTTTTCTGCTTCTGTGTTAACATGTTTTTGGTGAATTTGCTTTTGAATTCTCAGAATTTACAAGAATTTGTTTGGCATGGAAGACAGATACTTGGCTTTGGTTAAGAATCTTCCTCACTGATATGATCATCTATCAGGTAACGTGATGTACGTTTTAAGTTCCTGTGTCTATAAAGGATGATTATTACTGTGAACCTAGTATAGTGTACAATGTGTGTGTGTTCCTGCTGTAGACAAGTCATGCTCTGAAGACATAACATGTCTTCAGTGGCAGAGGGATTATGGCCCACTTTCATCTCAAAATGACTCCAAAATGACAAGGCTGCATCTTCTGTGTTACCTTTGCAATGTCCAGCCACACCCTTCTGTAAAGTAAGATTTTTACTTTTCAGTAAAAGATGAATACTTCCCACCCCTCCTTGTCTGCCCTCTGATGTAGGCCTTCTGCCTGGCTCTCTGTGTGCCTGGAACAGAGAGAGCAAATAATTCCCTAAGGGGTATAGAGCTCCCAGCCTCCACTGTTGAAACAGACAGGGTGCTGCTTCCATCCTGTGTAAAGGAGAGATGGTATTAGTAGTAAAATATTTATAAAAAGTGGTATATCCAAAATGTGCTTTATCCAAAAGCTGGTGTTATTTTTATTTAGTCTTAAGAATTAAGACTGAGGGTGCCTGGCTGGCTCAGTCAGTAGAGCATGTGACTCTTGAACTCGGGGTCGTGAGATCAAGGCCCACTTTGAGTGTAGAGATTACTAAAAAAACCATTAAATAAACCTAAAAGGGGAGGGAGGTTGTGCTTGGGTGGCTCAGTTGGTTAAGCATCCAACTTGCAGTCAGGTCATGATTTCGCGATTCAGGAGTTTGAGCCCCATGTTGGGCTCTGTGCTTGGTGCCTGGAGTCTCCTTCAGATTCTATGTCTACTCTCCCATCCCCTGCTCCTACACTCTCTCTCTCTCAAAAGAAATAAATAAACATTAAAAAAAAAACCAAAAAGGAATTAAGACCAGAGAGAAAACTTTGTACATGTAAAGTACCTCCATTGAGAAACTCCATCTTGCTTTAAGTAAGTTGGTTTGATTATTGCTGAGTCTCCTCTTTCCTCCTCAGATGATCAAGCAGAGCTGCCTTATTTGGAGTTGCTTGCTGCTTGCTTAATCAACAGTGGAGATTTATTTAAATGGCAGTGTTTTTTGTTTTCTTATTTCTGAGAGACAGAGAGGCACCGTGAGCAGGGGAGGGTCAGAGAGAGAGGGAGACACAGAATCTGAAACAGGCTCCAGGCTCTGAGCTGTCAGCACAGAGCCCAATGCAGGGCTCGTACCTACGAACCATGAGGTCATGACCTGAGCCAAAGTCGGACGCTTAACCGACTGAGCCACCCAGGCGCCCCAAAATGGCAGTGTTTTTCAGCTCCTCGCTGTTATGTCTTTTTTAGGGTCAATACAAGAAAGCAATAGCCAGCCTGCATCATTTAGCAGCTCTCCAGGGATCACTTCCTCAGCCACAGATCACGGGCCAGGGGACCCTGGAGCATCAGAGGGCACTCATCCAGCTAGCAACTTGCCACTTCGCTCTAGGAGAGTACAGAGTGAGTAGTGTGTGCCTTGCATGGGGACCCTCCAATGCGCTCAGCTACCCTGGGGCTTCCTCTTTTTCCTACGGTGGGCTTTTAATACAATGCATGTTTATTTGAAATAGGGTTTTTCTGCCTAGATTTTAATCACCTAATCTGCTGATGAAGATCTTGATTTTGTTTTACTTTGTTTTCTCTTTACTAGCAGCTTTCCTGAAACAGACTTCAGTTCTTTTCAGGTTTTATTTTATTGGAGGATGATTTTTTTTTCCTTTACTTTCTTATCTGGAATCCCGTTAGTGCAGGATCAGTCCTGTTGTACTTGGAGAGGAGAGGCATATACTAAGTGGGAAACGGAGGGTTTCCATTTGCTTATCTGAGCCTCAAATTCACTTTTTACTTGATGATGATACTTTGTGGGGTATTCCAGGAGCAGATATGTGAACAGGTCTGTTTCCTCCATAATTGTGCGCCCCTCCTGCCACAGGGTGGGGGCCCTGTTCTTTACCTTTGAGTGCCTCATAACACCTACCACAGTGGTTTGCCCAGCTCTGATACTTAATAAATGTTTGAATTCAGTGATAAGCACGTTCTTTATATACATGGGTACTGTATAAATTCACCACCACAACTTAACACACAAACTCTGATTTCTTCTCATCTTTGTATATGTTGATTACTTTGTGAATAGTAACCCCAAAGTAAGTTTTTAAACTTAACGTTTGAAATACAATTTACAGTTCATCATGTAGGAAGAAACAATTAGTATGTAAAATATGTGCATTGAAAATTGAAAATACTTTTCTGCCATCATTTATGTAATTATTAAGTACCTAATGTAAGTTTCAGTGAATTCCTTTTGATAAGTTAAAAGAGAACATATATTTACTCACACAGATATGCATGTATCATATAGAATTAGGCAGTTACTCAGGCACTAATGTTCAGCATAGTATGAGGGAATGTAAAATAAACAGATTTAATTAAGGTAGGCAAGCTCATTCTCTTTAAGGACTTCCATTAAAGCTGATCACAGCTAGGCCGACCCTCCTTGGTTTGTAACTTAACTTATTCCCAAATCTCAGCTGCCTTCAGCCCTCTGTCTTCAGCTCAGACCTAGCATGTCCAGATGTGAGTTTCCTTCATTCTCTGGCCCTTAGGTGTACAACCGTCAAATCGTGGTTGACTCTTCCTCTAGCTAATCTTTTTGATTAGTATGAAGCTAATGTCTTTGGTGTAGTGCCTTTTACTTCCTTTACCCACCACCCTAATCCATGGCTCTGAACTGAGTTTTTTGCCTGTAATCTTTTTTTTTATCTCTAAGTTATGGTTGTTGCTTTCTATGATAAGATTGCTGTCATCATTCCACTTAATTGAAATAATTGACTTCCCAGGTGCCCAGAGTTGAGCCATGTGCTGGGGTGGAGAATATAAGCAGGGTGAGGGGAATGTGGAATCCTTGCATTCAGGATATAGAATTGAGTTACAGAGAAGAGTGAAGGTGTTTATATCAGACAGTTAAAAACCAGATGTGAAGTGGCATGCCCCTGACATATGCACAGGAGGCATTCAGAGAAGGGAGTTTTCACCAGGGTCCAAGTAGTCAAGGAAAGATTTACAAAAAAGATTGGCTGGAGGTGGGCACTGAAGGATGATGGCATGTGACTCTGGAGGACACATCCTGGCCCTCCCACTTGCCCACTCTGTAACCTGGGCCAAGTTACCTCACCACGCTGTCTGACTCCAGTGTTCAGGTTTTTAATTCCTGAGCTATTGAGCTCTTGAAGCTAGAGCTTCACGACCCTGTGGCCGTGAGTGGTTCTGGACGTGCCAACTGATCCTCTCAGTTGGCTGTGGCTTACCACAGCCAGAGCCCCCAGGTTGGTACTGCCAGCTCTGAGCAGCCTTACAGCTATTTTCTGAATGTGCCAAGACATGAAAAAAGTAGAGCGGCATGGGTTTCACACTGTACTTCCTCATCTGTAGATTGAGGATAATGACAGGGTTGTCATGCTCCCTAAATGGAATCTAGTTGTTATCATTAGAATTTGGACAGGTAGACCGTAGGTGATGGCTTACTCTCTGTGGATGGAGACCGGCCACTCAGTGTGGCACTTAAGGCTTCCCTCAGCCACCAGCACTGCTTCCGACCAGTTTCCTAAGTGTATTTCCTAAGCCACGCCCTCCTCCACCGCTTAAACAATACCCAGCCCTTTCCCACATCTTTCTCCTCTGAAACGGTTTTTTTCTCTTTTCCACATTTCAACTCATTCCCACTTTAAGGCTTGAGTGAAGGTAACCCCTCCTGAACCGTTACCAGCTAGTTTAGCTTGTGTGTATTGCTCCTCCATTTTACATTATGCTCTACATCATAGCATTTAGTCCACTGCTCTGTGTCCCATTTTGTTGACTTTTCTCTTCATTGAGGTATTAAATATCTTTAAGGCAGGGATATTCTTCCTTCCGATGCCACTGTGCTGTTAAACACATTGGTAGTTTAGGTAATACTTGACTAATTTTTAGTTTTTGTTCTTTTGTTTTAACAGCAAAAAAGGAGTTACTATTCTCTCAAAAGTCTAGTACCCTGTATTTAATCTTAGTTACTTTTTCTACATTTTCTGTTGAGTAAACAGTGATGTTCCCATAAAAAGTCTTGAGGGGTGCCTGGGGCTCAGTCGGTTAAGTGTCTGACTTCAGCTCAGGTCATGATCTTGAGGTTTGTGAGTTCAAGCCCCACATTGGGCTCTGCTGACAGCTCAGAGCCTGGAGCCTGCTTCAGATTCTGTGTCTCCCTCTCTCTCTGCCCCTCCCCTACTCGTGCTCTCACTCTCTCTCTCAGAAATAAAATTAAAACATTTTAAAAAATAAAAATAAATTTAAAAGAGACTGGAGGCCATGCTGTAGACCTCTGTGTGCACACATTGCCCACTTGTATGCTACAAGTACATTAGTTGTTATGTTGATTTACTTTCAGTGAGAAAATTTCAGATCAGTACCTT
Organism: Crocuta crocuta; assembly: GCF_008692635.1. Lineage (NCBI taxonomy): Eukaryota > Metazoa > Chordata > Mammalia > Carnivora > Hyaenidae > Crocuta > Crocuta crocuta. Next base: position 2,501,267 of record NW_027531880.1, read on the forward strand.
TTCATCTGATCTTCTTTAGATGACATGTGAAAAAGTCCTTGATTTGATGTGCTACATGGTACTACCCATTCAAGATGGAGGCAAATCACAGGAAGAACCCTCAAAAATAAAGCCCAAATTTAGAAAAGGTACAGTTACAAGTTTTACTCTTATTTTGTAAAAATGTCTTTACCCAAGGCTGGAAAATTCTTTACAACTCCCGATGAGGTAATGTATGATCTGCAGGGTTTGACAGACTGTATAAAAAGTTAATCCCTTGCCAAGCTTGTCCTTGGCACTGATTTCATAAGCAGCTGCAAATCTGTGTTTCTTCCAAAGTTCTCTTCACTTCCTGAGTTTGTTATCTCTGAAGAATATCTGACAATTCCTTTTCCTATCTTTAGCAATTCTTGGAAAAGTTGCAGATGATTAGTTAAGAAGTGTCTACTGGCATATCCCTCTTAGGCTGTTTTGAGCTTCACCTCAACTAGCATATTGATTGTAAAATTAAATAAATTTAGTTGTAATGCTTATATAAGAAAGGAAGAAAGATTCACTATCTTGGTTCTAAGTTTCCATATTAGAAGTTAGAAAAAGAGGGGCACCTGGGTGGCTCATTCAGTTAGCGTCCAGCTCTTGATTTTGGCTTAGGTCATGACCTCACCATTTGTTAGTTCAAGCCCTGCATCAGGATGTGCTGACAGAACAGAGCCTGCTTGGGTTTCTCCCTCTGCCCCTTGCCCACCTGTGTTCTCGTTCTCTCTCTCTCTCTCTCAAAAATAAATAAATAAACTTAAAAAAAAATTAAAAAGGGAATTTAGAAAAAGATAAGCCAGTTAAGCCCAAAGAAAGTATAAGACAGAAAATAATGAAAAGGGGAGAAATCAATGCAATAGAAAATGAGATAGAGGAAATAAAGCTAAAAGTTGGGGTTTTTGGAAAAAAAATAAAATCGATAAACTCCTAACAAGATTGATCAGGAAGAAAGCACAAATTACCAGTAGCAGGAATGTCACTACAGATCCTACTGAAATCAAAAGGACATTAAGAGAATAAATTATTTATTAGACTTTACATCAGTAAATTCAACAACTTAATGAAATGGAAAAATTTGTGAAAAACACAAAACTGACAAAGATGAAACTGAAAATATGAATGTTCCTACATCTATGAAAAAAATTATATTATCAAAACTTTCCCACAATACTCCAGATCTAAATGGCTTCATTGATGAAGTCAAGCACTTAGGAAGAAGTAACACCAACCCTACACATACTCTTTGAGAAAATAGAGTAAAAGAGAACACTTCTCCATTCAATTTTTAAGGCCAACATAACCCGAACAGCAAAAAATATTAGCTAATAGAATACAGTAGCATATAAAAAGGGTAATACATATGACCAAGTATACTGGGAATGCAAAGGTGGTTTAACATAGGAAAATTGGTCCCTTTAATATATTAAAGGAGAAAGAGCATATAATTTTTTTAATAGAGGCAGATAGAAACCCATCTATAAGCATTTATGCAGTATGTTTGCATTTTTCATTCATGATTTATAAAACATCTTAGCAAACTAGAAACAGATGTTTCTAGTTTCAACATCTTACTTAACTGTGAACTATCAAGTGCTTTCCCCAACATCAGCAACAATATATAGTATCTATCTCCTCTTACCACTTCAGTATACTAGAGATTCTAGCCAGCAAATTGGGCAAGAAAAGGAAAGGTATAAAGGTTGAAAACTAGCTATTTTCATTCACAGATAAGACTGCGTTTTATTTGCAGCTATGTATGTGGCTATGTTAGAAAAGCCTAAGGAGGGGTGGTATCTGGGTGGCTCAGTCAGTTAAGTGTCTGACTCTAGATTTCGGCTCAGGTCATGATCTTACACTAGGTGAGACGAGCCCTGAATTGGGCTCTGCACTAATTTTTAGAACCTGCTTGGGATTCTGTCTCTCCGTGTGTCTGCCCCTCTCCCACCCTCTCTTTCTCTCAGAGTAACTAAACTTAAAACAAAAAAAGAAAGGGGTACCTGGGTGGCTCAGTCGGTTAAGCATCTGACTTTGGCTCAGGTCTTCATCTCACAGTTCGTGGGTTTGAGTCCCTAGTCGAGCTCCGTGCTGACAGCTAGCTCGGAGCCTGGAACCTGTTTCGGATTCTGTCTCTCTCTCTCTCTCTGACCCTCCCCTGTTGACACTGTGTCTCTCTCTCTCTCAGAAATAAATTAAAAAAAAAAAAAAGGAAGGAAAGGAAAGGTTAAGAATCTCCAAATAGAATAATATTAAAAAACTTAAAATGTTTAGGGATAAATTTGTTGAAAAGTGAGCAAAATCATGTTCATAGATCAGAAGACTCCTATGTTTTAGGGTTCCACTTCTCAGATGTGTCTACAGATTCAGTGCAATCCTAGTCAAAATCCCAACAGACTTTTTTTTTGGTTGGTTTTTTGGTTGAAACTGATGAACTTGATTTTTTTTTATTTTTATTTTTTTTAGTTTATTTTGAGAGAAGGGGAGGGGGGTGGGGGGGGAAGAGAGAGAGAGAATTCCAAGCAGGCTCTGCACTGCCAGCACAGAGCCTGATGTGGGGCTCATGAGATCATGACCTGAGGCGAAACCAAGAAACCAAGAGCTAGATGTTCAACCAAATGTGCCACCCAGGTGCCCCCAGACTTGATTCCAAAATCTATATGGATGTGCAATCTAGAATAGCTGAAACCGTTTTAAAAAAGACTTACAAAACTGGGCAACTTACCCTCCCTGATAGGAAGACTTTTAATTTTAAGTAAAGCTACAGTTATCCAGACATTATTGACAGAAAAATGGAGAATCCAGAAGAGACCCACACAGATATGGCCAGGTGATTCTTAGGGAAGGCACCAGAGTAATTCTTTGGAGAAAGGAAAGTTGAGATGCAGCTGAGACTAAATGGAAAAGTTAAAAAGAGAACATTTTTTTATGAGGAAAGGTCTTTGCAACTAGTAGGCAGATTTATTAGGACACTAAAAATTTCCTAGAAGACAAAAGCATGACAGTTTTGATCATTATTGAAGTTCTTTAAGGTACATAGGAAATTAAAAAAAAAAAAAAAAAAGGAGAAGCCCAGACCCCTTCAAGATTAAGTGTCTCTGTGAAACAGAAGCAGATCTGGTGGGTAAGACAGGACCTAGCTGACATCAAGACTTATTTTAAAGCTCTAGTAACAAAGGTATGTAGTATGGACCTAGAGATCGACTGGTGAAATGGAATAGAGAACTGAGAAGCAGGTGGTATTATAATTCAGTGGAGGAAGAATTTATCCAGTAAGTGGTGCTGGGATCATTGATCCAATTGTAAAGACAACAGAAATTCTTCAAATTTTAAGATTTAAAAATGGAAACTAAAACTTCCAGGCTTTTAGAAGAAAATACAGAAAAGATTCTTTGTGCCTTCTAGGTAGAGAAAGAGGCTACAAAAAGCATACAAGATAAATTCAGTCACACTAAAGTTAAAATATCAACAAAAGATAGTGTCATCAAAGTGAAAGGCTATGCCATAGACTGCAAGAAAATTGTCCAACACACAGAATCAACAAAAAGTAAGCATCCAGAACTTTGAAAGAGCTCCTTCAAACCAGCCAATCCCTCACAGAGAAATAGGTAAAGAAGAACAGATTCACAGAAGCAGAAATCCAAATGCACACAACTATTTGAAAAAACTCAGAGCCTCTGGGTGGCTCAGTCAGTTAAGCATCCGACTTGATATCAGCTCAGGTCATGATCTTGCAGGTTCATTGGTTCAACCTAAAAAGAAAAAAAAAAAAAACTTTCAACCTATTAGCAATATGGGGACTTCAGATTAAAACAGCAAGCTGCCATCTCACACACATGAGAATGCAGGGATTAGAGAGTAGCAATCCTGACTACCAGGATGTCAAGACACATATCGCCTGTCTGCTTTTGGAATGTTTGTAAACTCAGACCAACACTTCGGAGACCAATTTAGCTGTTTCAAGTTGAACATCTCATTACCTAGTTGTATCCCTCTTCTAGTTAAATTTCTTAGATCACTGCTTTTCCAACTTGTGTCCTTACCCCCTGGGTCATGAATTTCAACCAGATGTTTTCTTTTTTAATGACATGGAGTCTAATACTGTCATTAAAATGAGTACATCTCCTGTACAAAGGTTAAATTGTACTTGATGAACCTTTTGTTTTAGATATAAACATGTATAAATATGTGTGCACAGCATCTCCATTATTTCTTGTTACCTTTGTCCTGAGGGTAGGGAGGGATTTAAGGTATGAAGAGCATACATAAAGGAAGAGATTAAGGAAATTAAGGAAAATTATTGCCTGAAGTTTTTTTTTTCCCCCAGAAGTACACAAGAAAATGTATATAAGAATGTTTATTTCAGCATTGTTTGTAAAAGTAAAAAATTGGAATCTCGGTGTCCCCCATAAAAGAATGGGTAAATGAACTGTGGTATATGTAAATGGCAGAATAGTACATAAGCATTAAAAACCAGTCAACTAGAACTATAGGTATTAGTACCAAAAACCATTTGCAGAAGGATGCATACACTATGATGCCATTTATATAGTAAACTGAAAACTTGAAAAACTTTCCTCTGTGTTGCGTAGAAATGAAAAACACCACATTCAGGATAATAGGGTGACGGAAGAGGACATGGTCTGAAAAGGTGCACAGGAGGCTTCAACTGATTTGTGATATTTTGTATAAAATCTTTGAAGCAAAATGTTAACATTCTGTAGAGCTGAGTGTTGAGCACACTGGTATTTGTAATATTCTTTATGTAATTTTTTATACATTTGAAATGTTTTGCAGAAAGCATTTAAGGAAGGTTAGGAAAGAAGATTGATAAGTGAAATCCAGAGACCCCTCAAAAACCTGTTTCATCATCACTAAGCATAATCGTGGTTTAATCATGTTTGAAATCGTGTGACTGTTGCTTTTTTTCTGGAAAAAGTTTTAAACATTTGCGTTTCAAAGCTGTTTTCTTCGATAATAACAAGCATATTGTGGACTTTTGTTAGGTTCAGATCTGAAGCTTCTGCCTTGTACCAGTAAGGCCATCATGCCGTACTGCCTGCATTTAATGTTAGCTTGTTTTAAGGTAAGCTGAAAGTTGATTAGCATGAAAGAAATTTAATTTGGAACATTGCTGTGATGCTCTAGAATGACTTGGTGTAGTGGGGAGAGTACATGAGCTGGGAATTAACAAATACTAATTGTGGACTGTACTAGACACTAAGGAGTAGGAGATGACCCCCGTCCTCGAGCAGTTTGCAAATCAGCGTGGGACAGTTATGCAAATAGCCTTGCCTGTAGTGATGTTCAGTAAATACTTTATGCGTTAATATATGTCAGAATGTATTAGCTAGAAGAAGAGAATACAAATGCCATTGGGTTGGTAGAGGGGTGGTGAGTTTATTATCCTAAGGATTTGGGGGGTGAAAGCCTTTCAGGCATTAGGACGGCCACCAGCAGAGGCCCAGCAGAGCTGGGCAGGGTTAGAGACTGTTGGAAGGACGCCAGGCCTGTGGCTGCAGTTGGAGCAGAGCCCCAGCGTGCATTTCACCCGGGTTTGTGAGCAGGAGAACCGCAGTACTGGGTCTCTGCTTTGGGCCGTAATTCCCAGGCTAAACCCCAGGTCACAGTCACCTGGGGAGACAGAAAGCATTTGAAGTGTGAGTTGAATTCTCGCTGCTCATTTAGAACAAAATGTCCTTTTGCCGCTTCTCCAGTTAGCACTCCTCCTTCCTTCTTTGTTGCTCCCTGCCTTTCTTCTCCCCAGTCCGCGTTCTCCTCAAACCCACCTCTCCTACACGGCTTCTTGCCCACCCTCACGCACAACCGTCCCCTTAAAAGAAATCCTCAAATTCCTCTCTCTGATATATAGAAACACTCATCTTCTCTTGCCCTTTTCCCAAAGTCAAAGCTCCCAGCCCCCGTGCACGTCCAGCCCCCGTCAGGACGCTCACAGAGGGCACTGCCAGGGACCGTGTTCACAGCACAGAGGAAACGAAGGTTTCTCTGGTTCGGACCCACCCCCCTCAGAAGGCAGTTGTGATGTTTGCATAGCATGTGTGATGTTTTGTTCCCTATATCACATATTTTCATACAGCAGCATTTTTTTTTTAATCTTTATTTTATTTTTGAGAGAGAGAGAGAGACACTGTGAGCAGGGGAGGGGCAGAAAGAGAGGGAGACACAGAATCCAAAGCAGGCTCCAGGCTCTGAGCTGTCTGGACAGAGCCCTGTGTGGGGTTCAAACCTACAAACTGAGATCATGACCTGGGCCAAGGGTCAGATGCTCAACTGACTGAGCCACGCCCAGGCGCCCCATACAGCAGCATTTTTTAAGGAAATGATATTTGTTTTATTTAAGATCACCCCATGATTTCCTTTTCCTTCTGCATCTGCACAAATCCTTGTCTTGCAGCTGCGAGCTTTCACGGACAGCAGGGACGACATGGCGCTGGGGCATGTGATCGTCTTGCTTCAGCAAGAGTGGCCACGGGGAGAGAATCTCTTCTTGAAAGCTGTCAATAAGATTTGCCAACAAGGAAATTTCCAATATGAGAATTTTTTCAATTATGTTACAAGTATCCTTTTTCTTATTTAAGCCTAAGAAATTCTGACTTTTTTTTTTTTTTTTACAATGAACACATGGTACAAAAATGAACCATTCTAGGTAGAAATAATGATTTTCTCTGTTTGGAGGGGAAGAGAGACAGAATGGTGATTAAAAATGGGACCATGGCAGTTCCTCTCATGAGAGTCATAAAAGGCTTCACAGGTGATGTAAGGAATCAGGAATATTGGTAGCCCAAGTCCGTTTTCCACGTGCAGCGACTTCTGGGAAGGTCCCCAAGATGCCTAAATTAATCGCCTTCAGGATCCTGACAGGCCCAGAATGGCTGGTGAGACCATAGAATATAACAGTCCATTGGCCTTCATCTACTGGCAGAGGGCCTCCTGCGGGCACTCCTAGGGCCCTGACTGTCCCCTGGGGTCAGCTGTTAGAGCGCCATGTCACAGCTGCCACTGAGTCCCCACCAAACATGCATGCAGCCCAGCGGTTGTTTTTGACAATAGGGAGTATTTCATACTCTTAGGGAAAGACCAGCCTTGGTGTGAGGAATGTGCTATTCTTGTCCAAGTGCCTAGAGCAGTACTTCTTAGCTGTTTACGGGGAGACCACACCCCCACTGCTTCTTTCATTTCTTATTAAGAAAACAAAAGATTTTGCTGGGGTGCCTGGGTGACTCAGTCGGTTAAGCGTCCAACTCTTGATTTCAGCCCTGGGCTTGATCTAAGGGTTGTGAGTTCAAACTCTACATGGGGCTCCATGCTGAGTGTGAAGCCTACTTAAAAAAACAAACAGATTTTGCTGTTATGACCATATAGAATCTCTTTTAGTAGCATCTGTATGAGAAACATATTTGTCTTTATGAGGTGGTTTGGTTGGTATAAGAGTCACTAATTGGCAAGAAGACAGCCCTGGGTTCCAGGACTGACTCTAGTCAGCAGGCTGGCCATGGGCACGTTACGCAGTCACTGCAAGCCTGTCGCACATCTCAGAGAGCAGGGCACCTTGTTTCTACATGTGGTTAACCTGAATCTGGCCTGCAGATATCGATATGCTGGAGGAATTCGCCTACTTAAGAACTCAAGAAGGTGGAAAAATCCATCTGGAATTACTACCCAATCAAGGAATGCTGATCAAGTAAGCATGCTGTCCTGCTCTTCCGTGCTAAGTGCTCACCTTTTGTGTGCTTGTAGGAAATCCAGATCTTTCAGAAATTTAATAGAAAGGAATCCAAACCTGGTCTCTGTTTTTGAGAGTAGATTTGATTCTGGCTACCTTCTGAAACTTGGTGTTTCCTTAAGGACACTTCTGATAAAACGTTCTTTAAATTGGGGTATCTCTGTCACTTTTGAAACTTTTTCACTAAACAGAAGTCTCATTCATGATCTTTTGCTTTCCAGAATTGACTAAACCTATAAATTTCTTTGGACATAGAATGTTTTTAATTAAGAAGAGCCCTGCTTACTTAAAGTTGTACTGGGTTATGGAAAACTACAGACTTCATTTCTAAACTGTACTTAGATTTCAGTGTTTATTTGAAGTCTTCCTAAGCAATCATTGCTTACATAGCACCAGGGACAGTAGCCGGGTCTAGTGCCCCCTTGCAAAACACATCTGCCCCAAGAAATAATGATGGGGTGCTGGTCTCGGGCGTGCCCTCCCACACCTGGATAAAGTTAGTGACCATTTATGATTTTTAAATAGCTCATAAATCTTGCTTCTATCCTTCAGTACTCATTGTAGTTTGGATAATATATCCTCTGTGCTGTAAATGCCACGTGTAGTTTTATTTTCATACTTCCTCCTTTGCGTCCTGCATACTCAGCATGGCTGTGAGTCAGTGTCAGAGTCACTGCAAGAGACTGAGCCCTGAGTGAGAAGGGAGTGTTGCTAAGGCTGAAAACATTTTCCTTTTTCTCTCAATTGTCAAATGAACAAGTTTTCAGTTGTTGAGAGCAAAAATCCACACCTTATTCTACCTTTGTAGAGCCTTAGAGATGTTGAGAGGGAAGTATGAGATGTTCATTCTGGATATGTGGCACCTCAGTGGTTTGGGGCATAGCAAACATTACTCCTGTTCAGAAGAGGGTCTTGTGGAATCCCTTCTAAAGAATGGGAAGATGAAGCAGAGTTTTTGTCCTTCATCTTGTAAATATTATTAATAAATATTCTAAATACCTAAAATAAAAGAGTACACTGCCCTTTTTTGAAAACACAAGACCTTTACACAGTAGGGTCCTTAGGCGAGATGGGCCAGACACGCTCCTCTTCTGTCTCCGTTCCCTTCTGTAAGACTACAGCTGAGAATTGGGGAAATCATGGCATCGTTAAAATACTCTTAACAGCGTTTGAGAATAAAGATGATTTTTTGATATGGGAGTGTAGGTAACCCCTTTTATGGGCTTAAAAATAAGACTTCTATGTTTTGAGCCTGGATATACAAAACATATCTATTATTAATAGCTTTTTAGTTACTTCTTATTAACACTTACTGTAAATCGCCATAATCTAAAAACAGCCTTAGAATCAACTCCGTTTACTTAGGGTTACACTTCCAGGTGATCTCTCACTTCAGATAATGCTTACCTGTCTGTAGAGATGTGAGGGAACGGGCTATTAAAAAAAAATCTACAGTTGGATCTCAGATTTCATTATACCGAACCTTTCTTCTGTAGGCAGTTTGTTTTGAGCTGAACGGTGACCTGGTTACCTGCAGACAACTCGTAGGACAAGGAGCGAAAGCGGGGGCTCTTCAGCACCCAGATGATACCACTGTAAGGGGTTGTTTAGGGTAAGGCAGGGACCGCAGCATGCATGTCTAGGCTCAGTCACGATAAACCTTAATTTCTTCTAACTCCCCGTAGAAGATCGTTAAGCCTCTTGGGAAACCTGCTGTTCTATCAGCTGGAAGCAGGAATAGGGATTGTTACTTAGTGAGCTGTATTCCTTGTAGGAATTTGCCCAGTCCTCGCTGTGTGAGTCTCAGAGTTCATCTGAAACCTGCATTTGAGATTACTCACACATAAATTACAGCGGGAGAAGCAAGCTGTGGAAGCCAGAGAGCTTGTCTGAGGGGGCTAGGATTCAAATCCTGAGTAAAACTATCTATATTCCTTTTCCCTTTGGGTTCCAAACAAATTCTCTGAAGCCATCGCAGACCTTTTGGGGGGTGCCTCCAGCTGAGAGAGGAGGGCTGTGAGTCCGTCCTGGCCTGCTCAGATGCCCGCAGGGACAGTACCAACGCGGAGGGCACCCGGGGCCTGACCAGAAGAAGGGATAGCTCTTTATTCATTACATAGACATTTTGTTGTTACGTATTTTAAAATACAGAACTATTTCTATACTGATATTTGTAGTCTCTTAGTTGGCATTAGACTAGACAAAAATGGAAAAATGGTGTCCTCTACACTAAATCTTTGTTACGAAACTCTGCAAAGCCATGGGTGCCAGACATTCCCCCCACCTCATCTGTGCCTTTTCTCAATACTTTTTGAAATTCAGGCTCAACCTTTATCAAACATACTGCCAGCCCCCCACCCCCACCCTAGGCCTCTTGGAAGCGCCTCTTCAGTTGGAGGCCTCAGTTCTGGCACAGGTGGTTACCAGAAATCTCCGGTTTATCTCTGGGATTGGCGGGGGCCTGAGCAGAGTGGAGAGTGAAGGAGGCTGGGTTTGAAAATGGGTCTTCTCATGTGTCAGCCCCACTGCTGTTCAGTTGTGTCCCGCCATCCTCTTCCTCACTGGTGGCTTTTACACCAGATGTCGAGCGGGCGGAGCTCGGGGTGTCGGAACAAGATGCTCTGGACATGCCCCAGCAGCAGGTGCAGGGAGAAGGCTGCTAGCTTGTCCCGTCCTCCTAGAAGGCACCACTGTTGCCAGGGGCCCCGTGAAAGTTCAGGGGTTTCTGCATAGTCTGTTCCAGTCTTGTGCATTTTCTCTGGCGTGTTGTTTTTGCAGTGCAGGGTGAGTCGGTGTGGGTGTTTGAATGCTGCTGTTTGCTGTTTTTTAAAGGCCTTCTAGCCCTCCCATGGGGTTACTGCAGCAGGAATTCTTACCTGTGCTTCAGCCCAGCATACAGACTGCTGACAGGTACCAAGTGGAAAACACCTGCTCATAGTGTGCGTTTTGTCCACATGTTGTACTGCCCATGGTTTTCAGCTCTCTGTGCCTCAGTGCTCTTTTTCATGCTTTATTTATTTTTTTAATTTGTTCTGCATTCCTTGGCAAACCATCTGGTTGTAATATTGTAACATTTCTTATTTTTTTCCATAAGTTGCCAGTGTTTTTGTGTTCGATTTAAAAATCATTATGGATCTAGAAAAGAAAAAGGGAAGTTCTATAAAAAACTGTTAGATTAAAGCACACATTAGGTTAGGCACTAGACTGTTATCTCTTTTGATAAAACATAAGGCATTTGTTCATAAATCTATAAGGCTGCTGAAGCTTATGTTAAGTAAATTTTTATTCGTGGGTTTTCATCTTAGTGACCAGCGTTGATGTCTAACTGGGCCTTACCACAATATTTCCCTGCCACTGATACTGATTTTCAGACCTTCCCTTTCTGAACTGAAAACATTTGGAATGCTGCCTTTATTAGCTGATTTATCGTGCCCTTAAACCACAGAAGCTAGCGAATTCTCTTCATCCAAACTTACCAGAGGGATAGAGACTCTGATAGAAATATAATTGAGTTGTACTGCTTTATGTATAGAAACAATGCCATTGAGCCATGAACAGCAGGGTACATATTTTACTATATTTTTACTGATGTTAAGGGAAGAATTTGCTTTGAGCTTTCAAAGCCTGTTAGCTTGCTGTCTGCAAATACAAGTAACTTCCGGTCGGTCAGCGGGTTGGCTCCCATTTGGGGTTGCAGTCAGGAACCCAGAAAAGAGGACCTCAGGGCTGCTGAAATGGGTCTACGTCTATTCCCAGTGTGACTCATGGCCTCAGCCTCATTGACACTGCGCCCTTAATACTGAGTTAACCAGCCGACTCCACGGGAAATGTCCACAAAGAGCCCTGTGTTTCCTCCATGGCACTGCTGCTGTTTTACTGTGTGGTTCTTTAAAATGCCCATGGGCATTCTAGAATGTCCTGTAGTATCTTTACTAGTCTAACAGAGCCTAGTTTTGTTTTTTCTTCTGTTGCATTGCAACTTTTTGACTTCTGTTGTATTTATTATATAGGATAATACAAGTTTTAAAAAAAACAGGAACATTTTAGAATGGTTTCAGCAGTTTTACTTTGGCCAGTATGTAAAAAACTAAAGTCCCCATTAATGTGTCTGAGGGTAGTGAGGCAGTAGACTTGGGGAATGGAAGTGCCCTCTGTTGGTCTAAACCTACTACATTACTTACCTGGTAGTTAAAACTACTTTCCTCTTAACTGAACCCATTGAGTTTTGCTAGATTTTTCCTTTCCTTACTTCATTTTGGTGCCTTCAGTTTTCTGGGATTTCCTTTATGAGCTCCTTCTCTGCAGCATAACTTCGGGTGTAGCCAGAGACTTGCGTGCGCTCCCACTGAGCCTTCCACAACGTGCACGTGTCCTGAGTGTGCGGGGACCACATCTGGTCCCCAGTAGGCTTTTGCAGGCCACTGGCTGTTCTTCGGCAGTTTTGCTTCTCTCTTCCCACCCCTGCCAGACTCTTGTTTCGGGAGCTCCAGCCCCTGCGGCCGCTTCTCACACAGACCAAGTCTGGGTGGGCTCGGCACCTAGTGGAGCTGTCCTGTCCTGGCATCGCCGGGAGAGAGACGCGCTCGGAACCCCAGTGGCTGTGGACAAGCCCCGGGCCCGAGGTCGGGGTGGTGACTGGCTCATGCTGCTCCCCCTCCGGCCTCGGCTGGCGGGTCTGGACGTGAGCTGCGTGGCTGTGCGGACCGGACCCAGCGCTGCACGAGTCGGCACAGGGACGCACGCGTTAGCGTCAGAGCTGCAGGAGCTCAGAAGCAGAGCTTCTGAGTGGCATTTTACCACACGTTTGGACGTTTAAAAGAGACTTTTATGGAGTGGGGCAAATGTGTGTCTAGTTTTAAGTGTTTCTGAGAAGGAATGGGCAGGGGGGTTGTTTGGTTAGGGCTTTTCTTCCTTTTTTCAATGTTTTACTTAGATTTCAGTCAGGTTTTACTCCTGCCCTGGAAACCCTGACCGGTGATGCCGGCACTAACTGTGGTATCTGCCTGTTTCCCTGTCGCTGCCCTCAGGCACCACACGGTCACTCGGGGCATCACCAAGGGCGTGAAGGAGGACTTCCGCCTGGCCATGGAGCGCCAGGTGTCCCGCTGTGGAGAGAACTTGATGGTGGTGCTGCACAGGTTCTGCATCAACGAGAAGATCTTGCTGCTCCAGACTCTGGCCTGACCAGAGCCCTTGCCACCAGAGGGAGGCAGCTCAGAGCCGCGGGTGGTTTTCGCCAAGCGATGAAGCATTCGTAAACGTCGCTGTTACAACTCTTAGAAAGAAGACCGTCTGAGTTCTGACTCTTTGGTTGCTTCAAAGTAGTTCCCAGGAGCCTGGGAAGCTATTTCTATTTTTAAGAGTCATTTTTTGTAATTTTTGTAAAACAAAAGAACCTGTTTTGTAAATAAAAGTCATCCTAAATTTGGGGCTTTTAAAAATTTCAGTTCTTGTGAGATTCTGAACAAGAGTGTACTTTACTTAAAGGGATGTTATTCATGACCTCAAGGTTTTCTGTTCCGTAGTTAGGCTTTGATAGTATTACATTATCAACATACTTTCAGACCTTTTCATTCAGGAAGTTTTAATACCAAAACCTTTATACCAAAATGAACCTGAGTAAACTTCTGGTGTAGGGGCAGCCAGTTGGGGGGCGAGGCACCTCCTCCCTCCCAGCCACCCCTGGGCCTGCCCTTTGGGACAGGCTAACTCCTCTGTGCCTCAGGCACTTCCCTCACAGCTGGGAAGAAATGTTACCTCCCATTAAATCTGGAAGAAAGAGAAGAATGCCTGCTGGGTCCCAAGTGCTGGCCAGTGTTAACTCTCAGGTTTATTTCCTTCTTTTGCTTCCTCAAATATGTCAGGTGAACATCAAACAGTATTGTTTCTAGGGGCTAAGAATGAAAGGGCTATGAATAAGGAGCTAAGAATTACTCGGTTACTGTGCATTAAAAGTGTAAGACATACAGTTGACCCTTGATCGATGTAGGGGCCCCTGAGAGTGCCAGCATGCCCCCCACTCACTGCACAAAATCCACATACAACTTTGACTCCCCCCAAATTTATCTAATAGCCTACTCTTGACTAGAAGCCTTACTGGTAACAAACTATTAGCTCATATTTTGAATATTAGATGTATTATATATTTTTTGTATAGAGAGGAATTATTTTTCAAGTATTTTGGATTTTATTTTTTCAATGTTTTTAGAATTTACATCCAGGTTAGCATATAGTGCAACAGTGATTTCAGGAGTAGATTCCTTAAGCCCCTTACTCATTTAGCCCATTCCCCTCCTCCCATCCCTCCAGGAACCCTCTGTTCTCTATATTTATAAAGAGTCTCATGTTGTGTCCCCCTGCCTGTTTTTATTTTTCCTTCCGTTCCCTTGTGTTCATCTGTTTTGTACCTTAAAGTCATTTGAGTGAAGTTATAGGATATTTGTCTTTCTCTAATTTCACTTAGAATGATACCCTCTAGTTCCATCCACACAGTTGCACATGACTGTATTCTTAAAGTGCACTAGAGGGGCACCTGGGTGGCTCAGTCCATTAAGCGTCTGACTCTATTTCAGCCCAGGTCATAATTTCACGGTATGGGAGTTCAAGCCCTGCGTCAAGGCACTGCCTGAAAGCGTGGAGCCTGCTGAGGATTCTTTCCCCCACCCCCTCCACGCCCCTCCCCTGTTCACACTTGCATGCTCTTGCGCGTGCTCGCTCTCGCTCGCTCACTCTCGCTCTTGCTCTCGCTCTCTCAAGATAAACTTAGAAAAAAGCTAAAGAAAATGTTAAGGAAATCATAGGAAAAATACATTTACAGTACTGTCCCGTAAAAAAATCTATGTATAAATGGACCCGTACTTTTCAAACCTGTGCTGTTCAAGGGTCAACTATTAAAATCAATAAAGTCGTTTAAATAATAGACATCTGCTCTCAGAAAAATATTCCACCCAGCTCGTTTTAAAGTGTTTGCCAATTTAAGTTGATTACAAATATATCAACCATCCTGTTTTTATCGAGGAGTGTGTTGGACCCAAAACAGCTTTCAAATTAAACACTCTTACCACCAAGTTGACAATAAACTATTTGTAAGAAAAGAAAAAAGAAAAAAATAAAATAAACACTCTCTTACCTTTTGGTTTTATAAGCCTTTCTCAGATCAGTGTTTGGGGGCCGCATACATGAAAACAAGACTTTCTGATACCCAAATGTGTAGGCACCAGATAAAAAAGAACCAATCATCTTTTAAAATTCAGCCGTGCCCTCCTGTGTGAAGAATTGCATGGGAAATGGCCATGGAGTAAAAAACTCAGACCAAGTTTGCAGACAAGGCAGGGGCCAGGAGGAGGCTGCAGGCCTCTGGCACACGAGGACCCCTCCAAACTCCACTCCAGACGGCTTCCAGCAGCTTCAGTCCGTGGGCCCAGGATAACCTGACTCCTTAAAATGCCTCCCTGAGAAAGCTGCACACACAGAGTTTGTTCCAGCCAAAACGGTGATGAGCAGATAGGTCTCTGAAAACCCCCTTAGAGCAGTTATTTTTGGAAAGCTGGCAATTATAAATCCTTCCTCTGCTCTTTGAGATGTAAAACTACCACCCAAAACTGTTTAAGGACCCAGAGCTGTCTCTGAAATGTAAAATCCAGGAGAAGGGCCTCATTTAGGTGGCACTTTGCACTTGGACCACCACTTCCCATCACAAAGACAGGAGAAGCGCCAACTCAAATCCAGAGGGTCGCACAGACCAACCCGTCACTCCCTCCAACCCGTCACTCCCTCGGTGCTCCCCCTCCCCCAGCCTTTAGAAGTTTTTTTCTAAAACATTTTTCCCCCAGGAAACTCAGTTCACACCAGCCCCCACTGCAGTAGTGTTAACAAGTCCGCCCCCAGTTCTTCATTAGCGGGGCTTAGACCTGGGACGGGCCTCCCCTGGGACGTGTCAAACTGATACAAGCTGTCTCCTGGGCAGAGTGGATGCAGGCAGGATTTGGCTAGACTGCGGGACCGGTTTACAAGCTAAACCACCTTTGGAGTTTAAATATCAGAAGGAAAACTACCTCCCGTATCGAAGTAGAAGGGCATGACTGTAAACGACGACAAATACAAGAACAAACAGCCATGAAAGGCGGGAAAGCCACAGAACTGATTTCTGCACAGAAAGCTCCAATAGGGCAGAATTCCACCAGAACCCAAAACGGTAATGGACACCGTGGGAAGCCACGTGCTCACCATGCTGGGAGCGAGGCCAGCTGTCCTCACAGCCGGCATTTTGGATGGGATTCTGCAAAGGAAAGCCAGCAAGATAATGGCATCTTTTGTCAACGGCAGTGTTTTGACAAACACAATTAGATAATGATGAGGGAGCGCGGGGTGGGCTGAGGACAGAGGGTGAGCTAGCGCACTGCCCCGGCCTCCTGCCAGGTGGGATGCGTGTGATATTCCTCAGGCCCTCCTGGCTGCCCCAGGACAAAGGAGAGGAAAGAACAAACGGCTCATAGAGATCAGTCTTAGAGGACACGAGTCTCCCATCAGTTTACAAATGCCTTGGTAAATTTCAAGAAAAAGGCAATCTTATCAATGGCCTGGTCTCCAGAAACCTACAGACTCAGTTTCCTGGAGCCCCAACATCATCCCTCCTTAGTGACTAGTGACGTGGGGAACAAAGGCAAGAAGGAAATGGCAGGGAAAATGAAATTTCCTCATCACCTGCAGCCCATTGACACATATTTGAGGCACATAAAGAGAACATTTCTCCAGGAGCCTCCTACTGTCATGTTAATGCCTTACCCGAGGGAAAACCTTTGCTTGCCGACAGCAAGGCCTCAGGTATCTTAGGAGTCCTCTAGCATATTAAAGCCTTTCTGGAGGCTTCCCTTTTGTCTGTACTTCCCCTCCCCCANAAGGGTCCTGTCCCCGTGCTTTAATAAAATCACCTTTTTGCACCAAAGACGTCAAGAATTCTTTCCTGGTCGTGGGCTCCAGACCCCCACCATCACCCCAAAACCTCATCAGATAAGGGGTGTGTGAACTCTTAGGCATTTTATGACAAAAGGCAAACATCTGGTGTTTCCATCAAACTTTGAAATCTGGTGGGGCGCCTGGGTGGCTTGGTCGGTTAAGCGTCCGACTTTCGCTTAGGTCATGATCTCGCGGTTCGTGGGTTCGAGCCCCGCGTCGGGCTCTGTGCTGACTGCCAGCTCAGAGCCTGGAGCCTGTTTCAGTCTGTGAATCCCTCTCTCTCTGACCCTCCCCTGCTCACACTGTCTCTCTCTCTCTCTCTCTCTCCTAGAAATAAATAAAAAACAAACAAAAAAAAAAACTTTGAATCTGGAAATGCATTCAGCCTGAAAAAAGGAATGATGTTTTCAAACTAATGCCCCCAAACACCGCTTACCAAGAGAAAAATGTTGGCTCACTATACTCTGGTGAAAACAGATTACACAAATACACAGCTAAAGACAAACGCTAGCAATGTGTCTTCCCATCTAATTTCAAAGTTTAGACAAAAGGTGTGTTAAAAATCTCAAAAGCTGAAATTAAACCAGAAGCTGCATTAATCGGATCATGGGTCCTACCCTGACTTGCTTAGTGTTTTGAAAGACCTACGCGTGAAGAACCAAACCAGCGCCATGACAGGCTTCAGAAGGCCCCAGAAATTAAAAGGCCCAAGTTTCTGAGGCGTGACTCAGCAGGCTTAAGCAACCTCCCCTCCCCCTGCCCGAACAAACTACTGGAGGTTGGGAAAGTACCAGACGTTCCCGCCACTTTTCTGGCCCGCTTAGTTTTAAACTCACCAATCCCTCCGCGCGCATCAACCTCTGCCGTCACCCTGTCCTATCACATTGTAGTCTCCGCCCATCACCCCTTTCCCCGCCCTGTGATAAAAACCCTACTTCTCCATTGTTCGGGGCGCTCAGCACGGATCCACTGCGTTGGTGAGGTCTGGGAGCCCGAGCTTAAGCCCGAATAAACGCCCTTTGCTTTCGCATTCGTGACTCGGACTCCTTGGTGGTCTTGGGATTTGGGGGAGATCGCGATCTGGGCATAACACCCCTAGTTTTTTACAACTGACAGAGATCTCTTTCCGAAAAGCAGTTTGATATGTTGAGAAACTTTCCCAAAGCCCATTTGTCTCCCCATTTATTTGGAAAACGGAATTACATTAAAGGAAAAATAAAAACGACTATGTTGCGATTTCATTTAAGCCGGCATCCTTGAATACGTACTGGATTACTGTACATTTATAAAAGATGCCCTTCACCGGCCAACGTGAAAAGACCAGAAAGTGTAAGAGCAGCAATTTATTTGCTTAATTATAAATAGGAATGAGTGGGGCGCCTGGGTGGCTTAGTCGGTTAAGCGTCCGACTTTCGCTTGGGTCATGATCTCGCGGTTCGTGGGTTCGAGCCCCGCGTCGGGCTCTGTGCTGACTGCCAGCTCAGAGCCTGGAGCCTGTTTCAGTCTGTGACTCCCTCTCTCTCTGACCCTCCCCTGCTCACGCTGTCTCTCTCTCTCTCTCTCTCTCTCCTAGAAATAAATAAAAATATTAAAAAAAAAATTAAAAAAAAGAAATAGGAATGAGTAACAGAAGTACAAAAAAATGAACAACGTCCAATTATTACATCCGTGGTCAAAAATCGGTACTTAGGGCTTTATCACTAATTTAAGAGCTCCACCCCGACTTCCCTGCGGGCCACTCTCCTGCCTCGTCCCCTCCTCCAGGGAGCCCTGCCGTGGGCTGGACAGTCCAAGTCCCCTTCGCTGCGAGCACCACGAGTCAGATGAGAGGCCCTTCCCCAGTGAGACACGAGGGTAAGGCCGAGAGGCTTCTGGAGAGGGTTTGGGGGCTAACAAGGTCACGAGAGGCACAGAGGGGATGTCCTCTCCTTCTGGGGAGTCACGGTCCCCGAGTGTGTGTGGCTGTCATGCTGTGACTTGCCCCACAGGGACGTGAGCTGGCCGAGCGCAGGGAGGCGTGCAGGAGCCAGCCCACCGCAGGCCTTAGTGAGGGAGGTTGTCCTTACAGGCAGGCTGAATCGGGACTTCCCGGTCCTTGCGGTTCCATACAGCCTGAGATACTCCCTCATTTGAGCAACGCTTCCGGATACCTCATCTGGAGAGGCCCGCTGAGATTTGGGATGACACAGTGTGGCCACCCAGATGACTCACCGCAAGAGACAGGAGCAGCAGCTTCCTCAGTGACAGTCCCCGTACGCATCAGCTCCACGAACATTTTCACGGGGCACGCCGCACACACTCGTTTTGTCAGCACTTAAAATACAACAAAAACCACCACCGTTGCTTTGCTTTAATAAATGTTTATTTAGTGCCTGCTAAGTGCGAGGCACTGTGTTTGCACCATGAATATGCAGATGAACAAGGCGCAATTCTTGCCCTTAACAAGCTCACAGTCTAGTGCAGGAAATGAGACACGTACACAAGTAACTATCATACAAGGCAGAAAGCGATAAATGCCATGAGACTGATCCCAGTAGAGGATTATGAGAGGAAGAAAACACTACTTTTGGATGGAAATACGAGATTAGAGAAGGTGCCTTAGAAGTAGGGGGTCTACAGGTCAGGTGTACACAGAGACAATTAAGGGGAAAAAGTAAACCAGGAAGACTTCAAAGTCAGGGGCCAGAGTGCCAAGTGCTGAGGTGGGAGGAGGAGGGATGGGGGGGCTGGGGGGGGACAGGTGGCTGGAAGATGTGTCTGGAAGATGTGTGGGCTCCCCTGAGGGCGGTTCTATACGAAATGCCAGGCAAAGCTGTGGAAGAGGTGATTGTACTCTGCTTTATAAAGCTTAATCTGGAGGCAGTGGATAATGACTTCACAGAAGGGACGAGTGAGGGAGGAGGCCCGTTAACAAATGATTACAGGGGCGCCTGGGGGGCTCAGTCAGTTAAGCAACCGACTTCGGCTCAGGTCATGATCTCAAGGTCGTGATTTCGAGCCCCAGGTAGGGCTCTGTGCTGACAACTTGGAGCCTGAAGCCTGGTTCAGATTGTGTCTCCCTCTCTCTGCCCCTCCCCTACTCACACTGTCTCTCCCTTTCTCAAAATATATAAAAAAGAAGTTCAAAAAAAAAATGATTACAAGAGTCTGGACTGGAGTAACAAGGCAGCCACAGTGAGAACGAAGGCATTTTGGATGGAAGACCAGAAGGAAGTGGGGAGACAGGGGAATGGCTAAATATGGCGGGTAGAGCAGGTAAGGGGGTGGGGGAAGGCGACAGAGTTTCACACTTAGAGACAGAGAAGGACCCACCCACGAGCTAGGAAAATCCAGCCGAAAAGCCTGAATGTGGGCAGAGAGGCAGGAAGAAGGGAGGCTGCGTGCCGGTGGGCGTCCGCGCGGAGGGTCCAGCGGGTGGTGACGGAGGGACTGCGGGTTCGGGGCAGAGGTTCAAGCTGGAACACCAGCCGGACAGCCGTCCGTGCAGTGGCGACCGGCGCGGCCCACGCGGACTGCAACCTCTGCCGCCTTTCCTTCCCTCTCACGTGGGCTCCTCAGGCTCCCGCGCACCGGGCGGCGGTTTCGCTCCGCGAGCTCTCCGGGCCGAGAAGCCTGTCTTCACCGCTGGGATTCCAAGCGGGAAGGTTGCCTGCCTCCACGGCGGAGGGTCGTTCTGAAAAAACTGACTCCAGTGAAAGTTTTTAAAAGCTTTTCATTATCATTTACTTTGAAGTTTTCCGTAATAAAATTATTTTCCTAAGGATTTCAGAAGAGCTATTGATGTTTCCCGCCTCACTGCACCTAAGAGCATGAAGGGACCAGCGAGGTCACCACTTTCTCCCTCATTGCACAAATGAGGAAATGGAGGCCCTGAGAGGCCAGGGGGCTTGTGGGCACCTCGCACGGCAAGGCTGGCCGAACTGGCGTCACAAGCAAGATGGTGTATTTTCTCTGTGCCACGACTCTGCTCTGGACCACCTGACACACAGACAGACAAGTGGGTAGACAGACAGACAGGCAAACAGGTACGTAAGTAGGGAACGAGGAGCAAGAGTGACTGGGAATAACACATTTACATCTGAACTTCTTTTTCAGGTGGGGAAAGGAGAGAGAGGTTTCTGATAGAAAGGCAATTTTTTCTGGACCCAGCGATGCCTTGCAGATCTGAACAGGAAATTACTCTGACTCTCTCGAAACATTAAAGTGCACTTAACCAGAAAACATTGGGCTACATCACCCCACCTCACATTCAATAAGCCTCACAGTCCGCCGCGACAGAAACGATGGCATTCTTGGTTGGCACATGTGCACGTGGAAAGGCCGTTTGCAGGAAAACAAGGTCAATACAAATTAGACTTTAGATTCTTTTATCCGTCACAGACCCAAAATGCCCACGGGAATTCCCTCTTAGAAAGTTACATGAGAAATCCTCAGAATGAGGTTCTAACTACATTTACACAGATGATGGAGAAGAAAAGAACTCCATTCCAATACCGAAGTCCCAAATACCCAGGCAGGGTTCTGATGCATGGCCATGTGGCAGCCAGAGTCCATCGGCCTCTTCCCCATCACCTGGAAATACACATCCCATCGAGTTTGTAATCGATGGCTCCCTCTAATAAAGGCTGCTTCCGCACGCCCCCCAGGCCTGCTAGAGTCTGCCGGCAACACCTCAGCGAGAGCTGTCAGATCTTCCAAAACACCTTCTTTTTATAGAGAATGTAGGCAATGAGCACCCAAAGTGCAGAGGCGACTATGTTCTGAGTTAGATGCTCTTTGTGCGACTGGTTGTCCCCCAGCTTCCACTGGAAGGGGAAGTAGTTCTCAAACACCTCGTGGCCAACGTACACCAGGATAGAATTCATTCCTGGAGGAGAGATGCAAAAGGTAAGGCTTTCCGGAGCCACATCCAATCATCTGCTTAATTCTGGAAATGTGACTTTGGTTCAGGGGAAAAAACAAAAAGCTCATACCTACACCGTTGCCTACTGTCAAAACTACGTCATGTGTATGTTAGGTACTTACTGGATCAAAAATTAGAAATATTTGTAACAGTGTAATCCGTGAATACTAAATCTGCAAGGAGAGCCAGAATTATGAACTTGTATTTTCTAGACCAAAAACTTGAGGTCAGAAAAATGTAACTATCACAAACATCAAGGGGCTGAAGTAAGTCATAGAAATGATCTGGTCTATCTCACAGTCTTCAAGTAGAATTGCATTGAAACCATTTAGTTCTTGATGCATCTTGTGATATTTCTTGTGCATAATCTGTAAGGTAGTAGATTTATATTCAGAAGGCAAGCACGGCCCCAGTGCTGAAGCATCAGAAGCTGGGCAGTACTCCCTGAACAGTTTCTGATGCTCCATAACTTGGCGTTGCCAGAAGAAACAAGTGGAGGGGTGCCTGGGTGGCTCAGTCAGTTGAGCATCTGACTTTGGCGCAGGTCATGATCTTGCAGTTTGTGAGTTCAAACCCCGCATCGGGCTCTGTGCTGACAGCTCGGAGCCTGGAGCCTATTTCAGCTTCTGTGTCTCCCTCTTTCTCTGGCCCTCCCCCATTTGCACTCTGTGTCTCTCTCTCTCTCTCTCCCCACAATCTAAACAGATAAAATGAGCGGACAGCTTCCGAACAGACCTGGGACAGCGTGGCCCCAGCTGCTTTCTCCCTCAGCCTGCATCTTGCAAACCTGCCACAGAGGCCAGCGGCCCGAGGCCGCAGCACTGGGCACGCTCGGCATCTCTGGACTGACCCACTTGGTTGCCATGATCGACTCTAGGCTTAGAGGCGACTTACCTGGATAGAAGAATGGGGCTCCCGTCCACAGTCCCTTCACGTCCACAATGGGGTACAGGACGAGCAGGATGAAGAAGGCAAAGGAGCTCAGTGTGGTGACATAGGAAATGGACCTATGAGGCGAACAAGGGGTCTCAGGCCTCCTGAGGAACACACCCAATGTGTTAGCAGGCCCAACCCAACATGAAAACGACATGCTTTTCTATACCTACCAAAGATTCTTGTTTATTGGAATAAAGCCGTCATTTTCAGAAATTTTCGTCAAAGCAATAGAAATAAGCCCCTGAAATGGAGGGGGGGGGGATTGTTAGTTTCTTATATTATCTCAAAAAAACCAGTTTCAAAACTGGTAAATACGTTAATTGCTTAAGGAGGGCTGAAAATTGTGTTTTTTATTTTTTTCTTTTAACTGGAAAAATATTTTCAAGATGCGTAATTAAAGATATTCTTCAAAAAATCTCCAAAGCATTTTCTTCTGAGTTGAAGGTAAATTAATTGATAAACAGAGAGGAAACATGAGGGATAAAACGAACAGCCAAACTGTTCTCTCCATTACAGTGAAGAACGTGGCTACTGCGATGTGGTGACAGCCGCTCTCCAGTGCCACTAGACATTTTATTTCCTTGAAATACACGTGTAGAAGGGATTTCAGTGAGGAGCATAGGTTACTTACCAGAAAACAACACCAGGCAGTGAATCTGATCAGAATGTCTTTGGTCTGGTCCTTGTAATACAAGAGTATTTTTCCCGCCTGGAGAGGAAAACACAGATAAACCAGAGACCTGCTTAAGGTGTAGCTGCATTTCATGCTCATCCACGGCCCTAATCGCTCATCTGCCAGGCACGCTGCTAGGTGCTGGGATTTCCAAAAGGAATGGAACGTCACCCCTGCCTTAGACAACTGGACAGCGAGGCACAGGGGACGACTCGGGAGGGGAGGAGACACCAGACAGGAAGTGCTATCAGGTTGAGGCTACGACTGCAGAGCAGGAAGGGCATCTGGGCAGGATGGAACAGCATGTACAGAAGCATGTCAAATGGCTGAAGGGGCATGTGTCCCTGAGCTGCAGGTAACTGTCAAAGGCTAGAGGGTTGGGACGGGCAGGAAGGTGATAGGCAGGTGGGCTTGCTTCTCTGTGAGGCACAGGCTTTCTCCCATCGGTTAGAGGGAGTGGAGGAAAGTCCCTTCCCACCCCCACCCACCTCAAAAAAAACAGTAACGAGGGACTAGCTCTGACTGGCCTGCTTGACGGCCCAGTCTGGCAATAGTACAGAAGGGGACAGGGTGGAACTAGAGGTAGAGAAAATTTCTGGAAACAATACGATCTGGACTTTGCATAAAAGTCCCCCAAAATTAGGAAGTAACTTCTGAAAGCATCAAAAGAAAACGTTCACAATAATTTGTAAGTAAGCTAAGATTTATGAATGTTTTCTATATGCCAGTTGTTAGAATTTTACATAGATTAGCTTGTTGAATCCTCTCAACAGCATCAAGAGGTGCTACTGGAGCACAGAGGAGGGAACATGCCTGAGGCTGCCCAGCTAGAAAGTGCTGGAACCTCTGAACCCTACCCTAAGCTGCTCCCGCGGGCACAGACTTACCTCAAGAGCAAACACAGGTATTAAATGAATGTATGTAAAAGTACCCACTGTGAACTACAGGGTGCTATAGCGATAAGTATAAAGCACTATTTCTAAATACAAAGTCACCAAAATGTATATGCTTTAGACCTACACCATCCAATCTGGGAGCCACTAGCCTCATGAGCCTATTTGAAATTAAACTTAAATTAATTAAACTTCAATGAAATTTAGGGGAATGTGGGTGGCTTAGTCGGTTGAGCATCGTACTCTTGATTTCAGCTCATCAGGTCGTGATCTCACAGTTCATGGAATCAAGCCCCACATCGGGCTCTGTGCTGGCAGCATGGAGCCTGCTTGGGATTCTCTCTCTCCCTCTCTCTCTGTTCCTCCCCCATTCATGTGTGCTCTCTCTCTCTCTCAAAATAAATAAACAAACATTAAAAAAAAAAAAAGAATAAAACATGAGGCGCCTGGGTAGCTCAGTCAGTTAAGCATCCGACTTGATTTTGGCTCAGGTCATGATCTCATGGTTCGTGAGTTTGAGCCCCACATCAGGCTCCATGCTAACAGCTAACAGCATGGAGCTTGCTTGGAATTCTCGCTCCCCTCACCCCCCGCCTATGCTCTCTCTCTCGATCAAAATAAGTAAACATTTTAAAATTTTAATAATATAATTTAATTTAATGACAAGTTCAGTTCCTCAGTCATGCTAGTATACCACATTTCAAGTTAAAAGCCGCATGGACATAAAGAATATTTTCACTATCACGGAGCATTCCATTAGTGTTTTACAGGCTCTTCCTTCTCTAGTCAGCTCTGCTCAAACAATAGTTTCAAATATCAATAAGAAGAACATTAGGGGCAAAAAGTCTAGGCTGTTCAGAATTTTAACAAAATTGCACATAAGATAAACCAAGAACCACCTGTACTGACTTTGGCATAACATATGCATAACCTGAAAGCTACAAAGTGTACATGAAAGAAATGTGCCAAGTGACACAGAGGCTTCCCAACGTCACCAGCACCAAACACCCTGCACACTCCCGCAGGGACACCTTTTACCCACAAAGTGCTGGCTTCCGTTGCTAAGATCAGCCACATAAATGATGAGAAGCTGGGGAGGCAGATAGGACTTGTACAGAATTATTTCAATGCGCTAAGTTTTAGCAATGTCTAGTTTTGACCATCTGTCACATATAAGCAGAATGGATTATACCACAGAAGACGTGCTCCCAGTTCCTTAGTGAAATGGTTTTTGAATTAGTGATGAATCAATAATCGTGAGCTGTCAGAAGAATGTACCCTAATGAAATGAGCAAATACCTGCACTCCTAAAAATGCCATCACAATGGAGTTGATAGTCCCTAGGATTCCCTCTGGATCGTAGGCCACCTCGGTGTGATAAAGCACCTAAGAAAACAGAAAAAGAAGGCAGAGCCCACTCACCGTGAAATGCACACCAACAACTCAGAGACTAAGCAAAGACTTGAGGACACTCCAGGATTCAATGTTTTTTGTTTCTGCTGCAGAAATTCACTGCCAATTTGCGGGGATTACAGGCAGAATACTTCTGGCTAACAAAGTGTGCGGTGTGGGGGGTGTGGTGCCAGAAGGGAACTTGGAGCCCCAGGGACGAGCTGTGGTCCAGAGCAGCCACTTAAACCTCAGGTGCCCGGGAACTCAATGGGTCCCCGGCCCAGCTCCAATGCTGTGCATAACACCTTCGTAACTGTCAGGCTTATTCCCTCTGGGCAACCTTACTGTAAACATCAAATAGACGTTCTTTCCTAACTTCTCTTATGGCAAATAACATTTAAAAATATATCTGTACTGGGGTGCCTGGGTGGCTCATTCAGTTTAGCGTCTAACTCTTGATTTTGGCTCAGGTCATGATCTCACAGTTTGTGAGTTCCAGCCCTGCGTCAGGCTCTGTGCGGACAGTGCGGAGCCTACTTGGCATTCTCTCCCTCCCTCTCTCTCTGCCCCTCCTCTGCTCATGCTTGCTCTCGCTCTCTCTCTCAAAATAAACATTTAAATGTGTGCGTGAATATATATGTACTATTTTATTAATAAAAACAAATGTTATTGCAGAAACTGCAGAAATTTGGAAATACACAGTGTAGTGGATGCCCCAGTGCGTCACCTAGATGTCCCCGTGCCCCACCCCACCTCAGCACTAAAGCATTCGTTCCCTGAGCTGGTAGAAATATTAGTGGCGGAAAAGCTCTCAGCCAAGTCCCTTTTCCAGGTCTGTCCCTGACTGAAGACAGCTGTCTCTCCAGGCGCCACACACCCTTGCTGGGGGCAGTCCGTATCCACCCGGGGTTAACAAGGGCCCGATCCGCACTCCAATTCAGAACAAGTGTAAAGCATCAGGCACAGGCCCCCCGCTCCCCAGGAGATGAACGAAGGTCTGGCTGACTGCGAGCGGCCCAACAACCCCTTGTGCGCGTCCCTGCTCCCTTTGATCCCGGGCAGGCAGCGATCCCGAAAGGACGGCCTGACAAGCTCCCTGCATGCGAACCTTGGCCTCAGAGTCAGCTGCCGGAAGTCCAACCTGAGCCACAGGAGAAGGCAGGCTGCCACGCGCTGGACACGTGCATTCTCACTTTCAAATCCAAAGTAACGGACGCACACATTTAATGAACATTAAAGTTCCTAAATCAGCCAACGTCTCAAATAAAAACTAGTTCCCATCACAGTCTGCTAGGCGGACGGTTTCCAGTTGGCCAGCCCCTTCTGTTTTCCTTCACTTCCGACCCCCAAGTGTCTAGTTCCAAGTGCAAGCTAGGCTCACTCACGGCCGAAGAAGGGTGCTGGTAAATGTGGTCATCGCCCAGAAGCAAGCGGTCAATGTAGCCAGCAGCTCCTCCGGTACAATTTGGATACTTCCCCCAATCACCAATGCCGCCAGGGCCGAGGTAACCACTGGGAAAGAGAACACGTGCTTCATGAACCTGTGCTTCAGAGGGGCTCAGGGTATGTACTGGCACCTGTCGCAGCCCAACAAGTGGCTTCAAACACTGCGACCTTGCGGCGCCATGTGCCCTTCAGCCATGTTCCCCGCGCTACGGTGGGCGGCCCCGCCTAGGTTCACACTGACCCTGAGAAAGCCTCACAGAGACATTCCTCTGGACTTCCACCCAACCCCTCCCAATACGCACTATGCCTCAGAAAAGGAAGAGTAACAGAGAATTCCTCTCGGGAAATCTGCAAGCTATCACCCCAGAAGCTCCGAGCTGGCAGAAAATGACATGCAAAAAGGGATTACGTACATGGGCTCACTTACGTAGGACATCCAGGAACAGGCAAGAAGAATGTCAAGCCCAGCCAAATGCTTTCCAGCATCAGAATGCAGAGCCACTGGGGCCAGCTGAAGATGATGTCTCGAAGGGAAAAGCAACTTCTCTCCTGAGTGAGGGGCACAGGAACATATATATGAAGATAGCAGAAGAGGAAAAACTATGCATAAATGTATTTGGGAAATTCCATGGGATTCCTCTCTGGCCTTGATGGAATATATACATGCATGTTTATTTCATATATATTATATGGTCTAGCTGCCCCTCTCTATGAAATATCACAATAAAACATTAGTTAAAAAGAAAGCACTGGATAATTCCACTCTTATACCCAAGAGAATTGAAAACAGATGTTCACACCAAAACTTGTACACAGATACACATAGAATCTTTATTCATAGTAGCCAAAGAATGTAAATAAGTCAAATGCCCATTCCATTCATAAAATGGAATATTATTCAGCAGTAAAAAGGAATGAAGCACTGAAACATGGCACAACATGGATAAAAACTTGAAAAATACGCCAAGTGAAAGCCACCAAACAAAAAGGCACATATTGTACAATTCCATTTATATGAAATGTCAAAAACAGGTAAATCTACAGACATGGAAAGTAGACGAGGAGTTGCCTGGGGCTGGCGGAGTCGCGGGGAAATGACAAGTGGCTGATAGTGAGTACAGGGTTTCTTGTGGGATAACAAAAATGTTCTAGAATTGGATGGTGGGGATGACTGCCCAATTCTGTGAATACACTACATGTCACTGAACTGCACACTTCAAACTTGTGACTTTTACAGTACGTGAAATATAGCTCAATAAAAGCAATATAGTCATTTAAAAAGCAATTAAAAATACATTCTTAATGGGGCGCCTGGGTGGCTTAGTCGGTTAAGCATCCGACTTTCGCTTAGGTCATGATCTCGTGGTTCGTGGGNAAAAAAAAATACATTCTTAAAAAGTAAAGTGAAATTTAAACTTTTGAAGCTGTTCTGGTGGAAAGAAGGCATATAGCCCACTTATGCTTTTTTTTTTTAATTTTTTAAAGTTTATTTTTGAGAGACAGAGATCGTGTGAGTGTGGAAGGGGCAGAGAGAGAGAGAGAGAGAGAGAGAGAGAGAGAGAGAGAGAATCCCAAGCAGGCTCCACACCACCAGCACAGAACCTGATGTGGGGCTTGAACCCACGAAACCTGTGAGATCACGACCTGAGCCGAAACCAAGAGTTGGATGCCTAACTGACTGAGCCATCCAGGCGACCCTAGTCCACCATTCTTGGTGTCATACCCAACCCCTCGCTCTATCATGGTGGCCGTGGGGGAGCCTCCACAGACCTGAGGTCCCACACATGGCTAACCAAGCCCACGTTCATGCCTAGTCTCCCATCACCTCAAGAAAAGCCATAGCAGACTGGGGCACCTGGGTGGCTCAGTCGGTTAAACGTCCGATTTCGGCTCAGGTCATGATCTCACGGTTCATGGGTTTGAGCCCCACGTCAGGCTCTGTGCTGACAGCTAGTTCAGAGCCTGGAGCCTGCTTCGGATTCTGTGTCTCCTTCTCTCTCTGCCCCTCCCCCGCTCACGCTCTGTCTCACTCTGTCTCTTAAAAATAAATAAATGTAAAAAAAAAAAAAAAAAAAAAAAGTTTTTTTTTTTTTTAAAAGAAAAGCCACAGCAGAGGGGCCGCATACAACGACATAGTGGGCACAGCAGGTGAACGAACGAACAAGGATCCAATCCCCTCCAAGGACATATAACCAAACAATCATTACAGGAAAGGCCAAGAGAGTGTGGGGTTCAGTGATGAATTTGCTAGTTACATACACAGAAAGGAACTAGAAAACAAATACAGCTTTATAAATGTAGGATCCCAAGTGGAAGAACTTAAACACTTCTTCCTCAGTTTTTACCTCTATTAGGGGGAAAAAAGGCCACCTGGGTAAACTCAATAAGCAATTTATATTACGATAGAAAGCAATCACAAGGGGTGCCTGGGTGGATGAGTCGGTTAAGCTTCCAACTTTAGCTCAGATCATGATTTCACAGTACACGGTTCGAGCCCTGAATCAGGTTCTCTGCTGACAGCTCAGAGCTGGAGCCTGCTTTGGATTCTGGGTCTCCCTCTCTGCCCCTCCTCCACTCACACTTGCTCTCTCTCCTCTCTTTCTCTCTCAAAAATAAACAAACATTAAAAAAAAAAAAGAAAGCAATCATGAAAGAAATGAGACTCTCACATACTTCCTACAAACAGAAATACTAACTAGCAAGGACAATACTGTGCCCCTCCCCCACGCCACCTTGGCATTTTTCCTCCAAGCTGAATCCTCACAGCATCTATATAGACACTGAAATGTTTCGTGAGTGTCTATATATCTTATACTACAAGGAACTGAAAACCTGGCAGTAATGCCCCAAATGACTGAACTAGCAAACTGGATGATGGTGACATTATTTCATGCTATCAAAATGCATCTGACCGCTGGACACTTAAAAATTTATTAAAAGGGTAGATCTCATGTTACGTGTTTTTCCCCCGCAATAGAGAAAAATGATTGATGTAAAGACTAAATGAAAATAACTAACTGAAGGGAAAAAACAATGCATTTGACTAACTCCCACTCCCACTCCACCCCCCACCGTGTTCAAAAGTAGGTTTCCTCACCGAGGCACAGCTTTCAGGCACAGGTTTGGCAAAGAGGAGCTCCAACACGGCAACCACAAAGTAGGTCACCCCCAGCCGCTGGAGCACACCAGGGATCCGCACCTTATCCCAAGACACTGCAGAGGCACAAGTTAGGTCAAGCGTTAGCCAGATTCCTCTTCCCGCCCAAGGCAACGTCACGTTTATCTAAGGGGAACACACACCTCTACTGCACTTAAGGACACTCTGAAGTCTTGGAGATGGAAATACATATGGGATTCGGCGCAAACGCACGGCTGGGACACAGGGATAAGGACACGTGTGTTCCTTGGGTGTGGGACCAAGCGAGGACTACCTGGGCCCTGAGGGTCCTCCCCTGGCCCTGTGTCACACCGGGTATGGATTCAATCAGCCCTCGCATCCACCAGCAACTTGCAGACGAGCAGAGGCCACCAACAGATTCTCCCTGTCCTACAGGCTACGTGACGACCTCACGGGAACAGTGTGACCATGGAACAAACCCTACAATGGATCCTCCTGGGAGCAGTGGCCCACTTTTCGGAGATCCACTGAATCAACTGTCATGTGACACTTTTCCCTATGACCCCAAATGGAAGCAACCTCTACTTCATCCTCATGTGCTTCCGGTCTGAAGGGACCACCTGACTCTTGTCCAGGTAACTGTCCTGTTTTGCCAACGACACTGTAAGTCCCTTGAATACAGCAACCACCACTTTCGCCGACCCTGACGCTGGTGCCAAGCACAGGGTGTGCGTCCTTCCCTCAGCCTTCCCGTGTCGCTCACACTGCTAAACAACAACAAAGAGATTCCTTCCCAGCAGCCCAGCGGGCACACAGGTGACGACCACGGTGGATTCTTGAACTACCACACAACAGCCTTCTTATGAAAGCTGATGAATCCAAAGAGGCAGGAGGGCAGGGTCTAAGAACCAGGTGACCGGACCTGGTTCTATTCTGTCCCTGCACTTACAAGATCCACCGAAAGCCCCTCAATCTCTCTGAGACTCAGAGTCTTCCTTTGGATAGACTCTGAAGGATTTGAGTGGTCTTGGAAGCCCCTCTCAGGTCTGAAGTCCCAAGATGATAATAATAATAATAATAATGCTCAAAATTATACAAGCATGCTTACACTTTTCTAATAACTGTTCTGCAGGCACCTGAGGTGAAGGAATTATATTTCTTTAAATTATGATATGTAGTTTTCCTATTTCGACCTGAATATATACAAACAGAGGGGGAAAACACTTACACGGACCAAGGCAGTAATTGGGGTTCACAATGAACACTCCTATACAGATTAACAAGAAACTCCTCCATGCAATTTTCCCCAGCAATTTGAATTTTGAACATCCTCGCTGCAGTATGGAAGTCATTGACAGAAAAATCGAAGATCCCATAATAAATACAAACCTAAAAAAAAAGACAGCTATTAAAAGGTGGCCATTTCTAGGGTGGTTTTATTGTTTTGTCCATATATCGTAACTATTTTATAATCTACTACATAAAAGAAGCAACACCTGATTTTCTAAAGCAGCTAACTGTTGAAGTAACAATGGAGGAGGAATCAGAAGGTAACCTTGTTGGCCTATAAGGTTTGTGCACCTTCAAGTCCTATTCTGGAAGGACAATTTCTTCAGGGCTGAGTGCAGTTTCCGAGGAAAAGACTCCCATTTAGTTGTCAAAGATAGACAATAATGAAGAAGACGCTATAATCCACACACCCCAACATTCACTAGCACACCCCCAAAGTCCTTGAGAAACAATGCATTTCAATTATTTCTAAGTTCGCTCTTTTGCTTGAAAATAAAAAGGAAGCTTTATTTTTTTCTAATTTTTTTCTGAGCTACCCACCTCTTTTCCTTCCTTTTACTATACTAGTCCTTGAAAAAAAAAAAAAAAAGCCAGAATAGCAATCTTTCTAGTGGGGTTAACAGAAGATGAGAGTTTGCTCTCTTGGTGTCCTGTCCCCTGGCTTCCTTTCTTGGGATCATCCAATTGGATAAAACTGTCTAGTAACAGGAACTGAAACACATTTCCTGTAGGGGACCTTGTCAAGAATATACATAAATAACTACCCAGTCTTAAGGCATACAAAACTTCCTCCTACCCAAACCCACTTCAAAAAAGAACCCTAACTCCCCCGAGACCAAAAGATCTAAACCAATAGCCAGTACTACCTCCTAAAGATGGAACAATACTCTGGTTTGTCTTCAGATCAAATAAATCTTTTGCCTTTTACTAAAGATGGAACAAAGTCGCTCCAAGAGTCACAAGCAAAGACACAAATTCCACCATTGTATAGAATGTCAGGGTCCCTTAACAAGGTGAAAAAACCACAGATGATCAAGATGCAGTGGGTCGCTTCAGTATTATTTTACATTTTAATTTATTACTATCATTACCCTGTTACATACCTTATCAGAATTTCCTGAGGCCAATACACTACATTTCTTTCAGAAACTATGATTTTTATACTTATTTTCAGGATTATTGGGATTTAACTACATTTTCAGAATTTATGATTCACTACAAGATCCCAGGATCTTGTATACCATATCTACACTAACAAAATGTTCCCTTTGAAATCACTCATCTTTTATAAGCAGGTCTTGGGCAAGCCCTATGCCGAGTATAGGAACGATCTAGTAACACAACTTTCAGAAGGACCTTATGAGGGCAGACACCTGTGAGTAACATAGGCCTGTGGTCCAGAACTCAAGGCTGGTCCCAGAGAAACGCTCCAGCATTAGGTGAAAACAACAAAAACGTGGATGACCTATGGGAAGAGCTGGTGGGAGACTGGACTCACCATGGGAATACGAGGTCAGCCACCGTCAGCCCTGGAGAATAACACAAGCACAAGAGTAAGGTAAAGGACTGTAGAATATAAGTACGTCCTACATCTAGATTGGCACCATTATATACTGATATATATGGAAAGTAAGCTCACATAAAGGGTTCACAGGAAAACGCTATGAAGTAACAGGCACAGAAACTCCCTGGGGACTCTGCAACAGGTCACTAGGCCTGGGACACTACCTAAGAACATAACTGGGTATGGGAGAGCCAAAGTAGCAGTGTTTGGACAAGTCTGTCACCTTCAAGCAGTGTTACTCAAAATCCATTCTTAAACCAGCAACTGAGCCAAAATCACAGCCATTACTCAGCACCATGCAGACCAACCTGAGTTCAATGGCACCCCTGAGGAGAGCCATGAGAATTAGAAGACAGAGCTCCCGTGTGGCTGGAATAAAAGGCATATCCGGGGCTCCTGGGTGGCTCAGTCGGTTAAGCGTTTGACTTCAGCTCAGGTCATGATCTCATGGTTCATGGGTTCAAGCCCCGTGTTGGGCTCTGTGCTGACAGCTCAGAGCCTGGAGCCTGCTTCAGATTTTGTCTCCCTCTCTCTCTGCCTCTCTCCCGCTTGTGCTATCTCTCCTCCCCACCCCCCCCCACCCCCAAGTAACCATTAAAAAACATTTTTTAAGAATTTTTTTTAAAGGCATATCTACAATATGACAAAAATCATTTACAACTAAACTCTTCACAGCGTCTGCAGAGGCCTGAGGTCCTGCAGCAGAGCCTTGGGCATCTGCGTGTTGCTGCAGAGAAGCACTGCAGGGCCGCAGCACTCACGCAAAGCAGAACAAAAGGGTTACTAGAATCATCTAAAGGGCAGGAGCTCAGCGCTCCAAGGAGGCTGGTGGGGCCGCATCTCTGAGCTCCCGAGGGGCTGCCGAGAGGTTCTCCTGCCCACACTTGTCTGAGGGGTTCTACACAAGCTGTGCTCCCTAAGGGAATACCTTACCATTCCAACTTGAGTGTTTGAAGTACCAGTATCTTCCTCCTCCATAATTCACGAAGACCATGAGGATGAGAGCTATCCTGTAAAGCAGCAAAGGGCACACTTTCAGGGCTTACACATATGACAAGGAATGGCCCGACTGTAAGAGATACACTTCTACTCATGAGGGGTAGTCACAACACAGAAGACACTTACAGAGCAGGAAACAATTATTTCTAATCATTGCAGTTAAGGCCCTACACAAAGCCCTTCTGTTGACACATTTCCACATGACTTTTTTTTAACTTCAGAGAGACAGAGAGCATGAGTGGGGGAGGAGCAGAAAGACGAGACTGCACTGCCAGCACAGAGCCAGACATGGGGCTTCATTTAATCAACCGTGAAATCATGACCTGAGCCAAAATCAAGAGTCAGACGCTTAACCGACTGAGCCACTCCAATATGATTTCTTAAGAGAAAGTTACACTGATGCTGAACTGTGTAACTTGAAAACAAAGCAAACATTTCCCATCACTCAGTTTTGCACTAATTACTCAGATGCCTCAGGCTGAAGAACTGTAGTAGGAGGCATATGGTTGTCGGAGCAGAGGGCTCAAATCAGGGGCCCTCCTGTCTCATGAGGGCACGACTCTCATCAGTTACCTCAATGTGCTTCTCTGTAAGAGAGAAAACACACCTGCTGCTGGGACTACTGAGGAGAATAATGTATATCCTGGTGCCTAACCAGTGCCTGGCATATTCTAGGCACTTAATAAATGCCAGTCTACCTGCGAACATCTCATTTCCGAAAGTGGCAAAATAGAATTAACAAAAGAAAGAGGGGGTGGTTGGGTGGCTCAGTTGGTTGGGCATCCGACTCTTGGTTTCAGCTCAGGTCATGATCTCACTACTTCATGGGTGTGAGCCTCGAGTCAGGCTCTGTGCTGGCAGTGCAGAGCCTGCTTGGGATTCTCTTTCCCCCCTTCTCTCTGCCCCTTCCACTCATGCTGTCTCTGTCTCTCTCAAAAATAAACTTTTTTAAAAAAAAGGAATATGATAAAATAGACTCCGAATATGTGACTGTTCAATGCTAATTCTGCAGGATACTGAAGAATGAAGACTTCAGTGTGTCAATGAGGTTACTGCCTGGAATCAAATCCTGGCTGTCCCACTGTCCCCAGGTGACCTCGGCCAAATCACCTAACTCTGCGGCCTGATCACTTCACCAGTAGAACTGGCATATTAAAACTTTATACTTAATAGGGCTGTGAAGAGATTGAATAAATTATGACAAGGAAGAACAGTGCCTGGCACAGGGTAAGAATTCAAAAAATCGTAGCAATGTTCATTACTGTCATTATTGCCTGGCTTCAAATACACACCCCAGGAGCACTCAGCATCTGGGGAGGCTGGGGAGGCTGGGACAGAATATAAGGTTATCACTGGAGTTTAAAAGCCCACCGTGGCATTAAAAAAAAAAAATTTTAAGGGGTGCCTGGGTGGCTAAGTCGGTTAAGCGTCCGACTTCAGCTCAGGTCATGATCTCACAGTTCGTGGGTTTGAGCCCCGCGTCGGACTCTGTGCTGAAGGCTCAGAGCCTGAAGCCTGTTTCAGATTCTGTGTCTCCCTCTCTCTCTGACCCTCCCCTGCTCACTCTCTCTCTCTCTCTCTCTCTCTCAGAAATAAATAAAACAGGGGCGCCTGGGTGGCTTAGTCGGTTGGGCGTCCCACTTTCGCTTAGGTCATGATCTCGCGGTTCGTGGGTTCGAGCCCCGCGTCGGGCTCTGTACTGACTGCCAGCTCAGAGCCTGAAGCCTGCTTCGGAGTCTGTGTCTCCCTCTCTCTCTGACCCTCCCCTGCTCATGCTGTCTCTCTCTCTCCTAGAAATAAATAAAAATATAAAAAAAAAAAAGAAAGAAAGAAAGAAAACATTAAATAAATAAATAAATGCCCTCTGTGGGCAGAAATGGAAGGCCTAATACCTAGATAATTTATTTTTAGCTATTAGTTTTTTTTTAAGGTTTTACTTTTATTCCAGTTATCATACAGTGTAATATTAGTTTCAGGAGTACGATACAGTGATTCAACACTTCAATACAACACCCGGTGTTCATCACAAGTGCACTCCTCAATCCCCATCACCTACTTTACCCGTCCCGCCCCCCTCTTCCCCTCTGGTAACCATTAGTTTGTTCTCTATAGTTAAGAGTATGTTTGTCTCGCTCGCTCTTTTTTTTTAAATCCCTTTGCTCATTAGTATTGCTTCTTAAATTCCACATATGGGTGAAATCATATGGGATTTGTGTTTCTCTGAAGGGCTTATTTCACTTAACATCATACTCTCTAGCCCCATTCAGGTCATTGCAAATGGCTCTGTATACAGTTTTACACTTTATTTTCAGAGCTGGGTCCTGGCCCTCACTCTTCTACCTGAGCTCTGAAATAAAAACAACTTGTAGGACTCTGTGGATTTGCTACCAAAAGGGCCCGGTATTCAAGCTGTTCTGCTAACGGTGGGGAAAAGCCAGGACAGACACCAGTGAGGGCTGGCACTTCAGTTCCAGACAGGCACAGCCTCCCATCTGTCAAGCTGCTGACGGGACATGGGGGTGGGGATGGTCGTGGAGGCCCTGCGTACAGCTGCCTGCCCACAGGTGAATGACCTTAACTCAGCAGGACCTACATACCAGTGGAAACCGGTTCTGGCCGTACCCCTCGACTCCTCTCTAGCAACTTACATTTGCTATCATGACAGTTTTCGAGAAGGGAAAGGCCACTGATTTATTTTTACAGCAAGAAGTCTTGCCCACCCTAAAGGGAGAGGATATGTAAAATACCTTAAGTCAGACGCGTGTTTATGTGTAAACATGTGATCCTGGGATACCTGTGCCCACCATGTCCCAAGGGAGCCCCACGTACCCCCTGAATGTGTCTATACAGCGGAGGCGCGGAGGCGAGGTGGGCGGACGCCACGCTTCTGGTTGAGTTTCGCCACCGAGCGAGTCTGCCCTGCTTGGAGACCCTAGCTCCTTCAGAAAAACGGGGAGAGAAACATGCCAGTTCATAATGCTAGCGAGTAAATGTCAATGACCTGTTTTTAAGGGAAAAAATTAACAGAATGGAGAGCTAAAACTCATCCTGAACAATCCTTTAATTTGCTTTTGTAGAGGTCCCACCCAGAGGCTTAGTTTTTCACATTATTTGGTTTCTGTGCCATCTGCTAAGCCTGTAGCTCCCGTGCTGATTGATGACCACGAGGTACCTGTCCACGAGTGCATCTGGCACCAGGCTACAAGTATGTCCACAAGTGGGCAAGAGAATGTCCATAATGGATTTAACACAAATAGTAAGTTCAATCAGCACAGGAGGCCGGTGATTTGTAGATTTCACATGGATGTGGACATCCATTATGCCTTTTGTTTTAATCTTGACACCCTCTCCCTAACTGGATTGGTTCAACGGCGCTGCCTGCAGAGTGAAAAAATGTCTCCATGCCGTGCATACCGACTCCCTAGGAAAGAGAAGAGGATCCTGCCCTTCTCAGGAGTCGGAGAGAAGGCTGCTTGCTCTTTATTAAGGATACAGAACACAGGGCCTGGCCTTCTACAATATAAGTAACATTAATTAAACCAGACAATAGGTATTACTAAATAGAGAATTATAAATTCCAAATCTAGAAAACGACCCAAACCGCACATGATGCATTCTAATTAACTCACAGAATTGATTAGGCGATCAGTTTCTCGTGAATTTATTGCTTTAGAAATCCAATTATGAAAGTCATCCAAACTGTAAATAAATAAAAAGCTCAGTTAATTTATATCCTTTGGCAGAATTTTCAAAATGATTGGATAGTATAGTAAAATAAAATTAATTTGAAGTTCATATTCTATACAAGTCAAAGAATTAAATAAACATTTTAGGGGCTCCTGGGTGGCTCAGTTGGTTAAGCGGCCGACTTCAGCTCAGGTCATGATCTCACAGTTCATGAGTCTGAGCTCCCGTCAGGCTCTGTGCTGACAGCTCAGGGCCTGGAGCCTGCTTCAGATTCTGTGTCTCCTTCTCTCTCTGCTCTTCCCCTGCTAACGCTTTGTCTCTCTGTCTCTCAAAAATAAATAAACTTTAAGAAAATAATAATAAAAAAATTTTTAAATAAATATTCTAAAGTATCATTCTGGGAGGTCAATCTTACTTCATCCACACTCCCACCCCTACCCCGTTTCCTGCCTAAGATTGATTATTTTAAAGAATCTCAGACATGGTATCATTTTATCATTTTAGTATGGATCTTTAACAAATTAAAGACCCTTTTTTAAAAAAAACAGTACTACAGGGGAACCTGGGTGGCTCAGTTGGTTAGGCGTCTGACTTCAGCTTAGGTCATGATCTCACAGTCTGTGGGTTCGAGTCCCGCATCGGACTCTGTGCTGACAGCTCAGAGCCTGGAGCCTGCTTCAAATTCTGTGTCTCCCTCTCTCTCTGCCCCTCCCCCGTTCACTCTCTGTCTCTGTCTCTCAAAGTAAAATAAAGACATAAAAAAAACCCCAAAAAATAGTACTACAGTTCATTACATTTTAAAATATTATCAATAATTCCTAATATCACCAAATAGCCAGTTCAATGTCTGTCTCATAAGTTTTTTTCTCCAGTTTATTTGCTCAAATCAGTATCTAAACATGAACCACACATTTAGTGCACGTATTCTTATTTCTTCTCTTTTCTCCCTACAACTTACTTTTCTTTCTACCTCATTCAACACTGGTAACATCAAAACCACATGAAAAACATTAAAACAGAGACATCTAAGGAAGGGTGAAAGGAGAACTTAAGATATTTAACAGTTTGAATTTTTTAAATGCTCTTAATTTTCTTTTTTTTTTAACTTTTTGTTTTAATGTTTTATTTTTGAGACAGATAGAGACAGAGCATGAGAGGGGGAGGGGTGGAGAGACAGGGAAACCCAGAATCCGCAGCAGGCTCCAGGCTCTGAGCTGTCAGCACAGAGCCTGATGCGGGGCTCAAACCCACGAACTGTGAGATCATGACCTGAGCCGAAGTCAGGGGCTTAACCGACTGAGCCACCCAGGCACCCCAAAAATGTCCTTAATTTTCCTGTACATCCTTGTCTTCCCAATGAAAGGCGAGAGACTCTGTATTCTTACTACTGCCTCAGAGTCTTCTGGTTCAGACAGACCTGAGCACCCTGGGACTCCCATGGGCACGCTGCAAAGTCATAAGCAAGGGACAAGGGACTCTCGCGTGTCAGCAGAGCATTCTGTCTACAAGGCTGCAGAGGCAGGAACATATGTGACTCCAATTCCACAGTGGAGTGAGGTGCGATTTCTCCTCCATGCTAGAGCTCAAGATCAGCAACCAGTTACTTTAGAAAGTGAAGTCACAGACCCATTCATATTGAAAGCACCAAATAAATACATTGTAATAAACTGGAACAGTATCTGCATCTTATCTTATCAAAAGACTGACAAGGCAATACCTTAATTCAAAGAAATAAAGCCCCTCTGCTGAAATTACACTCTGTACCCAAAAAGCAGTTAAGTGAAAAATAGGCTTCTGAGCAAGAAGCAGTCCTTTTACCCTTCCAGACCCTGGTATTTCTGGGATGCCCAAAGGGAAGAGGGCCAGACTGCACAGACTCCCCAAAGCGCCTGGGGTTCCCTGAGCTGGCCGACTTACACTAGGCTTTCTCTGTTCTAGCTTGGATATGGTTCACCCATAAAATCTTGTGATCCTTCAGTTCGTGAGTTCGAGTCCCACGTTGGGTTCTGTGCTGACAGCTCAGAGCCTGGAGCTTGCTTAAGATTCTGTGTCTCCCTCTCTCTGACCCTCCCCCACTCACGCTGTCTCTCTCTCTCTCTCTCAAAAATGAGTAAGTGTTAAAAAATTTTAAAACAAAATCTTGTGACCTT
The DNA here is from genome assembly GCF_008692635.1 of Crocuta crocuta. Taxonomy (NCBI): domain Eukaryota; kingdom Metazoa; phylum Chordata; class Mammalia; order Carnivora; family Hyaenidae; genus Crocuta; species Crocuta crocuta. Next base: position 2,541,026 of record NW_027531880.1, read on the forward strand.
CTTGAGACCATAATAGGTGGAGTATTCAATCAATCTTATTTCTTTAAAAACATGAAAGAACTTTCCTTTGAAAGGTGATCCTGGATCTATTTTTAATATTTATTTTTGAGAGAGCGAGAAAGACAGAGCATGAGGAGGGGACAGGCAGACAGGGGAGACACAGTCTGAAGTAGGTTCCAGGCTCCGAGCTGTCAGCACAGAGCCTGACACAGGGCTCAAATTCACGAACCACAAGATCATGACCTGAGCTGAAGTTGGTTGGATGCTAAACCGACTGAGCCACCCAGGTGCCCAGGACTGCATCTATTTTGCTTTCTTTCCTTTTTATTTTTCCAGTCTACTAATTCACTTTCACCGGACTCACCATTAACCAGGCAGATGGAGGAGAAGAAATCCCCTCGCCAAGCTGCCTCCCCGTCCTAAGTGGGGCAAAGCGAGTCCATGCTGAGGGAGGTCCAGCACCCCGTCTCTATCTCTGTGCCAGATGCCCAGCTGGCAGGAGCCGGGACGCGGGACCGCAGGGCGGCGGAGGCTCAGAGCCGGAGACGGGGACAAAGAACACAAGGGGGCAGCCGCATCCTGAAATCAGCCCAGGCCTCTCCCGCTCACTACAGAAGCAGGCTGTGAGATTCTTTCTGGAAATAATGCCTTCTCAAGCATCTTCTTCTATTTTTTTCAGCCATTCGGGAGGACTAAAGTTATCATTTCCCGAAAGTCAGCGACCATCTCTTACTGTACATTGATTGGTCCCTGATACCCAGGACTAGACTGGGCATGGAGGACACAATAAGCATTCATTTAATCAAAGAAAAACAGTCACTTAAAGGGTCAAACTATCCTGAATATCCTTTTTCTATACTCTACTCTCCCCATATGTGCCCTCCCCTAACATCTGCTTACCTCATTAAGAACCTGAGAATGGAGACTGCAATGACGATCGCCACACCAACAAGGAAAGCGACACACACAGCTGGAAAAATCAAAGAAAACACGGTATCACCAAAGTGTTATCACAAGCATCGAAACTGTCATGTCACTATATTTCATCTGTAAGTGAAAAATGCAAACAAAAATGGAAACAAGAGGAAAAGCCTATATTCTTATGCTAACTTTCCTATATTCCTATAAACAACAGAGAACATTCATCGTTAGGGGAGTGCTAATTTTCACTGTGAAAAATACCAAACATCTACAAAAGAACAGAGATTTGTATAATAAGCCCACACATACGCTTCACCTAGATTCTAGTATTATGAAGATATTGTCACTCTCCCTTCATCTATTGCTACTCTCCCTCTACTTTTATTTAAGTTTATTTATTTACTTTGAGAGACAGCATGAGTAGGGGAGAGGCAAAGAGATGGGGAGAGCAGGTGCTGCACCGTCAGCTCAGAGCCCGATGGAGGGTTGATCCCACGAATGGTGAGATCATGACCTGAGCCGCAATCAAGAGTCAGACACTTAACCGACTGAGCCACCCAGAGGCACCCCTTGCTAATAGTACTTTTAAGCAAATCCCAGACATCATGTCATTTCCTCCTTCCATCTTCCGTATGTATCTCTAAAGCTCAGACCTCATAAAAGACCTGTCAGCATGATGCAACTGAGGCTTCTATAGTAATCTACCAAGAAGGCATACCCTCTACCTAGTCCTGAGAAAACAAGTTGCACTTTGCAAGCAAATGCAAATAACAAAATAACTGGCCAGTCCTCTTTCAAAGTGTCAAGGTCATGAAAGAAAGAAAAAAAGAAAAAGGCTGCAGGCTGCAGAGATCTGACAACTAAATGGGCTCTCTCAAAAATAAATAATAATAATAGATCCAGGCCTGACAGATCACCTTTCAAAGACTGCATTTGGACAAAAAGGGGGCCTTGGAAGGGACAGCTGGAGAAGTCTAAAAGCCTACATACATCAGTTAATAGCACTATACCAATGTTAACGTCCTTGTTTCAATCAGTACAGATGGGATAATTGTACTGTGATTACATAGTTTAGGGAGAAAGGTATATGGGAACTCCTTTTTGCAACGTTTCTTTTAAATCGAAAATTATTTCAAAATTAAAAGTTTCTTAAAAATGGACCTTTTGTTATATCATCATAATGTCATTAACAATTCTCTGGCTAACACTGCACCCATATTCCAATTTCTCTAGTTATCTCAAAAATGTTTTTGTCTCTCTCTCTCTCTCCTAGAAATAAATAAAAAAATATTTAAAAAAAAAAAAAAAGGGGANATAAGCAGCCATTGAGTTGCTTGAAATAAGTCGTCTATTAGCACGTCTCCTGTTCTAGATCTGTCAGTATGTTTCCTCATGGTGTCACTGGACTTGTTCTTCTATCCTCCAAATGTTCTGTAAAGGGGAAGTTAACTGTAAAACAGGCTTTACTAAAAGAAGTTCAACTTTTCTGGGCAAGAACGCCTCAGAGATGCTGCTGTGTCTTTCCCACTGCACCACATCAGGAGCACCAGCCATGACTGCCCATGTGCCCAATGTGCGTGGTCAGCTGCGGGAAGCCTAAAGTGCCCCTCTCCTGTGATGCTTTCATCCACTCATGACTTCTGCCTACATCAATTCCTTCGTTAAGGACTATGATATATTCTGCCATTCTGTCACATGTATTAGCTGGAATTATTCCCTAAAGAATTTACCTTCATCTTCTTGGACTACGTAGTTATCCTAAAATACAATTAAAACAGGAAAGGAATGGGATGCTTTGGTGGCTCAGTCGGTTGAGCAACTGACTTGATTTTGGCTTGGGTTCCAGGGTCGTGGGATTGAGCCACACATCAGGCTCTGCACTGAGCGTGAAGCCTACTTATGATTCTTTCTCTCTCTCCCTCTGCCCCTTTTTCCCCTGCTCGCGCTCTCTCTAAAATAAAAATAACACAACTCTGTGCTGACTGCCAGCTCAGAGCCTGGAGACTGTTTCAGACTCTGTCTCTCTCTCTCTCTCTGACCCTCCCTGATCATGCTGTCTCTCTCTTGCACTCAGAAATAAATTTAAAAAAAAAAACATAAAAAAATTTTTTTAAAAATAAATAAAAATAAGACAAAAACAAAACAAAAAATGGAAAAGGCAGGATAAATGCTTAGATCTTTCCTTTCAATTGACACTTTTAAGTCACTCCAGTTAACAGGAGATGGTTCTTGTTATCTCCAAAGGCAACCAAAGTATTGGTTTTGTTTAGGGAAGAGGCTTTGTTTTTGGCTTTGTTTTTAATTTACTTCTTTATTTTGAGAGAGAAAGAGAGAGAGGGAGAGGGAGAGAGACTCTTAAGCAGGCTCCATGCTGTCAGTGCACAGCCCAACTCATGCCTCAATCTCCCAAACCATCAGATCATGACCTGCGCTGGAACCAAGAGTAGGATACTTAACCGACTGAGCCCCCAGGTGCCCTGGGCTTTGTTCTTTTTACTTTCATAACGAACTCCTTGGTTTCTGCATATACAATGTGTTTCCATCAATGACATTCCTTACAATTTTTAATGCTGTCCCATGTTAGCCCTTTCATTCTTTTTTTTTTTTTTTTGGTTCTTAACATTCTTTTGACCTGACCCTATAGTCTTCAAGGATTTCCAGTTTGTTCCCATTACATTAACTTTGGTTTATTTATGCTTCATAATTAAACTAAATAACATCTACGAGAATATGTTGGTCATACAATTTTCTTATATATCATATAATTTTCTTAGTATACACTAATGACACAATAAATACACCATAACTAAATAAGACAGATAACCTATTATTCAGGTTTTAAAATACACAAAGTGTCACAAACAGTACTCAAAAACTAAAATCTTTGAAATACAAATTTTAAAAAATTAACAAAGAGCGTATACGTACGAAGGTTACTGTCAATTGGATTCCTATTGACAATTAGGTCACAAGCAACTTCACTGACTCCATTATGGACGTGCTTTACCAAGAGTGAATAGTTTCCAAATTCTCCAAATTTATATTCCAACCTACAAAGATTTGGCAAAATTGAGACAAATGGTTAGATTAGGAAATAAGGAGTTGGATTATGGTAATGTCACCAAGGCAGAGTGATAGGCATTTCTGAGTGCAGACCAGGAAAGATATTTTATTTTTTATTTTATTTTTTTTAAAATGTTTTATTTATTTCTAGGAGAGAGAGAGAGAGACAGCGTGAGCAGGGGAGGATCAGAGAGAGAGGGAGTCACAGACTGAAACAGGCTCCAGGCTCTGAGCTGGCAGTCAGCACAGAGCCCGACGCGGGGCTCGAACCCACGAACCGCGAGATCATGACCTAAGCGAAAGTTGGACGCTTAACCGACTAAGCCACCCAGGCGCCCCGAGATATTTTAAAAATACTTTATTTTGAAGGAAGGAAAAGCTGAAAACCAAATAGGGAGGAAAAAATAGAAAATGCAGGTGTCGGCAGGTCACATCAAAGCAGGTACGAACCTACAAACTTCCTTGTCTTCCACGGTGTCATTAAGTTGCAGGATAGATCCATGCTGGGTGCTCACAGCAACCGCCGCAGTGCTGGGCTTCCCGGGTCTTCCACTCCAGGAAACATTTACCAGAACCTGGAACGAGCACTGTGAAGCAGAGGCATAAGCGACTGTCAGAGGTGTTTGAAAGTCACTGGCCGCTGGAGCACATGAACACCCACCCACCCAGAATCCTGGGGTGACTTTTCCTTCATACTTACAATGTTTTTTTAAGTTTATTTATTTTCGAGACACACAGCGACAGCGCAAGTAGGGGAGGACCAGAGAGAGAGGAAGACAGAGAATCCCAAGCAGGCTCCATGCTGTCAGCACAGAGCCGGATGTGGGGCTCAAGCTCACCAAACCAAGAGGTCATGACCTGAGCTGAAACCAAGAGTTGGATGCTTTAAGTGACTGAGCTACCCGGATGCCCCATTTTCCTTCATACTTATAAAAAACCTTTTGAATTCCAAAAAGTTAGATAAAATTTGCCTATAGAACTATGTGTTATCATACACACTTTATTCATTAGTTAAATTTTTCACATAAATAACAAATACAGCATATATTGCCTTGCATTCCATTGTGGTACATATTATTTAATGACTAAATTTCCACCATTCTACCTAATGTGCATATTTAAAACTTTTAATGGTTGTATTAAATACTAAAAATGTATTTAGGCTGCTTTCAAAGCTTTTTTGTTTTTTAATCTTGTGTGTAATTTATATAAATTATGTTTTGAAAGATAATATAGAGGCATCTGGGTAACTCACTGGACTAAGCAACCAACTCTTGATTTTGGCTCAGGTCATGATCTCATGGGGTTCATGAGATCAAGCCCCATGTCGGGCTCTGAACTGACAGCACGAAACTGCTTGGGATTCTCTCTCTCTCTGCCCATACCCTCCCTGCTTGTGCTCTCTCTCTCTCAAAATAAATAAATAAATATTCAAAAAAGATAAACATACAATATATACAACTATATTTATAATTTGTTATACATAATTTATATAACATACTGTTTTCAAAGATCTATACATGATGTTCTTTTTAAAAATTTATTTATTTTGAGAGAGAGAGTGTGCATGGGTGCATGTACATGCAGGTGAGGGGCAGAGAGCATTCCAAGCAAACTCTACACTATCAGCATGGAGCCTGACTCTGGGTTCGATCTTATGAACCATGAGATCATAACTCGTGTGAACATCAGAAGTTGGACACTTAACCGACTGAGCCAACCAGGCATCCCTTCACATGATGTTCTTATCCCTTTAAATTCTTTCCCTACAATAAATTCTAAAAATGACATTATTGGATAAAAAAATCATTTTAATGGTTCTTGTTATATGTGCTCAAACAGTACTCAGATAAAAATTGCAATATATTTGCTCCTCATTAGCCTTACCAGGATTCAAAAATCTTTCTTCTTTTTGTTCATGTACTAAATATTTATGACATCACAGCATTAAGATTACATTTTAAATTATTAGATTAAATAATACTTTTTATGTTTCTTATGGTGTGAACCATCTGTTAGACACCAAATCCCCTTGAACATAATCTTAGAAACACATCTTCATATACTTCAATACTGAACTTTTAATTATCTCAAATATTTCCCCTTTCTAGTGCTTTCCTCTTCATCATGTTATATTCTGTTTTTAGTTACAAGTTTTTAATGTCATACAGTCATAGTAATCTGACTTATTTCTATTACTTCATTAGTTTAGAAATGTATTCTGCCTTTCTTAGTACTGTGGAGGTTATTTTAACTTGAATCCATTTGGAGAATTTAACAAATGGTATACAATGATTCTAGATACCTTCCCCATGGCTTTAGTTACAATATGTTATGTTAAATTCTCTTAGATTTTACTCCTTATATTTACTGTGGTGCACTGGTCTTTGTTTCTCATTTTTGGCTACATAAATGGTTGTGATTCTGTAATACATCTTATCTGGGACAGCTAATCTCCATATTGCCTATTCTTTTGGGCTATTCTTTGATCTTCTTGCTCATTTCCTTTTTCCTATCAATGTGGGAATGGTTTACACAGATTCTATAAAGTAGCCACTGATATATTAACACCAATTGTGTTAAATGTATAATTAATTTGGGAAGTACCACCATTTTTCCTATGTTTAGTCTTCGTATCAAAGCATATTGGCTCTCTCTCCATTTAACCTATTATTTTCCCTCTAAAATGTCATCAATGTCTTTATGTATGAATTCTCTTGGTTTCTCAAGAATAAAAATGTCATGATAAATAAATCTTTCAATATTCAAACTTATTCTACTTGATAGAATTTTATTTAAGATTTTTGCATTCACACTGATTAGAAAGTATGACCTACATTTCTCTTCCTCTTTGCCAGATTTTAAGATTATTACCCTATCTATACTGCAGAATAAATCAAATATCAAGTCATCATTTTGGGGGGGGTACCTTATATTTAGGTTAGTTTATATAAACTGAGAATTATTTATTATTTGAAAATGTAGACAAAAGACATATTCTTTTTTTTAATTTTTTTTTAATGTTTTATTTATTTCTGAGAGAGAGACAGCATGAGCAGGGGAGGGTCAGAGAGAGAGGGAGGCACAGAATCTGAAACAGGCTCCAGGCTCTGAGCCAGCTGTCAGCACAGAGCCCGATGCAGGGCTCAAACCCACAAACAGTGAGATCATGACCTGAGCCGAAGTCGGACGCTCAACCAACTGAGCCACCCAGGTGCCCCAAAAAAGACATATTCTTTAGGTGGAGAAATTCATTAGAACTTTTCAGCCTTCCATAGTTCTTCCTTCATTCCTTCCTCCTTTTTTTTTTTTTTTTTTTTTTTTTTTTGAGAGAGAGAGAGCACAAGCAGAGGAGAGAATGCCAAACACAGGCTCCATACTCAGCACAGAGCCCAGTACGAGACTCAATCCTACAACCCTGGGATCATGACCTGAGCTGAAATCAACAGTCGGACGTTCAACTGAATGAGCCACCCAGGCACCCCAGAACTTATGTTTTCAATCTCTTGAATCAATCTTCATATCATATTTTTTGAAGAAAATCAAGTTTTGAATTTCAAATTTATCAGCTTATAAACTGTTCACTGGACAATAATTATCTTAATTACAGTGGTTACACATACCCTAATTTCTGATTTTACTAAGTTCTATTACTCTCTTACATTTATCAATAATCTATCAATTGTGTAACTTTTATTTTAATTTTTTTAACGTTTATTTATTTTTAAGAGACAGAAAGAGACAGAGCATGAGGGGGGGTAGAGGCAGAGAGAGAGGGAGACACAGAATCTGAAGCAGGCTCCAGGCTCTGAGCTGTCAGCAGACAGTCAGACGTTTAACCAACTGAGCCACCCAGGCACCCCTACCCCTTACTTTTAGTCAGCTATAATAATTACTCATAGTTAACATTATAATACTAATCTTCCTCCCATTTTTGTTTTCTTTTCAAAAGTACACACAGAAAGCACTTGCTGACACATTACAGGGATCTTTAGCTCTCTTGAAGCTATGAAATCTAGTCTACACATTTTTTAATGTTTACGTGTTTTTTAATGTGTATGTCCCTTAAATGTTTCTACTTTAAGGAGAGGAAATTCTCATTTAGCCAAATTACTTATCTCCAGGACATATCTTCAGCTGGTAAGCCCACCATTCCCAGAGATTTATTATCTGGCTTATGAAACGAATTATTATAACTTGCATTCCCTTAAATACCTATTTGTGTATTTGCTTAAAGATTTAAAAATTATCATTAATGTTTCAAATTTAAAACAGGTTATGTCTCGATGTCATTTTCTGGTTGTTTAAACTTTACAGGCTCATAAAGTGTCGTTCCAATTTCCTGACTATAAAGTCTTTTCTGGAATTATGGGACATTTTCTAAACTATGTTTAAATGAAAACTCTACCAACCCTNATTCTGTCACCAGGATCTCTGTTTTGTATCAATGGTTTACTGTTTTTATCCTAAAGATGCATTAGTTGCCCTATGGCTAATTCCCGGCAATGCACTCATTTTTCCCCCTTCACCTTGTTCTGTAAATGTTAGGCCTTTATTGTCTTTTTAGAAGACACTTTGCTCCTTCTCTGAATTATCAGTGATTCTTGTGGCTTTGAAATTCAGCTATTATTGATATTTTTTTTCAAGTTTCTTTTAGGTCCTTCACATAGACTGATAAATCTTTTCTCTTTGCTATTGTGTTTAACACTATAGATTTTCTTTGCTTCATATGACTTTGTAGGGCTCTCAGGGGGTTTAATCAAACAGAGCAGGGATAATCCTTTGCCTCTTCAGCTGGTGCCCATACTGGGGGTTTGGTGGTTTGTTTGTTTTAAAGCTATTTATAGTAAACAGGTCCCTACACAAGACAGTCCCTGAATTACTGTGGTTCGATTTATGGTTTTTCAACTTTATCACAGTATGAGAGCAATATGCATTCAGTAGAAACTGTACTTGGAATTCTGAATTTTCATCTTTTCCTGGGGTGGCACTATGCAGCAGGACCCTCCTTCACGACGAAAGGCAGCGGCAGGGAAGCAAAGCTCAGTCAGCCATGCAACCCCAGGGGTCAGTGACTGGAACGCTGTGGGCTAGTGTAAGCCTTCTGAGCATGTGCTATGAGGTTCGGAAAGGTCCCTGTATTCAATGCATTTTTGTCTTACAGTATTTTCAACTTACCGGTATTGCAATCCATGGAGGAAAATCTGTACACTAAAATTCCTCCTCTGAAGGTGGTACATTGAAGTGCTCAATTTGAAAAATAAACGATTGGGACCTCATCAAGATTAAAAGCTTCTGCACAGCCAAGGAAACAACCCAGAAAACTAACAGGCAACCAACGGAATGGGAAAAGATAGTTGCAAATGACATATCGGATAAAGGGTTAATATCCAGAATCTATAAGGAACTCACCAAACTCCACACCCGAAAAACAAACAACCCAGTGAAGAAATGGGCAGAAGATATGAACAGACACTTCTCCAAAGAGGACATCCAGATGGCCAACAGACACATGAAACGATGCTCAGCATCCCTCCTCATCAGGGAAATACAAATCAAAACCACACTGAGATACCACCTCACGCCAGTCAGAGTGGCTAAAATGAGCAAATCAGAGAACTCTAGATGCTGGCGAGGATGTGGAGAAACGGGCACCCTCCTACACTGTTGGTGGGAATGTAAACTGGTACAGCCCCTCTGGAAAACAGTGTGGAGGTTCCTCAGGAAACTAACAATAGAACTCCCCTAGGACCCAGCAATAGCACTGCTAGGAATTTACCCAAGGGATACAGAAATGCTGAGGCATAGGAGCACATGTACCCCAATGTTCATAGCAGCACTCTCCACAATAGCTAAAACATGGAAAGAGCCTAAGTGTCCATCAACAGATGAATGGATCAAGAAGATGTGGTTTATCTATACGATGGAATACTACATGGCAATGAGAAACAATGAAATCTGGCCATGTGTAGCAACATGGATGGACCTTGAGGGTGTTATGCTGAGCGAAATAAGTCAGGCAGAGAAGGACAAATATCATATGTTTGCACGTATAGGAGGATTAGGAGGAACTTGACGGAGGAACAAGGGGGAGAAGAAGGGGGGAAATGGTGGGGGAAAGGGAGAGAGGTAAACCATGAGAGACTCTTGAATGCTGACAAAAACTGAGGACTGATGGATGTGGGGGGGAGGAGGGATGGGCATGGAGGAGGGCACTTGTGGGGATGAGCACTGAGTGTTATGTGGAAACTAATTTGACAATAAACTATTTGTAATAAATAAATAAATAGATAGATAGATAGATAGATAGATAGATAGATAGATAGATAGATAGATAAATGAAGTGCTCAATTTGGAAATGAAGATTTTATTTTACCTGGAAGAGCAGCCTTATACCTAAAAAGCAGTAAGGTCTAGGAATTGTACCTTGAGATAAAATAAACCTTTATCAACAATTGAGCAAAGGGGGGGCGGGAAAAGGAGAGAGAGACAAACGAAGAAACAGACTCTTAACCACAGAGACCAAACTGATGGTTATCAAGGTGGGTGGGAGATGGGTGAAACAGGTGAAGGGAATTAAGAGTACGCTGATCTCAGGGCGCCTGGGTGGCTCAGTCGGTTGAGTGTCCAACTTCAGCTCAGGTTAATGATCTCTCGGTTCATGGGTTCAAGCCCTACATCAGGCTTTGCACTGACAGCGCAGAGCCTGCTTAAGATTCTCTGTGTCTCTCTCTGTCTGCCCCTCCCCTGCTCCTTCTCTCTCTCAAAACTAAACAAACATTTTAAAAAATGTTTTTTTTAAATACACGGATCTTGATAAGCACTGAGAAATGTACAGAATTGTTGAATCACTGTATTGTACACTTGAAACTAATATAATACTGCATATTAACTATACTCAAATTAAAATAAAGAACTTAATAAAAATGAGTAAGTCCTTTATCATCAGGAGGGCAGACCCCTGGAATAACTGCTATGCCTCAACCTGCGCTTCCCCACTGTCCTCACAACCTTGGCCCTTGGAGAATATCCAGGTATATCCACTCCTTCCCTCTCTGGGAGGGTTATGTGTTAGGCAAAGGAGTAAAATAAAATATGGTCTATCGCTTCCGCTCATCACCAAGAAATGAATTTTCAAAAGATGGGTGGGAGGAAAGATAAGAGACTGGTGTTGCTCATTGCTAGGCATTCTCTCTGATTATACATCTTCTGGTTCTTTATACAGCCTGTTTGTTTCCTTACCTACGAAACTGAAGTTAACAAGCGAAGGGCTTTGGGTATGAGAACACTGAGGACCATATCAAACAGCCCACAGCAAACAAAACCATGAGCATGAACATAATACCTACATGGTAACAGCGTTCAGAATTCCAGTAGACAGTCAGGTTTGTTCCGTGTAGTTCGTTATGGATGAGCAGCAAAGCTTGGTCCATCTTAAGATCTACATGCTGTTTTTTATCTAAATCTGCTAAGAATTAGAAAAAAAGTTTTAAAAAACAGAAAAACAAAGCATCTGAAAGACACATAAGAAACAAAGAGCACCTGTGTCAACTTCACAGGGGTGCTTCTTGAATGCCTGCACTCCAGGGTTCAGGGGTCTCTCGTCCCTTACTCTGTGAACATGACTATGCTTGCACACAGGTGTGTGCATGAGAACACACACACACACATGTGAGCATGCGCGTGTGCTCACACGCTCACACACACACACTCACACAGAATTACCCTCTTTGTACACATGCCTCTACTATAAATGAGAATTCAGTTAACATCATTCACGTCCTGTGTGTACCCAGACCATGTAGGACCTTACATTCATCACGTGCTAAGGTGTGACAAGCACTCAATTTACTAGTTTCATGTATCTTCCATTTGACAAAATGTCAACCTCATGAGCTGGGTACTTTCTCCATTTTGCAGATGAAGAAATAGAGGCTCACAAGCATTAGATAATTGCACGTGGCCAGAGTTCTGCAAAATCACTGTGTGAACCCAATTTGTATGACTCCAAAGTCCAAACTTTCTTCAATCATGTTACCCCCCTCCCAATCCCTCCCGAGCGCAGCTCAGGAGAAGTCAGGACACTGGGTCAGCAGGGCTCTGTGGGGACTGGCATGCCCTTCAAAGTTTGAGATGCTCTGCCTTCTACCACTTTGGTTGGACTTCTGAATCTCCTCCTGGCTGCCCCCAGAAGAGAGAACATGAACCTCAGTCCGAAAGGAGGAAGACCCACCACTCCAGAGTCCCTAGGCTTAGAGCTCATTACTTTACTAGATGCTCTTAGGACGATCTAAAGACGCACATTCTACATTTACACCTGCCACCTTGGTAGGCAAACAAAGAGAACTATTATTGGCTAAAATGAAAGCAAAATGTTTCATTTAGACCAACCTCACCATTTATACTGTTATATTGTATGAAAGAGAAATTAATTTGCCCTCTAGCGTCCAGGCCAAAAAAAAAAAGAGAGAGAGAGAGAGAGAAAGAGAAACTATTTAATAACACAATAAGAAAGGTAATAACCTAGCCTCTTTTATTTTGTAATATGAAAGCTTACTTCAGGGCTCCCAGGAACTCCTGTGAATGGTTAATTCAGGAAATTCTTCACTGTAGGCAGCCTAAATCCCTCAGTTTATTATTTTTAAAAAGTATGTGTTTATTTAGAGACAAAGTGCGCACACAGAAGCAAGGGAGGGACAGAGAGAGGGAGAGAAAGAATCCCAAGCAGGCTCCACTCTGTAAGCACAGAGCCCAACATGGGTCTCCATCTCAAGAAACATGAGATCATGACCTGAGCTGAAATCAAGAGTCAGAGTCAGACACGTAACTGACTGAGCCACCCAGGTGCCCCTAAATCCTTCATTTTAAGGTTTACCCCAATTTACCCTTATTTAGCTCTCGGTAAATACAAATCCCACAATATATCACTCTTAACAATCTATTCAAGACTGTTCCCCCTCTAGGCTAAAGAAAGTTATACCCATCACTTTCTCTGTTCTTTGCTTCTGGAGAGCTTCTTCTAGTGGAAGCAGTGTTTGGGACCAAGGGTGTAACACGGTGGGTTAAGTGTCTGGACTCCAAGTTAGACCAATTTGAATTTGAATCCCACCCTGTCTCAGCTTCCTCAACAATAAATTAAGCATCCAAAGGTTCTACACTCAATTTCCATTGTGGGATGAAGGTTCCCACACCACCAAGCAATTCTCAGGCACCAGCTGGGTGTCCTACAATTCAACTCAATTCTGACACTATGCACCGGGAGACAGTGTCAGATCCCGCAGATAGGGGCTCAGTCCCACACGCCTTCAGATGTCAACCACCAGCACAGCATCCCACCTGTGCTTCTGACTGACCAGCTATGGATTGGAGGTTTGTATGACCCCCTTCTCACCCTCGATTCATTTAATAGAGTGGCTCACGGAACTCAAACATCTTACTACTAGATTACTGGTATATCAAAAGCTCTCCAAACCCCCTCCTTTGAGTTTTTATGGAGAGTTCACTACCAAGGCAATTGATTACACCACTGGTCGTTTATGACGGATTCAACCTCCAGCTTCTCTCCTTTCCCCAGATCCTGGCTGTAGGACTGACAGTTCCAACTCTCAAATCACAGGGTGGGTTCTCCAGGTCACCAGCCCCAGCCTCCAATGCAGGCCAAAGGTCACCTTGTTAACATCACAAGGGACACCTTAGGGGCTCTCTCCACTGCAGAAATTGCAAGGGGTCTAGAAGTCCCTGTGCAAGAAACAGGGATGAAAACCAAATATATTTATTTCTTGATATAAATCACACTTGTAACAGCATGTCCTTCACAGGACTGCTGGGAAGGCTAAAGTTAATAATATATGGAACGTGTTGGCACAGAATCTGCAACAAAGCAGGTGTTCAACACATGCTAATTACAACGTCCAGGCCACATCTAAGCAACACAGAGCTTCATTAGGGTCAAGAACAGACGGCTGAATATTTTTCAGTTTCTTTTTTCATGTAACTTCATTTCCATTTTCTTCCCATTTCCTCTTTTTTTCCACTGTAAGAAATGATGCTACCTACATCTGAAAATTAACCTGTTCTCCTTTTGACATAATTCCTTAACTTCCAGGAGCGAAATTTTACAGATTTTTAAATAGTGTTTGCTCTGCATTGCCAAAATCCTCTCCATTTTAGTTGTGATTTATAATGACAACTGTGACCGTGGGCTCCCAGGTGATACAAATAACTATACACTCAACATGTACCAGGCACCAACAGCCCTGTGAACAGCTACTGCTGTGTCCATTTTCTGGATGAGGAATCTGAGGCCAAAGTCACCCACCATCCACCAGGATTTAAGCTGCAGCCAGTCTGACCAGCACCTGACCTCTGTTGCCAGTCTCCTGAGAGTAAATATTTTTCTCCTTCACTTTTTAGCCTGATATATAGAAAATCTAATTTTCTTATTATTTTAGCTTTGAAATAACGATTAGCAACTTTGAGATGTTTTCCAAATGTTTATCATCAGTACTTTCCTTTCATGTGAATTGTTGGGATGTTCATTTATTTAACCACTTAATCCCCAATAGAAAGGAGACAGCAGACCCAAAATGGAGTCGCTTATGCTACACCACACCAAGACTTAATATCTTTCTTTTTTTTAAATGTTTATTTATTTTTGAGAGAGAGAGAGAACACACGGGCATGTGTGGCCGGAAGAGGGGCAGAGAAAGAGGGAGACAGAATCCGAAGCAGGCTCCAGGCTCTGAGCCATCAGCAACAGACTCCAACATGGGGCTCGAACTCACAAACTACGAGATCATGACCTGAGCCGGAGTTGGACGCTTAACTGAGCCAGCCAGGTGCCCCTAAACCCCACCAAGACTTATCTAACCTAACCTAACCTAACCTAACTGCAGCTTCAGCTTCTGCCAGGAATGTGACCTTCAACCAGGCAACCTGGAACTTCCCAGTGAGCACCAGGAGGTAATCCCCTGACAGGCCCCTTCTGTTCCCCTTAGGAAGGTGACCTGGCCTAAAACAATCCATTTTTATGAAAAATTTCCTTTTTCCTTTCCCTTTCCCTTTCTGCCTTTAAAAACTCCTTTTCTGCAGCTCAGTGAAGTTCCTTTCTACACTATTTGCTAGATGATCTTGAAATTTACTCAGTTGAATTTTTGTTCTTTAACAGATTTGGTGGCAGTGGGGGGACTGAAGGAGACTTCCAACGGCTTGGGGGGAAATGAGAAACGTGAGTGTGGTACCCCACAAGCACTCTGAGTTCACAGTCTTCCTCACCAGGTCCGAGAGCCATGGGTAAGTTCTCTCTTGGTTCTGTGCTCCGCTCTGCATCAAGCTCTCAATCTAATTGGCTCTTCAGTCTGCAATCCCAGAGTTTTTGAGTGGAAAACCCCAGCCCTTAATCCTGTCCCAAGATCTACATGGGAACTGTGGGTAACGGTGCGCTCCCTGGGGAGCCCCCAGTCTGTAATCCCCGTTTGTTGGGGTTTGCTGGTCTGACCCTTGCCCCAGCCCGAGGACCCACAGGATTGCTGCTGGCGACACAGGGCCTTCTATTAGCCATTTCACAGAAACTTCCACTCCCCAGGTTTGATTCAGACTCAACGCTGGGAACTGTTGGCATTTCAGTCTGCAGTTCTCTGTCGCTTTGGAATCCCCCTCCCCCAGAGGCCATGTCAGGAACTGCAGGCTCGCAGTGGCAGTTCTCCGTTTGTTTGGAATCAGTCCAGGGGTCCCCATTCTTTGAGGTCTGCTGTTTGCACACTTTCCCCAGTCCCCAGTTCTTTGGTTATACTCATGTCCAGTTTCAGTTCCTCAGATACTACTGCTTTCTGTTAATGTGTGCATGACATAAGTTAATTGCTAATAGGAATCATGCAGGCCAAAAGAATCACAAAAATTGGTGAGCACAAGTCAAACATTTAAGAGCTCTTAGAACACTTACCACTTAGCCCAAAGACACCTGGGTTAGGATGAGCCGGGTCACAGAACCAATTAGGTTGGCACTACATCACCCACTAACCTCGAGAAAAATTCTGCACAAAGAGGTGCACCGTGAAACAGCACACAACCTCAACCCCATCGTTGCACATCCCTCTTAGCTACTGATCTGGCTCTAAGAAACTCTTCATCAGTTGATGATGCATCAAAACCTTTTGATATTTTTAAAAGTTTATTTATTTATTTTGAGTGTGAAAGAGAGAGAGACAAAGTGCATGAGTGGGGGAGGGACAGAGACAGAGGGAAAGACCGAATCCCAAGCAGGATCCACACTGTCAGTGCAGAGCCTGAAGAAGGGCTTGAACTCACAAAACCTGAGATCATGACCTGAGCTGAAATCAAGAGTCAGATGCTTCCTGACTGAGCCACTCAGATGCCCCCAAACCTTTTGATATTTTTAATTCTTTTTAAATGTTTGTTATTTTTGAGAGAAAGAGTGCAAGCCAGGGAGGGGCAGAGAAAGAGAGAGAGACAGAATCTGAAGCAGGCTCCAAGCTCTGAGGTGTCAGCACAGAGCCCAGTGCAGGTCACAAGATTGTGACCTGAACCAAAGCTGGATGTTTAACCCACTGCCACCCAGGCACCCCTAAACCTTTTGGTATTTTTAACAAACTTCCTCAAAATCAAACTCTAAATGAAATCTTTTTGACCTTGAACCCACTTTGGGTTTTCCAGATAGTTCCTGGAGTATCTCAAAGGATATCTTTTCTCTTTATAAAAGGGAAGACGTTAGACTAAATAGGTTTATTTGGTATGTTAAATTACACGAGAGGCATTGTCAAACAGGGGATGCTAAGTCTTCTTAGATTATATTTGTGTGCATATGTTATTAATATAAGTCTTCCAAAAACTATATGAAATTCCTGAGGATCTAATAGGTATTGATTTAATGGTAACATTTCTAATTCTAGTTACTATCTTAAAATGTATTGACAAAAATAACCAAATTTCCTTTAGTTATTTTCCAAAGGTTATTCCTTTGACATTACAATGTCAATTCCATTGTAATGAACTTTCATCAACCCTAACAACAGACATTTTTGGGCTCCTGGGTGGCTCAGTTGGTTAAGCATCCGACTTCAGCTCAGGTCATGATCTCACAGTTCATGGGTTCAAGCCCCGCATCGGGCTCTGTGCTGACAGCCAGCTCAGAGCCTGGAGACTGCTTCTGATTCTATGTCTCCCTCTCTCTCTGACCCTCCCCTGCTCACGCTGTCTCTCTCTCTCTCTCAAAAAGTAAATAAAGGGGCGCCTGGGTGGCTTAGTCAGTTAAGCATCCGTCTTTTGCTTAGGTCATGATCTCGCGGTTCATGGGTTCGAGCCCCGCATCGGGCTCTGTGCTGACTGCCAGCTCAGAGCCTGGAGCCTATTTCAGAGTCTGTGTCTCCCTCTCTCTCTGACCCTCCCCTGCTCACGCTGTCTCTCTCTCTCTCCTAGAAATAAATAAAAAATATTAACAAAAAAAAAGTAAATAAAAAAACATTTTAAAAATATGTTAACAACAGACATTTTAAAATCCTTTGTCATTTACAGAGAGTTATTGCTTTTGGTAAGATGCTTTTCAAAAGCTTCCTGCAAATGTGTTTCATATTCAGAGAAATTTATGGTAAAGAATCTGACAAGTACTGTAGAATACAGGTTTCTGATAACTTTCAGATCATGCAACTGAAGTGAGTAAGAATTTCCAGAATTAGTGGAAAAACAGTATTCAAGCAGAAAAAGAATTAATAACATAGGGCTGAATGAACCAAGGAGGATAATTTCAATTTTTATGACTTCTAATTTAAAACTGCTGGCTCCCTAACATTCTGCTTTTCCAGATTTTAGGTAATCTTTTTCTCTTTTCTCTTAAGGTATCAACTATTTGATAAGATATACCTTTGTAAACAAAGATGAAACGCTTAGTTTTTCTCCCGACCTGATTCTTCCAGAATTGGGAAGCTCTTGAGTATTCTTTTCATGGCAATATAGTTAGTTATTTATATAGATTCAATGAGAGTCTAATCCTTATAACCAGATACCATTGGAAACAATGGCCATATTACTAAAGCTTTGACCAGCAGGTCATATTTGAGAGAGATATGCATAGACTCAGATATGACCAAGCCGCTTTAAAGAACTAAGGCTGACTTTACAGAGCCACTAAAGCCTCTTGGAAAGATTGACTTAACACCTTGCTTACAAGGTCCCAGCAAAGTAGTAATAAAAAGAGCTTATATGGGGGCGCCTGGGTGGCTCAGTCAATTAAGCATCGGACTTCAGCTCAGGTAATGATTTCACGGTTCATAGGTTCAAGCCCTGCATTGGGCTGTCTGCTGTGGGCCCAGAGGCCACTTCAGATCCTCTGTCCCCCTCTCTCTACCCCTCCCCTCACCTCAAAAATAAACATTAAAAAATATTTTTAAAAAGAGCTTATATGGTCCAAAAATAATATTTTTTCTAAAGAGGGGAGGGCACCTGGCTGACTTAGCTGGTAGAGCATGCAACTCTAGATCTCACAGTCACGAGTTCAAGCCCCACAATGGGCATAGAGCTTACTTAAATAAATATTTTTTAAAAAAAAGAAAAAATGCTATAACCATCTTTTTTAAAGTTTATTTATTTATTTTTGAGAGAGAGAGAGAAAATCCCACACAGGCTCTGCACTGTCAGCACAGAGCTAGCTGGACAGTGGGCTCAAACTCATGAATCTCAAGATCATGACCTGGGCTGAAACCGAGAGTCAGATGCTTAACTGACTAAGCCATCCAGGTGCCCCTATGTGGTCAATCATCTTGCTGCACTTAAGAAAATAATCAGGTGGGGCACGTGTGTGGCTCAGTCCATTAAGCGTCCGACTTTGGCTCAGGTCATGCATGATCTTACAGTTCATGAGTTCAAGCCCCATCATCAGGCTCTGTGCTGTCAGCTCAGAGCCTGAAGCCTGCGTCAGATTCTGTGTCTCCCTCTCTCTGCCTCTTGCCTGCTCATGCTCTGTCTCTCTCTCTCTCAAAAATGAATAAAGAATAAAAAAAACTTTTTTAAGAAAATAACAGGCAAAGTTTAATGCAAACAAATTAGTTTTACTATAAAAAATGAGGGTAATTGTAGAGAGAAAAAATTATGTTTACACCTTTGTCTATATTAAAGTCTAATCCTGCTAATTGTCTCTGAGGTTGTTATGAATTGGACTGAATTCTAGTTTCCTCAATAATTTGGCTCAACTCTCCAAACTAACGTTTCCAGTTTTCTCCCACCCTTCTGAACTGGAATCACTAAGGAAAAAGACTGCCCTTGAACCTCCTCGGAAGGGACTATACCAGGTCCTCTTCACCACCCAGATGGCAGCCAGACTGCAGGGGCTTAGACCTTGGAGAAGCACCTCAGTGCTGAAGGAGGCTCCACCTGACACGTGGTCCTTTCCACACACTAGAGACTTCCACATCCAAGTGAACAGGAAGAGAAGGAGCTATATCAAGGCAGACTACTTCCTCCCAAGACGCCAGATCAAGAACTCAACATGAAACCCTCCCGTCTTCCCTTTCTGTCCTTTACTCCGGCGCTGGCCAGAAGGAATGCCATTACCTGTATCTCCCAGGCCATTGCTAAGGTGGGCATCTCTAAGAATTCAGAATAACTTTCTATTTTAGGCTAAGAGGAAACCTACTTGACCCTCTGGCTTGAAAAAGCACATACAAACAATCCCAGTGAAATGGACCCATTACCAGTGCCACTGTAGCGGGAAGTGATCTGTGCCCCAACAGAGTCTGTCTGTGGTGGGTTGTCATTGTGAATGCCTAGACAGCTGGGCAATGCCTCTTAGTTTAGTTAACTGAACTTTCCACAAATGAACTACGACACCTCACCGGTCCACTCTGCTGGATTTACACTGTCAAGTTAGAAAGGAATTACTGGGAGGCATTCATGACTCACACTCCCCTCCTTCGGCAGGGCCGTACTTCCCTAGGGAGGAGGAAGTGTAAATGAGAATATGATCAGAAGCCTCACCGTAACTCTTAAAGACCGTGCAGAATGCATTGCTAAGACAAGAGCTGCCCAATAAAGATCCTTAGACTCTGCCTAAAATTGTTCTGGATAGTAGGACAGCCCTTAGTTATAGTTTAGCCAAGAAAAGAGTTGTCTGTACTGTAACCAAAACCACCTGCTGCACCTGAATTGAAAGTTGAAACTCAATTACATAAGATCACTGAGCAAGTGACTTGGCTTACAAAGGTGACTCCTTCAATAGGGTCTTTTCTTTGACTGACTTGATTTTGATATCAGCTGGTTTGGGTCTTGGGGACCCATGTGGCTCTGAAATGCACTCCAGACACTGGGAATTACCCTGCTTATATGATAATCAGTTATTTCCCTGGCACATTATATTCTCTCAAAAGCTCTCAGTACATGTTTGCAGTCACTAACCACCCAGAAAATGATCTCCCTAATATAAGAACATCAGAAAAGGAGTGAAGAGAATGACCAACTTAAAGATTGTAAACCTTGAAGTTGTGGCCTATAATATCAGAGATTAAAACAAACAAAAAATTTGTCATGACCTATGGATGCCACAGAAAGTAGCAACAAAATTTCATAAAAAGCTGTAAGAACTACAAAACTGAGCGTGGCATTAGTGCCTTATACTTTGGTCACATCTCTCAGTTAAGCTGAGAGTCTGATCAAACATGGAGAGTGTTAGAAAAGAGAGAGCAAGCCCAAAATGGAGTCACTTATGCTACACCCCCACCAAGACTTACTACCTAATCTAACTGCAGCTTCACCTTCTCCCAGAAAATGACCTTTAGGCAGCCAACCTGGAATTTCCTAGTCAGCACCAGAAGCTAATCCACTGAGGGTCCCCTTCCATTACCCTTCGGAGAGCATCTGGCCTAAAATGCATTCTTTGTTAATGATTTCCTTTTTTAACGCTCTCTGCCTTTTTCTTTTTTTTAAACTTTTCTTCAGTATTCAGAGACAAAGACAAAAGCACAAGCTGGGGAGGGGCAGAGAGAGAGAGGGAGGCACAGAATCTGAAGCAGGCTCCAGGCTCTGAGCTGTCAGCACAGGGCCTGACACAGGGCTTGAACTCATGAACCACGAGACCATGACCTGAGCTGACGTTGGCCGCTTAACGGACTGACTCAGGTGCTCCTCTCTCTCTGCTTTAAAAACCTTTCCTTTCTTGCAGCTTGAGGGAGCTCCTTTCTATATGCTAGACAGCATACCGCCCAATTCATGAATTATTAAATAAACACAATTTGCTCTTTACATTTACTCAGCTGAGTTTTTTTATTTAACACCCCTTCCTTCTTGGCACTCTTCTTAGGACTTGTATCATTTCTTTACACAGCACAGATATCAAATCCTTTGTCAGACCCGTCATACATACACGTCATACTGTGTTTTTCAAATACTTCTCTTTAGCTTCCCTGGTTCAGTTTTAATAGTTTTCATTTTGAATTTTATAGTCACTATCCACTGACCTTTACCTTTTTAACTGTTTTACAAATCACCATCCCTTCATACTTGGAATAACGCTTTTATTCAGATTCCTATGAGTCCTTAGTAAGGGATGGAGTAAGGTTCTTGTTCTATGCTTCAGTTTTCCATATGAATTTCAGACTCTGACAATTCTTAATTGTCATCATAAGGATGCAACTCCCAAACCATCCAATATGACATCTAAATTGAACTTAAATGCTCAGTTTCAAGAAAAAGCTGCTGGGACACCTGAGTGGTTTAGTCAGTTGGGTGTCCGACTTCGGCTCAGGTCATGATCTCACGGTTCATGGGTTCGAGCCCTGCGTTGGACTCTGTGCTGACAGCCAGCTCAGGGCCTGGAGCCTGCTTCAGATCCTGTGTCTCGCTCTCTTCTCTGATCCTCCCCTGCTAACACTATCTCTCTCTCAGAAAAAAAAAAAAAAAAACATTAAAAAAAATTTTTTGAAGAAAAAAATTAAAATTAAAAAATTTTAAAGAAAAAAATTAAAAATGTTTTAAAGCTGCCGAATTGTGATACTGCTGACATAAGAAATACCAGAACAACACTCAAGAAGCATTATATACAAAAGAACAATTCTCTCCTCCTCTCCTGTCCATAGTGTCTTGGTGAGGACATACACCAAATAAAGTCACCTTTCAATAGGTGCCCAAGTAACTGTGCTGTTTGTATATCAAACTTTTGTTTCTAAATATTTCATTTCTGGTTCTAGCTCTCCGCTCATGAGTATGTTAGGGGGAAAATTCTTTTTCTTAAGTTTATTTATTTATTTTGAGAGATAGCAGAAGTGTGAGTGGGAGAGAGGCAGAGAGAATCCCAAGGAGGCTCTGCACTGTCAGCACAGGGCCCGATGCAGGGGCCGAACTCACAAACCATGAGATCATGAACTGAGCCCAAGCTGGATACTTAACCCACTAAACCACCCAGGTGCCCCTGTGGGCCAAATTTTTAAAGACATATTCTATTTATTTATTTTTTTCTTTGGAAGTAAACGAGTCCTCAAATCATATGAAGATGGAGTTCTTGGTAGGAAGTTGTCCAACACAAACCTGGACTCCAGGTGGCACTAAAAGCCCAGCTGTCCTCTCAACACAGCGTGAAGATTCTGGAGTGGACCACCTACGAATACTAATATGTGGGGTGCCTGGGTGGCTCAGCCTATTGGGCCTCTGACTTCAGCTCAGGTCACCATCCCATGGTTTGTGAGTTTGGGCCCCATATTGGACTCTGCTTTGAGAGTGCAGAGCCTGCTTGGGATTCTCTCTGCTCCTCACACCTCAAAATCAATATATAAACTTAAAAAAAATATATTAATATGTTCTCCCTCACAACATAGAATTACTATTTAAAAACCACCTTTTTCATAAAATGATTGTTACTAACTGCTGCTAACACACAAAGAAAAAGCCTTGCACAGGATCTGTCCCTGACAACTTATGAATGGCCTGATTATGTAACCTCTTAGGGTCCCTTTCCTCCATTATAAAGAAGGGGAGTAGAGAGACTTGAGGTCAGGGGTAGGGGAAGCAGGAATACAAAATGTTATCAGCTAAACTGCTTCTCCAAAATTCATTTTGTCTTTGCCCTACAAGATTTTGATTGTGGGGGAAGGGTCATCTGAACTACAGGCACTGACAGACACCAAGACCCCCTATTCAGATACAGAAAAGGGGGTGGGTTGAGGGGAGAGACAGGCAGACCTGTCCCCAAACCCTGAGCAAATAGTGTTTGTTGCAGTTGACTGATCCCCACAATCCCTGATTCCCCTAGGGAGGCGCTGGGGACCATCATCTTCTGGGATCCTCTTCAGGGAGTCTAGGGGAGGCCCCGCACTTTGTATTTTTCACCATCCCCCCCCATCAGCCCCCCAAGATAAGTTCGGACACCAGGCAAATTAGGAAAACACTAGAGGAGCTGATGCTTCTACTCCCAGCCGCACAGTAAAATCACCGCCAGCAAAAATACCCCGTCCAGCCCCTCCGGGGACGGGACCAAGGACCTGGTTCCGCTGCTTCCCAGCAAACCGCAGGACTCCCGCAAACCGCGGCGGTGACTGTCCCTTGCATCCCCAGAGCTGTAAAATCTGTCTAAACGGCGCGGCGCTCGAGACTGGGCTTCGAGTTTGGACACCCAGCCCCTGCAGTCAACACGTCAACACCCTCCCCGCGCCGCCGCTCTCTGAGTTTTTCCTCTGGGTCGGACATTTACTCGGGAGTTTAACCCCAGAGCGGCGGGCGCTCTTCGCCGTCCGGCTGCGGACCCGGGCTGCCGCGCTCCGGGGCCCCGCAACTCCAGCGGCCCGCGCCTGCCTTCCCACCGCGCAGGCCACCCGCCACGTCCTCCGTCCTCCTCAGGAAACGGACTTCATGTGCGCACAAGTCCCTGCAAACCGTAGGCTAGATGAGGGCTGGATGTCGGATACACCCCGCTTCTTGGCCAGTCCGTCTCTTATGTAGCTTTGCATTTGGGGAGTAACAGGTCTCCCACTCTTAGGCATTTTACTGTTTAGACAAAAGTCGCCTGGAGACCTCGGCGCCCCGCAGCCTCGGGCGTGTCTGCGGGGCGCAGGGCTGCTCAGCTCCGCGGCTCTCCCCGCGGCCTGCGGCCACTCCCGCGTGTTTCCCTTTAGGGTGGGCGCTCTTTGGGCGCTGAGGTTGGGCCCCCCCCAACAACACACACACTGCGCTAGTCCCCCAGGCCCGAGAGGCTGACCCGCGCGTGCCTGCGACAGCGGCCAAACGCCGCTACACCGAGAGAATCCCGGCCCGGGGACGCTCACTACAACGCAAAGGAAACAAAAACTAGTTCCGGAGACTTGCTTTTTCCAAGTGTTNGGGGCCTGGCCTGGCGTCGCGCCCGGCCACTAGGGGCGGGGGCTGGGGGACGCGTGCACAGGGAAGGAACCGATATTCGCTCCCAATGCGCTGCGCTCCTTGTCCTGGGAGGCGAGACCTCCTGCAGGCCTCGAGCCACTGCTCCCCAGGCTCTGGCCACTCCCCTGAGCGACATTCTGCTCAGTTCCGGGGTCCAGTCAGTCACCATACAAACGGGTGTTAGCGTCCGCTGCTCACAGTTCTGGAAATGCCATGGTCAGCAAGACGGGCAGAGTCCCAGCCCCCAAGGCGTTCACCATCCAGGAGAGATGCGCATTCGAAACCACTCCGTGGTACCACCACTTTGAAGAGCTCTTTGTCAGTCTCGGGTACAAAGTTAGAGGCGCGCAGGCACGATGACTCCGCGGTTGCACTCCCAGCAATATGCCCGGAGAGACTGTCGTACGTATAAGGGGACAGGTACAATAATGCTTGTAGCAGAGTGGTTTGAAATTGCAAAAATCTGTAAACACTCTACATGTCGATCAGTGGACAAAATGGGCAACTTGTATAATATATACAGCTGTAGAAATGATCTAGAGTTACATGTATCAACGTGGATGAATCCCATAAGGCCGAGGAGAAAAATTCAAGTTGCAGACATACCTCCGTAATAACTTATATGTAAAGTATAAAGCCAGGGAAAAAAAATACTACGTGTTCTTTAGGTGTATTTGCATAAATTATAAAAGTATAGAGACACATGGAAAGATAAACACTAAATTCAAGTAATGGTTAGGAGTAGGGAGGGAGCAAAATGTTAGCACGACGGGCTTCAGCGGGCAATATTTTATTGCTCAACTAGGGTGACAGGCATAGGGGTGCTCCCTATATTATTTTTTATACTTCTCTGTATGTCTGAATTATGGACGATTTTTAAAGCTACAATACAGTATGATGAGTGCTATGTTGGTAGAAGAACAGGATGCTAAGATAGCATTCGACAGAAGCATCTAACCTAGTCTGGGAAGACTCCCAGGAGGACTGACATTTAAACTGTGTTTGAGGGATGTTAGCCAGAACAAGGGAGGAAGAATGTTCCTAACAGAAGGAACAGCTTTTGCCAAGGCTCAGAGAAAGGAGGGCCCAGTGGAAGCACTGAAATAAGCCCAGTGTGACTGAAGCAGAATTCTGTGACAGAGCTAGACAACAGTTGAGTTTGGCCTTCTTCCTTAGGACAGTAGCAAACTGTTGATGAATTTTAAGGTGGAGAATAACTTCCAGGAAAATAATGGTCACGAGGTCTCACAAAGGTCAGGGACATTATTTTTCTCAGAGAAAACAAGACTCCATGCCTGAATGTCAGGAAAAAGTTCTTCGTTTTTTGTCCACTGTTCAAAATCTTGAGAGTCAAGGGACAGTGGTGTCTAAGCAGGCTGGCAAGACCGTTGCCAACAAGTTGTCTACTGTCCAGCAGCTGCTTCTGGTTCCCACAGAACCAGAATGGGCCGCAGGGGCCATTGGGTAGATGTGCCCTTCTCTCTTCTTCCCTTGAGGGCTGCTCTTTCAGGTCTGTGCTAGTCCCCCATGCCCAGGAGAGTCCGGAGTTCCTGTCGCTGTGCCTGGCTGTCTACCTGGAACACCCACCAGACACCTACCTCGTGGTTCCCTCCCTCACTTCATTCAGGTCTCAGCTCAACTGTTCTGTTTTCAAGGAGGCCTTCGCCATTAAAGCTAAACCATTCTCCGGCCCTCTGTGTCACTGTATCTGCTTTGTGTTCTGTGTTGTGCTCATCTCTACCTCACATTGTAACGTGGATTTGTTTATCTGTTTCTCTGGCGCTAGAATGTAAGCTCCATAAAGGTAAAGAGTTTGTCCCGAGGCTAAGAACTTTCTCTGTTAGGCTATAATGAACAGCCCCCAATTTTCTTGGCTAATCTCAACAAAAGTTAATTTCTTGCTCACACTTATGTCCAATGCTTCACCTCAACAAGAGTGTCTACCATTACTGCAGCAGTGGGAAGATAATGTAGCAAATGCTCTTAAACTCCTTTGCAGAAGAAATGCCTGTGATTTGCCTTCACAGTTTACTGTCCAAAGCACGTCATATGGCTACATGCAATGAACGTGTGCAGAAAACAAAACAAACAAAACTCTCTCAAAATAAATTAGAAACTTTTAAAAATAAATAAATAAAAGAATCATTACTGTTAAGATGCCAATTCTCCCCAAACTGATCAATCACAATAAAAATTCCAGCAGAGTTGTGTTTTGGTTTTTGTTTTGTATGTGTATAGAATTTGACAAATGATTCCAAAATTTATAGGGAAATGCATAGGACCTAGAATCGCCAAAATTATTTTGAAAACAAATTTGTAGGAATTACATTATCTGATTTCAAGTTATAAAACTATAGCAATCAAGATAGTGTGCTTTTGGCATAAGGATAATATAGATCGAAGAATAGGATAGAGAGCCTAGAAATAAACATAAAAATGGGTTTTCACCATGGTACCAAAGGAATTTAATAGGGGAAAGGATATTCTTTTCAACAAATGATGCCACAATTAAATGGTTCACATGGGGAAAAAATGAACCTTGACGACTACCTCATACCATATACCGAAACAAACAACAACAGCACACTCACACACACACACAACAGATTAAAGACCTAAATGTAAAATCTGAAACTATAAAGCTTCTGGGAAAAAAAATGTGAGAAAATATTTATGACCTTGGATTAGGCAAGAATTTATTTTTCTTTCCTATCCCTCCAACCCCACTCCCATATAGCGTTTATTAAAAAACAAACCAGTTAGGTGTTGGGTGAAAGATTTCTTAAATAGTACATAAACCATTTTTTTTTAATTAAAGAAATTACCAAAAAAAAGACAAAGACACTGTTAAGAAAAAGAAAAGAAAAGCCACTGACTGTAAGAAAAGATTTGGAAAATATATTTGATAACAGGCTCTTAATTCCAATTACAATTCAGTAATAAGCAAAGACTATTTAAAAATGGGCAGGGGTGCCTGGGTGGGTTCAGTTGGTTAAACGTTCAACTCTTGATCTTGGCTCAGGTTATGATCTCATTGTCATGGGTGAGCCCAATATCAGACTCTGTGCTGATGGTGTGGAGCCTACCTGGGATTCTGTCTCTCCTTCTTTCTGTCCCTCCCTGGCTTGTGCTCGCTCTTTCTCTCTCTCTCCTTCTCTCTCTCTCTCTTTCATAATAAATAAACCTAAACAAATTAAAAATGGGCAAAAGATTTAAACTCTCCATCAAAGAGGGTATGTGAACAGCCAATAAACATATGAAAATGTGCTTAGCATTATTTGTGTTCAGGGAAATGAAAATTAAAACTACCATGAAATACTACCTCAAACTCACTAGAATAGCTAAAATTAAATGGGCTGGTAATAATAAAAAGGTTGGCAAATATGTGGAGCAATGGATTGCTTAATGGAATCCATTGCTAATGGAAATGTAAAATGGTACAACTGCTTTAGAAAACAGCTTCTTGTAAAGTTTCTTATAAAGTTAAACATATACTTACATGTGACCACTCCTAGATATTTACCCATGACAAATGTGTAAATACATAAAGTCTACACAAAGACTTGTATTTGAATGTTATAACAGTTTTATTCATGATACCCTAAACTGGAAATAATCCCATGTCCATCAGCAGATGAATGGATGAATAGATTGTGGTATATACAAACAATGGACTACTACTAACCAATAAAAAGGGATAAGCTACTAATACATACAACATGAATGGATCTCAAGAACATTACACTTAATGAAAAAAGACAGACATAAGAAAATATATATCGGAGTGCCTGGCTGGTTCAGTCAGTAGAACATATAACTCTTGCTCTCGGGGTTGTTGAGTTCAAGTCCCATGTTGAGTATAGAGATTACTTTAATATAAAATCTTGGGGCGCCTGAGGGGCTCAGTCAGTTAAGCGGCTGATTTCAGCTCAGGTCATCATCTCACAGTTCATCAGTTTGAGCTCTGCTTCCGGCTCTGCGCTGACAGCTCCAAGCCTGGAGCCTGCTTCAGATTCTGTGTCTCCCATTCTTTCTCTGCGTGTCCTGTGCTCATGTTCTGTTTCTCAAAAATAATAAATGTTAAAAAAAAATTTTTTTAGGGGCGTATGGGTGGCTCAGTCGGTTAAGTGTCTGACTTCGACTCAGGTCATGATCTCACGGTGCGTGAGTTCAAGCCCCGCGTCGGGCTCTGTGCTGACAGTTCAGAGCCTGGAGCCTGCTTCGAATTCTGTGTCTCCCTCTCTCTCTGTGCCTCCTCCACTCCCGCTCTGTCTTTCTCAAATATAAATAAACATTAAAAAATTAAAAAAAAATTTTTTTAATAAAAATAAAATCTTAAAAAAAAAGTATATACTATACTATATGGTTCCATTTACATGAAACTTTGGAAAAGAAATTCTAATCTTTCAAGGAAGAAAGCAGAGAGTTCTATCATGGGGCAGTGGGGGAAAGACTGAACATGATGGGACATAGGAAATTCCAGGGGACAGAAATGTTTTGTATTTCATCTGTAGGGGTGGTGCCATGAGTACACAAATGTATCAGACTCACTGAGATGTACAAAATGGTTGCATTTGATTGTAAATAAATTAGATTTCTACCTTGGGAAATCAAATGGATGGTATGCCATTCATAGATGTAAGAAACATTGAAGAGGATTTGGAGGAAGAAAGTTATTTGGGAAATGTTGAGTTTGAGATGCTCTTCTTTGGAGAAATGTCTATCTATTCAAGTCTCGTTTTTAAATTGGATGGCTGTATTATTTTCAGCTATAGGGGTTCTTTATATGTACTGGGTTAACCTTATCAGATATATGATTTGCAAATAAAATTGATATGAAGGTCAGGAGAGTTGAGTATTTGGAAAAAATCAGTACAGAGATGGCAAGTGAATCATGTAAGAAGATGAGATCACCCAAATAATGTGTGTAGGGCTGAGAATAGAACATTCAGGAACACTTGGGATGGGCAGATACTAAGAAAAAGAGTCAGAGTGGTAGGAAGAAATCCAGGAGGGTATGGTATCACAAAAGTCAAGAGGTATGTCAAGAAGGAAAGGACTAGGGGCACCTGGGTAGCTCAGTCAGTTAAGCATCCAACTTTGGCTCAGCTCATGATCTCACAGTTTGTGGGTTCGAGTCCCATGTCAGGCTCTGTGCTGACAGCTAGCTCAGAGCCTGGAACCTGTTTTGGATTCTGTGTCTCCCTCTCTCTCTGACCCTCCCCTGCTCATGCTGTCTCTCTCTCAGAAATAAATAAAACAATAAAAAAAAAGAAGAAGAAGAAGGAAAGGACTAAAAATTAACTACTCAGTTTAGCTACCAGGTCATTAGTGACGTGGTGATAGCAGTTTCTGGACAGTCATAGCAGCAAAGATCAGACTGCTGGGAGTGGAGGAGTTAAAGGAATTTATAGCATAGACATTTCAATAAAATGGTAGTGGGACAACTAAATAGTCCTGGTATTTAGTGCAAAAGAATGAAGTTGGACCTTTACTTTACACCATATAAAAATGGACCAAGGATTAGAGCAAAAATTATAAAACTTTTAGAAGACAACACAGGGATAAGTCTTTATGAATTTGGATTTGATAATGGATTCTTAGTCACCAAGAGCATGGGCAACAAAAGAAAAATATAGATAAATTGGACTTCATCAAAATTTAAAGCTTTGTGGGGCACCTGGGTGGCTCAGTCGGTTAAGCGTCCTACTTCGGCTCAAGTCACGATCTCACAGTTCGTGGGTTTGAGCCCTGCATGGGGCTCTGTGTTGACTACTAGCTCAGAGCCTGGAGCCTGTTTCAGATTCTGTATCTCCCTCTCTCTCTGACCCTCCCCTGTTTATGCTGTATCTCTCTCTCTCTCTTTCTCTCAGAAATAAATAAAACATTTAAAAAAAATTTTTTTTAATTTAAAGCTTTGAGGGGTGCCTGGGTAGCTCAGGCAGTTGAACATCCAGCTCTTAATTTTGGCTCAGATCGTCATCCCAGGTTGTGGGATCAAGCCCAGCATCAGGCTCCACACTAAGCATGGAGCCTGCTTAAGATTTTCTCTCTCTCTCCCTCTGCTCCTCTCCCCCACACTCCCATTCGAAAAAAAAATTTTTTTTAATTTAAAGCTTTTATGCTTCAAAAGACACTTTCAAGAAATACAAGACAACCCATCAAATGTGAGACAATATTTGCAAATACTGTAAGGGACTTGTATACAAAATATATAAAGAACCACAACTCAACAACTGCTACCACCATCACCACCACCAAACAACCTGACTTTAAAATAGGAAAAGGAAAAAAAATGGGGCAAAGGGTCTGAATAGATATTTCTCCAAGAAAGATACACAAAAAGACAGTAAGTACATGAAAAAAATGCTCAACATCATTAGTCATCAGGAAAATGCAAATCAAAGCCCCAATGAGCCCTATTCATGGGTGGGAAGGCAATATTATTAAGATGTCAATGCTACCCAAGGCCATCTACAGATTCAATGCAGTATCTATAAAAAATCCCAATGGCTTTTTTTGCAGCAATGGAAAAGGCCATCTAAAACTTAGATGGAATCATAGGGATTCCAAATAGCCAGAATAATCTTGGGGGTTGGAGGGAAGAATAAAATTGGAGGTCTCACATTTCTGTATTTCAAAACTACAAAGCTATAGTACTGGCATGAAGACAGAGATACAGATCGAGCAAATGGAATAGACACCCCAGAAATTAACTCACATATATGATCAAATAATTGTCAACATGGGAAATAACAAGGTTTTCAATAAATGATGTTGGGAAAATGGATAGTTACATGCAAAAAAACTAGAAGTTGGACCCGAACTTACACTGTATAAAAAAGGTTAACTCAAAATGGATCCAGGACTTAAATGTAAGAGCTAAAACTATAAAATTCTTAGAAGAAAAGACAGGGGAATAGCTTCATGACATTAAACTTAGCAACGATTTCTTAGATGTGACACCCAAGAGCAAAAACAACAAATAGATCAACTGGACTTCATCAAAATTTAAAACTTTTGTATATCAAAGGACATAATCGGGGCGCCTGGGTGGCTTAGTCGGTTAAGCGTCCGACTTTCGCTTGGGTCATGATCTCGTGGTTCGTGGGTTCGAGCCCCGCGTCGGGCTCTGTGCTGACTGCCAGCTCAGAGCCTGGAGCCTGTTTCAGTCTGTGACTCCCTCTCTCTCTGACCCTCCCCTGCTCACGCTCTCTCTCTCTCTCTCCTAGAAGTAAATAAAACATTAAAAAAAAAAAATCAAAGGACATAATCAACAGTGAAGAGACATCAATTAGATGGGAGAAAATATTCTCAAGTTCCACATATGAGTGAGAACATATGGTATCTCTTTGTCTCTGATGGACTTATTTCACTTATCATAATACCCTCTAGTTCCATCCACATGGATGCAAATGGCAGGATTTCATTCTTTCTCATTGCCAAATAGTATTCCATTTTATATATAAACCACGTCTTCTTTATCCATTCATCAGTTAATGGATATTTAGGCTCTTTCTATAATTTGGCTATTGTTGAAAGCGCAGGCAATTCAATTTTAAAACAGTCTAGGAACTTGAATAGGCATTTCTTGAATAGGCATTTCTCCAAAGAAGATAAACAAATGGTCAATAAGTACATGAAAAGATGTTCAACATCACTAATCATTAGGGAAATGCAAATGAAAACCATGAGATACCTCTTCATATCCATTAATGGTTATTAAATACAACAACAGGGTGCCTGGGTGGCTCAGTCTGTTAAGTGTCTGACTTTGGCTCAGGTTATGGTCTCGTGATTCTTGAGTTCAAGCCCTGCACCGAGCTCTGACCTGAAAGCACAGAACCTTAAGCCTGCCTCAGATTCTGTGTATCTCTCTTTCTGCCCCTCCCCTGCTCGTGCTCTGTCTCTCAAAAATAAACACTAAAAAAATAAAAATAAAAACAACAAGGAAACCCAGAAAATAACAAGTGCTGACAAATACGTGGAGAAATTGTAACCCTTGTGTATATTGCTGGTGGGAATGTAAGAAGGAATAGCTCTATGGAAAACAGTATGGCAGCTCCTAAAAAAAAGAAAAACTAAGCATAGAATTATCATATGATCCAGAATTCCAGGTATATATCTGGAATAAATAAAAGCAGGGACTCAAAACAATGATCTGTATGCTCACGTTTATAATAGCAATATGTTGGTATAGGGATTCATGGGGGTGGAGAGGTGGGTGATGAATGGGGAGTCCGTGATCAGTGTGCAAAGAGTTTCAATCGAGGAAGATGAAAAAGTTCTCAAGACGGGTGGTGGTGATGGTTGAACAACAATGTGAATATACTTGATTCAACAAAACTACATATTTAAAAACCATTAAAATGCTAAATTTGATGTATACTTTGCTACAAAAAGCAGGGAAGTGAATTATCCTGGAAGAAATCTATTATCATTTCTACCTGGCAAATAAGAAATGAGGATGTGTGAGACAATTTTAACGGTTAAAGACATTCAAATTCCAAGTTTCAGAGGCCTCATCTAAAAATATGTTAAACTAAGCCACCAACCCACCCAAAAGAAAATCCACAAGGAGATCGACATCATGCCCATTAGGATGGCTAGAATCAAAAAGTCAGCTGAACTGTGCAGTTTTTGACAGGCACCAGGGCCTTCTCAAAGGTAAAAATGAGTACTGTACCTCACCCATGTGAAATACTACAGCCAATCACATGGAATTAGGAATGAAGGAACCAAATTTTCTTTCCAGAGGAGGTAATTCTATGTAGACAACTCTGTCTCTGCCAGAGCCTAAGGTATAAATAAAAACATTAAACTTGGATGCAGTACTCTTGCTGACTTATTAGAGTTTTCATTGCAAACTACATTGTAGAGCTCCAAGGAATCTAAGTTATTTCCTTCATTCTGTTTGTCCTCACAAAATATTACAAAGGGGGTAGAGAAGCAAAATTTCACATTTAAGTTACCTTTAAATGATCAAAACTCATGGGAGAAAAGGGATTCCTGNCAGAGCCCAACACGGGGCTCGAAGTCACGAACCATGAGATCATGACCTGAACCGAAGTTGGATGCTCAATGGACTGAGCCACCCAAGCGCCCCAGGATTCTGCAGCTCTTTGGGTACTGAATTATGTCTGAGCACAAGCTAATGACTGAACCTTGACAGCAAGGCCCTGTTTGGCATCTGGCACTGGCATTATAAGGCATCAGAGAGAACTTAGAAGAGGCACAGTGGAGGAAATGGCTCCCAGTGTGGGGCTTGAACTCACAACCTTGAGATCAAAGAGTCACATGTCCTCCCAATTGAGCCAACAAGATGCCCCTTTCTTTTTAGAAATCAGTTAGTCTGAGATCACATATTGAGTCAGAGACAGAGGTGGGATTAGAACTCAGGTCTTCTGGCCATAGCACTTCCCCAACACTATGCTGTTTATTTTAGCTCTACTGTCAATATTTCAAAACAAATTTGTTTAAATGGATAGTTTTGCTCCAACACAAAGTCCAAAAGCTAAGAAAACCCCCAAACAAGAATTGCATCATGAACAGGGTAATACCAAACCAACAGTGTGGAACTGTGGGTAGATAACCACCTACAGCAAGTGGAGAGAGTCATAAAGGGGACACAGCCTTGTCAGAGAGGTGGGGTTCTTTTTCCTCAGCTTTATTGAGATAGAATTCACATACCATAAAATTCTTTCATTTTGTACAATTCAATGTTACTTAGTATATTCAGTTAGGTGACCATTACTATATAATTTCAAAACATTTTCATCACCCCCAAAAGAAACTCTGTACCCAATAGCAAGTATTCCCCATTCTTCATCCCGACCCCCCATCCGCCCCGGCAACCACTAATCTACTTTCTATTTGTACGCATGTATCTGCTCTGGACATTTCATGCAACATGTGGTCTCTTGTGACTGGCTTCTTTCAATTAGAATGTTTCCAAGGTTCATCCATGTTGGAACACATATCAGTAAATACTTCATTCCTTTTTATGGCCAAATAATATCCTACTGTATGGTATCATAATCTTTTTTGTTGTTGTTGTTGCTTTATTTATTTTTGAAAGAGAGAGAGAGAGAGGGACAGAGAGGGACAGAGAGAGAGGGAGAAAGAATCCCAAGTGTGCTCTGTGCTGTCGGTACAGAGCCCAATGCGGGGCCCAAACTCAAACTGAGAGCATGACCTGAGCTGAAATCAAAAGTCAGATGCTTACCTGACTGAGCCACCCAGGCCCCCGGTATCATCTTTATCCATTCGCCAGTTGATGAACATTTGGGTTATTTCCATCTTTTGTCTATTATGAACGTTGCCATGAATGTTCATGTACAAGATTTTTTGTAGACATGTTTTCATTTGTCTTGGGTAATTGTCTTGAGTGGAATTGCTGGGTCAGGGCAACTCTATTGTTAAGTTTTTGAGGAACTGCCCGACTGTTTTGCAGGCAGCTGCACCACATGACATTTCTACCAGCAATGTACGAGTGTTCTAATTCTCCACATCCTCATCGACACTTGTTACTGTCCACCCTCTCGATCACAGCCATCCTAGTTGGTTGTGGCAGTCTTCATAACAAAAGGGACAGTTAAAATCTTCTAGGTCTGCATATACTCTGATCAGGCACAGGACCCACTGAGCCCCACAGGCGGTAGAACAGGACACAATACTGACGGTACTGCCCTACCCTGCTGCTGTGGTGCCCTCCCCAACAGTTAAGGGCAGAGGTTCTCAAAATGTAGGCCCAAGACCAGCAGCACCAGCATCACCTGGGAACCAGTTAGAAATGCAGAGTCTCAGACTCTGCCCCAGACCTCCTGAGTCAGAGACTCTAGGGTGAGATCCAGCTTCCTGTGATTCTAGTGATTCTGACGCCTGCTCAAGTTCAAGGGCAAGCAGCATCTGCTAGGGGCATCTTTGTCCCTCAATGTCAGCTTTAACCACCTTATTAGTGATAATGAATACACACCAAATCCATCATCCTCTGCAAAGGAGGATGATAGTGACCAAAAAAGAACTTTCTAAAGGATTCCATCATGCGGCTCAAGTGGAAGGATTTGACACTCCAGTAATGAGTGACACTGTTGATGTAAACTGTTCACAATAATTTATTTTGGAGACAGAAAACCTAGCTGGAAGGTAAACAAGAATTTCACAAACACTGTCCAAGGCAATGACACAGACATAATTTCCCTCATACTTGCTGTTCTAAATATTCTTTGTCCATTCAAAATTTCAAAGAGCAAGCTATCATGGTTCTCCTTTATATTTTTGGAAAGAGGATGGCACAAGAGCTTCACATTCATTAAAGTAAACATTTAAATAATCATTTAAGACAGTAAAGATGGCCTCATCAATACCATGTGATGTCGACAGGCCACAAATACTCCCATGACCCTGCTAGTGTTGACAACTATCTGAAAAAATGAGGAAAAAAAATTCTTTGGAAAACTACTGTACGTTCCTTTCATATCCTGCCATTTAGGGATCTTTTCTCTGTATGTTTCTTACAAGCTTACAGGTTTGGTAATTAGGGCGGGTAGAACCCCGATGTGGTGACACGTTTGTTACCTCCTTCAGATATGGCTAGATCCGCTGCTCTCATGTTCGGCAGGTATGATCAGCGGGAGAAGGTGAGGCATCTGACCAGGTCCCCAGGGGATGAGCAGAGCTCACACGTGGTGTGGATGCAGAGGAAGAACCACATGCTGAACAGCAAAAAACTCACCATTAGAGCAAAAATTGCTGCAATGATTCCATTTGTTCCTGAAAACCCATTCTTCACTGACTGAATGGTTTTTACAGCATTTCTCTTGTCTGGGACATCACAGTCTCTCTGAGCAGATTCAAAACCTTCTCATAAGTGTCTAGAATTTCCCGAGCAGTGGGTCTTTCTGCAGGGGTCTGGCTCTTACATGCCTTATGAATATCAAACAAGTGAAACCGGACCATATCACTCCCTTCAACGTGCCCCAAAAGGAAACTAGAGACATCTGGAATCTTCCAGATGTCGATTTTCTCGTCATATGAGGGCATGAGGTCGTCGTCAAAAGGTGTGTCTTCTCCATAGGGCCACAGCTGCTCTGGGGCCACAAAGTCCCCGTGGAGCTCCCTGTGGCCGCACTTCACAAACGTCCTTGAGCTGTGGTTCACCAGGGGCAAGGCGTCCAGGTCGTTGACCACAATGCTGAAGTTGCTCGTCAGTAGATACTGGGACAGGGTCTTGGCCAGGTCACTGGAGTCGCACATGACCAGGGTGCCCAGGGGGCTGTGGTGCAGGTAGTGGATAATGGCCACGTAGTCCATGGCCAGCTGCAGCCGGTGCTGCCACGTGTTCACGCTGTGGTACTTGGAAAGGTTGAGCGTTTCTTCCAGATTGCTCAAGGAACCTAAGGGGTGATACTCGGTAAGAATAGTGTTGTCCTCCTCACAGTAGCCAAGCAGGGTGACAACATGTTTACTCTGCAGGGTTTTCAGCATCTGCAGCCCATGCAGGAAATCATCTCTCATCTCCAGACGGGTGAGTCGCGAGAGTGCGACTTTGCGTTCCTTCCACTCAGACAGAAAGACCTGAAACCAAGTCATGGAGAGCATCAAACCTGAAGCCGGCACCTGTGTTAGTGAGCAGGCAAACGCCACCGCCGCTGCAGAGGAGGCAGAGCTAGCCGGACAAACCCAGTCCCGGAGTGGCTCTCAGTCTGGTTACAAAGACTCACTGATGAGCAAACACAGGCACCCAGTGCAGGAGGCCCAGGGCTGGCCCGGGAGGGACACTGCATAGGGTGCTGAGAGCCCTCTGGAGAGGCTAGCCCATCACGCACCACAATATTACTTGTTCATCTTTCAAGGTAGCCCAGCAAACCGCGGATAGAAACGGTTTTAGGTAAGGAGAACAATTTTACACGGGGTGTGGTTTTGTGTTACTTCAGCTGTAACAGCAGAAGCTGAAATGCCCGCAGACACTCGAGCTGCCCCTCCTGGTAGGGCCAACACGGAGCAAGTGCACAGGCCACCTCGGCTCTTACAGTCATTAAGCGCCTCTGATCTGCTTAAATCCCCAAAAGGAAGGCAGGAGCCTGCACCAGAGGAAACAGGCTCAGCAGGGGGGAGGCGGCTGCCCCGGGCTGCTTCTGCTGCCTGTGGGCTGTTTCTCTGCTTCTACTTACTCCCTAAAACAAAGGTTATGGTTTTCGAAACCAATCTGGAGCATAATTTATCAAATGCCTTTAACATTATAATCTATCTAAGGCAGTAATCTAAAATAGAAAAAAGCTCTAGGAATAAAAATCTAGAACTACTAATAAAAGCATAAACTGGAACTTATCTGTCCATCAAAAAAAGGCACCGCAGAGGCCCTAAGGGGAGAAAGGCCATGTTCTATCAAGAGACCAGAGAAAGGGCAAGGTGACTGCAAGGCAAGGTAGGGACCCATTTGGAATGAGTTAGGAGGTGAGCTAGGTCCAGATGAGGAAAAAGATGGCAGATTGTGGTAAGAGGTGTGGCTTTTCCCCTAAGGGTAGTGGGAAGCCATGCAAGAGTGGCATGATCTGAGCTGTGTTTAGAAGACAACAAGCCTGCCACCTGGGTGGTTCAGTCATTAGGCATCTGATTTCAGCTCAGGCCATGTTCTCACAGTTCAGGAGTTCGAGTCCCACATCACCTGAGCTCGAGCCCCACTCTCGGTAAGCCTGAGCCCCACTTTGGGTGAACAACAGCCCCGCTTCAGGTAAAACACAAGCCCCACTTCGGGTGAGCCCTGCTTCTCTCTTTTTATCTCTGCCCCTGGCTCAGTTGCATTATTCTCTCTCTCTCTCTCTCAAAAAAAGGAAGACAAGGATGCATGGTGCATCATGACAGGCAAAAGCAGGCCAGGCCAAGGCAACAACTAATGGTGACAGCTAGAATGGGTCAGGGGCCAGGGAGATAATCAAACAAGGTTGGGGCCTGTTTTGAAAAGAAAATCTGCCTAATGGAACTTGCTCTTGGGTTAGTCGAGGGGGGAGGGGTGGAGAGGATCCAAGAAGTCACCTTGGTCTGGGCTCCAGCAAGGAGGTGGGAAGGAAGTGGTAGTGGTGACTGAGATAGGGGAGGCTGGGAGAGCAGGTCTCCGAGGGAAACTATCAAGAGTTCCATCCTCAGGACACTGAGATGGTCAAGAGACCTCCAAGCATAGATGTCAAATAAGTAAGTAGTTGGATATACAAATGTGGCTCAGGGAGAGCTACAGGCTGGATATAAACTGGGGATCGTGAGCATGCAAGTGTCTTTAAAGCAATGGCACTAGATTCGATCACTTGAGAGTTCATCTACAGAAGACGAAAGAGGATCCAGGAAGGAACTAAGAGGAATAATGTTTGTTAACCTTAGTGCTGCTGACATTTGGGCCAGGTAAGTATTTGTTAGGGTGAGGCTGTCCCGTGTGTTGTAGGAAGATAGCGGTATCCCTGGCCTCTACCCATTGGCTGCCAGGAGCACCATTCCCCCCACCCCCCCACCTCCCAAGGATGTGACAAGCACAAACCTGTCTCTGCCCATTACCTAATGACCCCCTGAGGAACAAAATCGCTTCTGGTTGAAAACCGGGGGCAAGAGAGGGAAGAGAAGCCAGCAAAGGGGAGTCTTAGGAATGGCCAGTGAGAGAGTAGGAGAGCCATGAGGAGGGGTAGCATGGAGAGCCAGGGTTGCAAGGACAGACGAGGAGTCAACTGGATCAAAGGCTGCAGAAAAAGTAAAGCGAGAGGAAGACCGAGAAATGTCCAACGTGGGGTTTTCAGGTGTCGGGATGAGGGCAGTTCCTCTGGAGAGGGGGTGTTTGGAAGCCATCCCGGCAGAGCACAAGAGAAGTGGGGCCAGGGCTCTGGCACTTTCACTATAGAGGAAGCAGGGCATGTGCGGCACTTCCGAGGAACAGGGATGCTGGGAAAGGGATTTCCCCGTGAAAGCATGCGTGTGTGTCTGCGGGCCAGCCAGGACCCTCAGCGAGGGGAGGGCTGAGGGAGCAGGAGACAGCGGAGGCCTCCAGGGAGGGCGCTGTGAGGAGTCACAAGTCACAACACCTGAGCTGGAGGGCTTACAGGTCTGGCGGCTGGAGGATGGATAAACTCCCTTTGGGAGGATTCTGTTTACATAACAACTTATGCAACCCGAGACCGTCAGCTGAGGCAGGGGAAGGAAAAGTTGCCCAGGAACAGGGTAGGGCTGCTGGGCTGTGCTGAGTGCACGGCGGAGGTCTGTGGTCAGGCCTTAAACCTCAGAGCTGTGCAACTTTGTCCCGGGCAACTGCTCAGACGCAGGTGGCACAGCTGGGGTCACTGGGTTTGGGGCTCTCCCTCCAGGCAAGATGGGAAGAGAGGCGGAGGAGCGAACAGTGTGTGAGTCTGCACAAGAGTGACACTTGGGGAACAGTCACAGAGGCTCTGCTGCTGGGTGAAATGGGGGAGTGAAGACAGAAAGTGAAACCATCCCAGCATCAACACCCTGGAGGTCCCAATGAGACTGAAGAGTTACTGAAGCAAGGGTGCCTGGGGGCGGGGGGGGGGGGCGGCGAGAGGGATGCAAGAACTCTGGATATGGAAATTCCTACTGAGAAGATTATGCCTCCCAGGTTGAGGCGTTAGTGAGCAGTGCCCGCGCTGGTACCAGCGATGGGACACACATTCCGGGCAGGGGGTCGTTCAAATAAGTGCCCCTGTCGTGTACCCCAGTGTTCATAGCAGCACTCTCCACAATAGCCAAATCATGGAAAGAGCCTAAGTGTCCATCAACAGACGAACGGATCAAGAAGATGTGGTTTTTCTATACCATGGAATCCTACATGGCAATGAGAAACAATGTAATCTGGCCACGTGTAGCAACGTGGATGGACCTTGAGGGTGTTATGCTGAGCGAGATAAGTCAGGCAGAGAAGGACAGATACCATACGTTTTCACTCATATGTGGAACAGGAGAAACTTAACAGGACCATGGGGGAGGGGGAGGGGAAAAATAGTTAAGAGGGAGAGAGGCAAACCATGACAGACTCTTAAATACTGAGAA
This sequence comes from Crocuta crocuta, assembly GCF_008692635.1. NCBI lineage: Eukaryota > Metazoa > Chordata > Mammalia > Carnivora > Hyaenidae > Crocuta > Crocuta crocuta. The sequence goes on from NW_027531880.1 coordinate 2,581,400, forward strand.
CAAACTGAGGACTGATGGGGGTGGGGGAGAGGGGAAAGTGGGTGATGGGCCTGGGGGAGGGCACTTGTGATGAGCACTGGGTGTTATATGGAAATCAACGTGACAATAAACTATAATTTAAAAAATTAAAATTAAAAACAAACAAATAAGTGCCACTGTGGTAGAAGTGAGAGGCTGCCCTGTGCCAAGACTCACAAAGCCCCGGTGTTCGAGGGCACAAGACAGACAAACAAGATTCCTCACTGATGGAGCTAACAACCAGCACACAAAATACTTTTGCCTTTAAGGCAAATTTCAGCCAAAGACACAAAAAACAATGTAACTGCCTTTCAGTCATACTTCATTATTTAATTTAATTAATTTATTTCTTTATCTGAGATTGAGGTTTCTTTTTTAATGTTTTTTAATGTTTCATTTATTTTTGAGAGATAGAGACGCGTGAGCAGGGGCGGGTCAGAGAGAGAGGGAGACACAGAATCTGAAGCAGGTTCCAGGCTCTGAGCTAGCTGTCAGCACAGAACCCGATGCGGGGCTCGAACCCACGAACCGTGAGATCATGACCTGAGCGCCGAAGTCGGAGGTTCAACCGACTGAGCCACCCAGGCGCCCCCATACTTCATTTTTTTAAATGTTTACTTACTGTGAGAGAGAGAGAGAGAACACAAGCAGGGGGGGGGGGCAGAGACAAAGGGAGAGAGAGAATCCCAAGCAGGCTCTGTGCTCTCAGCATAGAGCCCTACACGAGGCTCAAACTAAGATCATGACCTGAGTGGGAATCAAGAGTCGGACACTTAACCAACTGAACCACCCCAGGTGCCCCAGTCATACTTCCCTTTAATAAACAAAACTGCATTACTCAGTTATTGGCCTTATTATTAAACCCATACTTGGATAGGCATGATTTGTAGAGGAGCCCTGAACTCCAATCTGTCCTCAAACAATGATTTGCCACCATCAAAGCTACCTACCCAGAAATATATCCTTCAAGGCAAAGAGCAATTCTGGAAAAGAAATAAAAAATGGTCTGAGCAGAACACGGAAACAAGCGGGCAGCCAGCCCCTCAAGGTCACCTCTTTGAAGGAGACAGAAATCAACTGGCTGTAAGTCCTCTTCTCTACACACATCCTTCCCTGGTGGTTTCTCCACATCCTAATGCTTTCAGCACTGCCCCAATTTATATCCCCACCCCCTGCCCCCGACCCAAATGCTAGACCACTTCATCCAGCTGTCTGGGTCTCCATGTGGGCACCGAGAGGACCTTAGCATGTTTGCCTCATGCACCAGAAACTGTTCTTCCTGTCCTCCCCGCGCAGGGAATGGGAACCCTATTCTTCCCGCTGCCTGGGCTAAGATCCTTGAGACATGTGCTATGAAGGCAGAGCAGGGCAAGGGAAGAGGGCCACGCACTCGTTACTCTGGGTGTTCAGAAGGGTCTGAGCGTGAGCCATACGGATATTTGGAGAAAACATGTCCCAGTTAAGAAAGGTGGGTACCAGCAGAGGCCCCAAGATGGAGCATGCCTGGTTGGTTGGAGGCCAGGAATGGGCCAGGGTGAGCAGGGCGCAGGACGAGAAGGGAGAGAGCACACAAGGTCTCCCTCTCTTCCACTCCACAACTGATCCACTGGGAAACCCCACCGGCCCTACCTTTCCACGTGACCAGAATCCACGGACTTCTCACTGCATTCCCTGCTAACACCCCTGTCAAGCAGTGACATCTCTCCCCTGCAGGGCCTAGCCAATCTTCCACCCTCGCCCACACCTTCGGGTCCTCTGCACGTGCATGCACACACGCGAGCGCACACACACACACACCACCTTGTCCCTCTATTCTAACTACTCCGATAGTCCTCCTAGTCCCACGAAGCCCCGCGTGCCCCAGACACCGGCTGGCCCTTCTCCCACCTCGTGTGCCGTCTCCCGTCCCGTCCTGCACTCTGCTCACACTGGCTCATTCCTGGTTCCCAAACAATCAGGCATGTTCCATGCTGAGGCCTCTGCTGGTCCCCATCTTTCTTACTGGGACGTGTTTCCCCCAAATATCCATACCACTCACTCTCAGATAATTCCTGAAAACCTACAGCAACGAGCCCGTGGCCCTCTTTCTTCCCTTGCCCTGTTCTGTCTTCATAGCACAATGTCACTAATACATTTTATTACACCTGTTTCTTATTCATCGCCTGAACTGCCAACTAGGCCAACTAGAAACAAGCTTCAAGAGTCTTTAAAAAAAAAAAAAAAAAAAGTCTTTAATTCATTGCAATACCTCTAGTATCTTCAATGAATGAATAAATCTGAATCAGTTACTTTGTTTATGGTTTTACTTTACATAAATTCCTTTCCCTTCTCCCTGACTTCTTCCTTCAGAACGTCTCCTTTCCACATTCATGGTGCCCTTGTTTCCCCAAACAAAGCCTGGGTGGCTCAGTTGGTTGTGTCCAATTTCAGCTCAGGTCATGATCTCGTCGTTTGTGGGTTTGGGCCCCGCATTAGGCTCGGTGCTGACAGCTCAGAGCCTGGAGCCTACTTCAGATTCTGCGTTTCACTCTCTCTCGGCCCCTCCCCTGCTTACACTCAGTCTCTCTCTCCCAAAAATAAATAAACATTAAAGAAAAAAAAAAAGAAATTTGTTTTTAATAAAAAAATTTGAGGGGCACCTTCGTAGCTCAGTTGGTTAAATGTTCAACTCTTGATTTCAGCTCAGGTCATAATCTCATGGTTCTTGAGTTCAAGCCCTGTGTGGGGCTCCATTCTGACAGCACTGAGCCTACTTGGGAATCTTTCTCTCCCTCTCTCTCTGCCCCTGCCCTGCTGTCTTGATCTCTCTCAAAATAAATAAATAAACTTAAAAACTGATAAAATGAAAAAACTTTTAAAAAGTCAATATGCTAGAGTTTGAAAAGAATGAAAAAAATTGCCTGTAATCCTTCACCATAGCACAATTTCTATCATTTCTATATTTTCTACATAAATACATTAATTTTGCAGTTGAAAATCATGTATTGTGCAATTTTGCATGTTGCGTTTTTTTAACGTATTATCATATTTTTTTCACACAGGATTCCTAACTACACTTCATGGCTGCAAAACATTCTATTAAATGGCTGGGCCATAATTAACTATTCCCTTACAGTTATTATTTCTGGTTTTCTATTACTATAAATAACAAAGCAAAGTATTCCTTTATGCATTTAGCTTTTTTCCTTTCATTGGATTATTCGGATAAAGTCCCAGATGTGACATCACTGGGCCAAGGGTATTTTGATGGCTCTTAACACATAGTGCCAAGCTGCTATCCTGAAAGGCCACCCCAATAACACACAGGTATAACCCAGAACTCACTCTCTTCACAGCTCCTTCCCCAACACGCTTCAGCTGCCTCACTTCGGTCCTCAGCTCCTCGCAGGACAGCCACGGTGAGCAGTTTTTCATCTGTCCCATCCTGAAGTGTCCCTGGGGACAGTGGGCAGAGTCCAGAGCAGGGCGTGGACGAGAGATGAAAAACCAGTCAAGGCAGAAGTAGAGGAGCGCGTTCATGAGCGCCATGGAGAGCAGCAGCCCCACAGCCGGGGGCACTGCTCTATGGGGGGCACCTTTTCTGCTGTCCTGGGCTTTCTTTTCCATGCTGCTATCCCCTGCAACTTTCTGAAACAGAATATGAAACAGGAAATAATAAGTCAATTTTTACGTCTATTAAGGCGTTTGGGCGACAAGGGGTTAAGGACCACACAGCCCCTCGGGCCTCTTATGCCCAAGGATCCTGCATGCTGTACTGTCCTCGTGAGGATTAAAGAAGGGACAGAATGCTCAAAGTCGGCTATTTCCATAATCATTGCCTTCTTATTACATACTATTGTCTGGGTTCATCCACTCTAGATTCAACTAAAAGGAAGGTGCCTGTGTCTTTTTCTCTCCCATAGCAGTTTGCACTAAATAGATATTCAATAAATAATTAGTAAAATGAAAGAAAACCGCATTTGTTAGTCTAGTGGGGCCATGGACAAAGGAGAGGAGCCAGATATGAGATGGGGTAGGGGGTGGGGGCTAGATGCTGAGGGTCTCCAGAACCCAGCTAAGGAGCTGGGATATTCCCTAGAAGGTGCTAGAAAGCTCCTTTACCTTTTTTTTTTTTTAAGGATTTTTTTTTTTATATTAAGGTTTATTTATTTATTTTTGAGAGAAAGTGAAGAGACAGAGTGAGGGAGGGACAGAGAGAGAATCCCAAGCAGGCTCCAGGCTGTCAGTGCAGAGCCAGACGCGGGGCTGAAACTCAAACTGTGAGATCATGACCTGAGCAGAAACCAAGAGTCAGATGCCACCTTGAGCTTAGGAAACGAGTGAGCCACCCAGGCCCCGTTCCCTAGAATCTTTAAGCAGCAGGGCTACTCTTGAGCAGGTGTGAAAGATGTGGTTGGCGTGGAAGAAGCAGAGTCTGGGAGCCCAGGTAAAAGGCTGTGGCAGTGCTGTGGGGTAAGAGCTGATAAGCGCACAAGCTGGAATAACAGTGGCGATCCTCGTACCAGGAGCCACCAGGGAGGCGCGACCCTCACCCACCCAGCTCTAGCACCAGCGGCGGTGGGAGGCCCGCAGTGGAGCATTACTGCCTAGCTGCTGCATGGCAGAGGCGTTGGGAGGGGAGAGGGATGGAAGGACCCTGGACACTCAGAATGCTTGAGGCCGAAGCTATTTAAGAACCAGAGTGAAAGCACTGACATAGCAGATGGCTTAATATCAGTACTGGGAAAGGGCTCAGTGGCTCAGTCAGTTGAGCATCCAACTTCAGCTCAGGTCATGATCTCAGAGTTTGTGAGTTCGGGCCCCATACCGGGCTTCAGAGCCTGAAGCCTGCTTCGGATTCTGTGTCTTCCTCCCTCTCTGCTCCTCCCCTGCTCACGTTCTGCCTCTCTCTCTCTCTCAAAAATAAATAAGCTTAAAAAAATCAGTACTGGGATGCATGGGGGACGCTAGTGACAGATCTGACCCTGGGCTTCCTGTGTCTGAAATGACTGTGACATGAAGAGTTACCTTCCACGAGCGTCTTCCTTCTCCCAGCTCAGGCCACCACCCAGACTCCTGGTCACTCAGTGTTCCCCTTGGCGCCAGACACTGGTTTGACAATACTCTGTCACAAAGTACCAAAAAGGAGGTTTGCTGAATAAAACTGCAACTCTGCACATAGGCAAGTGGCAATAGTTCAAATCGCCCACCTTCTCCAGGGGCCCTCCCAGGGTCCGGGTGTCCCTCAGGCCCCTGAATGGAGTGGCAGCTGCAGGAAGTCCTCCGACAGCCCGGCTGCCATCATGCAGCCGTGCCAGCCGCCGAGAGCTCAGAGCCCTGCATGTGCCCGGCCTCTCTGGTGCCAATCCGCTCCTTCCACCTCCATCACTAAGCTCCCGCCCTCTCATTCACTCGACACGCAGTAAGCCGTTTCCTAAGCTCAACTCTAGGCACTGGGAATCTGGGAGTAAATAAAACAGATGTGGTTCTTCTCCTCTTGGACCTTAGGCGGAAACCAGAGGAGAAGACAGATAATAAACAAGTAAATGAAAAAGCTTCTCATATATTGTGATAAGCTTTCAAGGACAGAGGATAACCAAGGAAATTCCCCGGATGAAGCCAGCCCAGAAGCCCTCTCTGGAGATTCGCCCTGAGACCAGAAGCCTGAGAGGGGACAGAGCTTTCGCACCTTCTCCTAGAGAAAGTAAAACCCGCCTGCCACTCATGGTGCGGGGACAGCAGACGGGGATGGAGCCAGCTGCAAAATGCACAGAGAGCAGCACTTGTCCTAAGGACACACCACTGTTAAGAAGTATCAACAACTCCTTTCTTGGAATGAGGGCTGCTTTCTTACTCACGGAGAAACTGCTCTCTGAAGTCACACGCCATCAAACATTTTGCCACTCGAAGTCCTACCAGAACAGGGGAGCATCCCGCTCTTGCCGGGAGGAGCTAAGTGTCCCTGACACAGAGAAGCCGCCTCCGCTTCAACGGGGCGCAGCACTGCACGTGAGCCGTTTCTGGAGAAGGCATTGGACATGTATGTGAATCTTGTGGTCTCCCAGGAACCAGGCCCTGGGGTCCACTTTGCAGTCCAGATCAGATCCTGACATCTTTTTTTTTTCTTTAATATTTTTAATTTATTTCCGAGAGAGAGAGAGACAGCGTGAGCAGGGGAGGGTCAGAGAGAGAGGGAGACACAGAATCTAAAACAGGCTCCAGGCTCTGAGCTAGTTGTCAGCACAGAGCCCGACGCAGGGCTCGAACCCATGAACCGTGAGATCATGACCTGAGTTGAAGTAGGACGCTTAACCGACTGAGCCACCCAGGTGCCCCAGATTTTGACATCTTTACAGGTAGCCCTGCTTAACTTTGAGCCCATCAGAACATCACTTCCTTTGAATTCTGCCTAAACTCCACTCACTCCCAAATTCTGTAAAAACAACTCTCTTTTCCCGTGCTTGAGATGCCATGTTCCACGGCTCCGCAGTCTCACCCACTGCAATGGGTCAACACACCTGACAGGTTCGTTCCAGTGGCCTAGGGCCCCTTCTCTTCAAACCTGCATCACCTCCTCCCCAACTCACTCTCAGCTGATCACCTTGTTCCCTATTTTCCTGAAAAAAAAAAAAAAAAACCAGAAGCAATCAGGGAGCCACAAGCCCCCAACCTCACTGCAGGCTCCTGCCCCCTCCCCCGCTACCTGCTCTGCTGCAAAACGAGACAACAAACTGACCCTGTGCCTGCCCGAACATCGAGCCCTCCCTCCCCATCTGCTTGGGACGCTGCCTCTGTTCTGCTCCCAAAGCACTACCAGTGCACCTACCTTCTCCCCTTAGGTTACTGCCCTGTTTCTCGTCCCTTTTTGGCCAACTCCTTGAAAAACTATCTATGCTTACTATCCCCATTGCTTTTCTCAGTCCCCCCGCCCCCCAGCACTCCACCCACACTGCCTGAATCTCTGTGAGCTGCATATCGCTGAACATATTGCTGAACACAGCAGTCAGTTCAGTCCCGGGCTTGATGGTCCAGTGGCATGGGGCCTGGCTGATCACTCCCTCCTCCTTGAAATGCCTTCATTATTTGGTTCCCAGGGAGGCTCCTCTTGCCTCTGACTCTAAACTGCTGCTCTCACTCAAGCTCTGTGACTTCATCCAGACTCGGCTCTCTGTCCCCACCTGCTGACAGTTCCCAGTCGTAAAGCCCCAGTCCTAGCCTCCTCAGAACGCCATCCTTGGCTCCTTGACGTCTCTACTTAGACGCAGACAGACAATTCAAAAACAATATTTCTTCACAACAATAAAAAGATAAATGACTCGGGGCGCCTGGGTGGCTTAGTCGGTTAAGCGTCCGACTTTCGCTTGGGTCATGATCTCGCGGTTCGTGGGTTCGGGCCCCGCGTCGGGCTCTGTGCTGACTGCCAGCTCAGAGCCTGGAGCCTATTTCAGTCTGTGACTCCCTCTCCCTCTGACCCTCCCCTGCTCACGCTGTCTCTCTCTCTCTCTCTCCTAAAAATAAAAATAAATAAAACATTAAAAAAAAAAAATTTAAAAGATAAATGACTCAATTTACAAATGGGCAAATGACTTCAACAGACATTTATCCAAAGGAGATATCAGATGGCCAATAGGCTCATGAAAGGATGCTGAACCGTATTAGTCCTCAGGAAAATGCAAGTCAAAACCACAATGAGACCCCAGCTCATACCCGCTAGGATGGCTGTCATCAAAGAGTCAGACAAGAACGAGTGCAGAGGAGGATGTGGGAAAACAGGAGCCCTGATGCAGTGTGGTGGCAAGACAAAATGATGCAGCCACTGCGGAAAATAGTCTGAAAGTTCCTCGCAAGGTTAAACATAGAGTTCCCTGTGCAAATCCACCGCCCAAGAGAACTGAAAACATACGATCATACCAACACTTGTACATGAATGTTCACAGCAGCATTATTCATAATAGCCAAACAGCAGAAATAACCCAAAGTCCCTCAACTGATAAATGGACAAATAAAATCTGATATATCCAAACATGGAATAGGATTCACCCACAAAAATAAATCAAGCTCTAATACACACTACAACATGAATAACACCGGAAAACTTTATCCTAAAGGAAATATGCAGACACAAAACGTCACAGATCATAGGATTCTATTTATATGAAACGTCGTCTAGAATAGGCACATCCAAAGAGACAGAAAGTGGATTAGTGACTCAAGGGGCTGAGTGAAAGGGGAAGGGGAATGGCTGCTAACAGGTGCCAGATTACTTTTGTGGATTAAAGTGTTGTGGAATTAGTGGTGATGGTTACACAACCTTGTGAATGTACTAAAAATCACTGAACTGTACACTAAAAAAGCAAACTTTAGGGGCGCCTGGGTGGCTCAGTTGACTGAGTGAGCGTTGGACTTCACTCAGGTCATGATCCCACAGTCCACAGAACAGAGCCCTGCATCAGGCTCTGTGCTGATGGCTCAGAGCCTGGAGCCTGCTTCAGATTCTGTGTCTCCCTCTCTCTATGCCCCTCCCCCACTCATGCTCTATCTCTCTTTCAAAAATACTTTAAAATAAAGTAAATAATAAAAACTTTACGGTATATAAATTACATCTCAACTTAAAAAGATAACAAAAACGGGGTGCCTGGGAGGCTCAGTCAGGTAAGCGTCCGACTGCAGCTCAGGTCATCTCATGGTTCATGATATTGAGCCCCACATCAGCTTCAGATCCTTTGTCTCCCTTTCTCTATGCCCCTCCCCTGCTTGCACTCTCTCTCTCAAAAAAAAAAAACATTAAAAAAAAAAGAATTTATTAAAAAAAAAAAAAAAGGATAACAAAAATACTTCCCAAACTCAACATCTGCTCTTTCCCCACAAATCTATTTCCGGTGGTCAGAATCTCAGGAAATGACAACTCCATTCTTCCAGTGACCCAGCCCATTGAGACTGCATGTCAAGGGTCAACACAGCAACACTGCTTCCTCTAAGCAAGAAAGTTTAGAAGTAATGGACTCTTCTACCATGCAGTGTAGTTCTTTCTAACTAATCATAATTTTTAAAAATGCTGCTCTGCATGTCCCTGCTGTCACTGAGAGGTGTCCAGTCAACCCCTATTTTTGACTCTACTGAACTGCTCCAGCCTCACTCAAATCTGCTCAGCCTGCCCTCGGTCTTTCCAGCTACTGATGGGATCAGTGTTCTGACAGATGCTCGCTCACCTGTCTCATAAAGACTCCAGGCCTGCATCATTCTGTCTGGCCCATTCCTTCATGTCTTCATGGATTCTGACTGGAACAATGATGACTTTGACCATGCAGGCCTCACAGTCTCTTGAGCTTCTTCTGCCGGTACCTAATTCTTAGAAGATGCTCTTAAAGAAATGGATAAAACAGCTGCCGTCTCTCTTTTACAACATTCAAAATGACCAAGTATGTTTCAACTTAGACCTTAGGCCGAGAACCAGCACTTTTTTCTGTAAAAGCCACACAGTAAATATTTAGGTTTAGCGGCCAAAGGTTGAAATCTAGTAACAACGGCATCACATGACTTGTGACCCACCAGGCAGCAGTGTAAAGTGATGAGAGGCCACAGGCTCTCTGTCACTGTCATTCACCTCTGTGGCCAGGACGTGAAAGCAGCCCCCAACATTACATAAAAACTGAGTGTAGCTGTGTTTGAATAAAACTTCATTTACGGACACTGAAGTCTGAATTTCATACAGTTTTCATATAGTTGTGTCACAAAAGATTATTCCTCTTTTAACCTTTCCCCCAGCACTTTAAAAGGTAAAAAGCATTCTCAGCTCGCAGGTCATACAAATACAAGGGGCAAGCAGAAGCTGGCTGGGCCCTGCCCTAGGTGACGCTAACCCCCTGGGTCTGTCGCATCTTTCCATCCTACGCATTCCCTCCACGTAATCTCATTCACAGACGTGGCGGTGGCGTTGGTTGCCAAGTCTCCACTGTGGCCCAGATCTTTCTCCTACACGTCCCTCAGCTGGCTCCTCGAGGCCAGGATGTCCATTACTGAGCTGTCTCTTTCTGGTCACCAGCATACTCCTCCTCCAGGGTTCCCTCATGGTGGCAGGCACATAATCCACCACTCGCTCCAGTCACAAAGCAGGTGACTTGATTCCCCCTGTCCCCGACCTCTAAACCAACCACTCCCCATTTACTCACTTCTATCACGCAAACCTCTCTGAAATCCCTTCTTGCTACGGCCACCCTGGTTGAAGCCTCTAGTATCTCTTACCTGGGCTTCTGCCAACAGTTTCCTGCATGGGCTCCCACTTCTTTCTCTTTTCCAGTCCATTTTCCACACAGCAAACAGGATCTTTGTGTTCTTTCCTAAAATGTTTCAAGCAACTAAAAAACTAAAACATAAGATCATGAACACCTATCCAGCTCTGTCAAGTAACAGAGCACCATATATTTTTTTCTTTGAAGAGCTTTTTAACAGAAATACACTTGAGGTCCCTTTGGACCCCTTCCCAGTCTTTCCCAAGAAGTAATCACCATCCATGAGTTCTCAAATTGTGGTCCCAGGACCTGCGGCAGCATCACCTAGAAATGTGAGTCTTCACTCCAGATCGACTGCATCAGAAACCCTGAAGCCCTTGGGGCGCCTGGGTGGCTTAGTCGGTTAAGCATCCGACTTTCGCTTAGGTCATGATCTCGCGGTTCGTGGGTTCGGGCCCCGCGTCGGGCTCTGTGCTCACTGCCAGCTCAGAGCCTGGAGCCTGTTTCAGTCTGTGACTCCCTCTCTCTCAGACCCTCCCCTGCTCACGCTGTCTCTCTCTCTCTCTCTTAGAAATAAATAAAAAAACATTAAAAAAAAAAAAAAGAAACCCTGAAGCCCAGAAATCTGTGTCTTAACAAGTCTTCCAGGTGATTTAGATGCATGCTTGAGTCCAAGAACCACTGACGTATATAATTCCCACCCATGCTTTTTTTTTCACTACCAGTGTACCTATAAATAACATAATATATGGATGTTTACAAGCTTTATACAAGTAGAACTGCACTGTATATATCCTCTGCAACTTGCTTTTTTAAGAGCTCATTATTAAGTTTATGAGGTTTATCCACACAGACACACGAAGCTTGAGTTTGCCATATTCAATTCTTTGGCTGTACCACAACTAGCAAAGTGAGTTTTGAACACGCTCCGGCACGTGTGCAAGTTTCTCGCTGGTATACACAGGGTGAGCTTTCCAAAGCACAAATCCGATCACCCCTTGCTTAAAACCATCTAACAGTCCTCCTCTGTCCTCATGATCAAGTCCAAACTCCTATAAGGTCCCCTGAGATCCAGCCTGTCTGCCTTTCCAGGCGCCTCCTTGCACCCCACATTCAGACCCTGAGCTTCCCTCCATCCTTGAAGGCACCCCTCTGAGATGCCCAGGCTCCAGCACATGTGTCCCTTCTCCCTCAACTGTGAGTTCCCGGGAGGGCCGTCTGCCTGCTTTGCACACCCTGCATCCTCAGTAGCTGGCAAACAGCCAAGAGCTCGGTAAAAACGCACTACCTGATCACTCAGGATTCCTCCTCTTCACACCCTCACACACTGCCTCCTCTCTGCTGCTTTCTCAGTCCCGCCTGCTCTTCATCTCTGCATGTGCCTGCCCTCTGACGCTCTCATCCAGACCAACTCCAATCTGAGTTCGCCATCTTGTTAATTTGCAAACCCCCTTGCCCATAACCTTACACTCATCGATCCTACCTCGCCACTGCAGTAGAATCAGCTGTATAGGGCCTGAAGCTTACACAATATTTTTTTCCTTTGGAGGAATACCACTTTCTTCATTTCCACGCAAAGGCTGCCAACATCAGGTACAAATTCTGTAGAAATTCATACTTTCTAATCTACCTTCGTCATCATTACCCAGTTACCCATTTAATGCATTTCTTATGGACCCTGCAGTTCTATGCCTCAACAGTCTTTCAATTATCCCTAAGTTCTCACATCCACTTCTGAATCCTCGAAAAAACACTCCTCCAAAAACGCAACTGACTTTTACACAACGTCAACCTCACACCAATTCTGTGCAGCATGGATAATTGTTACTAGTCCCATTTAACAGATAAGAGAACTGAGTCAGAGGTGAAGTGACTTAGCCAAGGTCACTAAACTGTACTTGGAGGAGCCAAGTTTTCCAGCCTCAAACGCACATCCTTCCTCTAAATCCTGCAACCTTCAGGTGCTGGAAGGAATTGAACACAGCATGGTCACTGTCTATCTCTCTCTCCTTTTTTTTTTTTTTTTTTTTCTTTTTTGGGTTTTTTTTTTTCCCTTTTTTTTTTTTTTTTTCCCTTCGGGGAGAGAGAGAGACAGGAAGGAGCAGGGGAGAGAGGGAGACTGAGAATCTTAAGCAGGCTCCTGGCAGCGCAGAGTTCTATGCGGAGCTCAAACGCACAAACTGAGACCATGACCTCAGCCAAAATCAAGAGACTGACTTAACAAACTGAGTCACCCAGGCACCCCAAGACTGCCCGTTTCTTAAAGAAAGCTTTAGCCCACCCGAACACCTGATGGGCCTGTTTTCTTGGAAAGGAGTATTTCTGGAGTAGGCTGTGGATAGGCTGTAAGGCTGAAAGAAGCTTTGTTGTCCAGAAATAAGCAAAACGACTATTAAAGTTGCTGCTGGTTTTGCAAGTTAAGGAATAAAGATTGTGGGGCCGGTTGGGCAAGAGAAATTCGGGCACTGTTTAGGCACAAAGGATTCCTGACATCGGTAGGGAAAAGTTGGTGACAAAAAACCGGAAACACTGCTCTACACTCACGGTTTATTTAAAAGAAGGCAACGCAACAAAATTGGTTTTTCCCAAACTACAGAATACGGAATTCAACCAGAGGAGAAAGGAATTGGCGTCACCCCAAAAATTTCAGAATAGAGTCTCATTTTGCCGGTAGAACACGAGGCACGTTAAAATCATTATTTTAAATGTCCCGGATGGTTCTTAGCCAAGGTGAAGGATGGAGAAGACAAGACTAACAACAGGGCTGAGCCGGCCTTTAAAACCCGAGCGGCACGGGCTACCCTTACCCCGGGGCCCCGCGCCCAGGGTGTGCACGGACCCCGGGCAGCACAGGCGCGGGCGGGCGGGAGCCNTTGAGGACAATGATTATATTGACCTATTATTGTTTTAGTCCAGACGCCCACATTGGAGCTGCGTACGGTGCGGTGGAGCTATAGGATCTAGATCCTCCAAAACGCTCCCGATTGGGGCGCCTGGGTGGCTCGGTTGGTTAAACATCTGATTTCAGCTCAGGGCATGACCTCGCAGTTTGTGAGTTCGAGCTCCTTGTTGAGCTCTGTGCTGACAGCTCAGAGCCTGGAGCCTGCTTCAGGTTCTGTGTCTCCCTCTTTCTCTGCCCCTCCTCTGCTCGTGCTCTGTCTCTGTCTTCTCAAAAATAACTAAACATTAAAAAAAATTTTTTTAAACAAAAAAACCCAAAAAGCTCCTGATCATTGCAAAGCGGTGGCCTCCGAAGGGTGGTCCTCAGACCGAAGTTGATGCTTCACATTTCCAGGGAAATTGTTAGAAGTGCAAATTCTTGGCTCCAGATATGGAGATGGATTGGGGCCAGCAACTTGTGCTTTAATCAGGCCTCTGAGTGATGCTGAAGATTCTGAAGGTTGACAACCACTGGTGGAGGGGAAATTTAGGGGCTTAGCCTGCACACAAAAGCTGGGTTTCATGCACTTAAGGGGTGGCGGCAAGAACTGTAAGAAACCCCAAAGGAGGTGTACAGTACTGTCCGGAAAGGGGGAAGGAACCTGGAAGGTCTCAAAGCATCACACTGGCCTCTGTACCCGGTGGAAAAGTTTCAACATTGAAAGTTAGACTATATAACTTTTTGGGTTAAATCAGATGTGTTATTTTCTTCTACACTAACATATTTTCGAAGTTCTGAATCAAGAGGATAATTTGATTTGGGTTAAACATTGAGCCTGTACTGGAAATCCGAACAATGAAAATTAAAATAACTGAAAGCAACTTGCTTTCAAATTGGCAAATAGCAAAGAGAATGGTAATGTCTACTCTTGATACACAGAATCTAAAAGTTTCCCCACATACATATATCACTGTAAACTTACATAACCTGTATCAATTTCTCCTATGTATGAAAGGCTCTAGCAAATCCCATTTCTAGGAGTTTATCATGCAGGAAAAAAGTGGATACATGTGCAAGAAGTACCGTATGAAGTTTTGTGGATAAGAAATGTTTACTGTAGAAACAACCCTAAATATTTAACAATAGGGTTTTCTGAAAGAAATTATATCTATGCAGCTGTTTAAAATGCTGGTATAATGGGTACAGAATTTCAATTTGAGAAGGTAAAAAAAAATTCAGGAGCTGAATGGTGATGGTGGTTACCCAAGATGAAGGTACATAATACCACTTAAAAACAGTCAGAATGTAAGGAGTACCTGGGCAGCCCAGTTGGTTAAACATCGGACTCTGGCTCAAGTCATGAGGTCATGTTCTGTGGGTTCAAGCCCCATGTTGAGCTCTGCTCTGATACACAGAGCCTGTTTGGGATTCTCCCCCTACCCTCTCTCTGCCCCTCCCACATGCTCCCTCTCTTTCTCTCTCTCAAAATAAATGAAATAAACATTAAAAAAAATAGCATTGCAATGGGGCACTTGGGTGGCTCAGTCAGTTAAGTGTCTGACCTCAGGTCAGATCATGATTTCATGGTTCATGAGTTTGAGCCCAGCATCTGGCTCTGTGCTGGTAGTGCAGAGTCTGGGTTTTGCTCTCTCTCTCTCTCTCTCTCTCTCTTTCTGCCTCATCCTCATTTGTGCCGTCTTTCTCTCATAGTAAGTAAACTTTTAAAATTTTATTTAAAAATTTTTATTAAAAAATTGCACTGCAAAATATTTGAAAACTGAACTGATTTTGGAATGCAGCCACAGACAGAATGTTGGAACTTGTGGTCCATACCTCACTATAGCAAATGCTTGCTAAAATAAAAACACTGACATTCTCCACAGGATTTAAATAAGAATTAGAGTCTCATAACATTCAAAATGCCCACAATATAGTAAAAAAATTACTAGGCATATGAAGTATCCAAAAATCTCAATTTGCATGGGGGAAAAAAACCACTGACACTCACCAATGATGAATTGATGCAGATATTGGGATTACCTAACAAAGACATTAAAACAGTTATACAAATGCTAAAATAATCATGAGCACTCTAGAAACAAAAGTTAAAAAAGAAAGTGCTGCGGAGCACCTGGGTGGCTCAGTTGATTGAACATCCAACTTTCAGTTTCAGCTCAGGTCATGATCCCAGGATCGTGGATTGACCCCTGCGTCAGGTTCCACACTGAGCATAGAGCCTGCTTAAAATTCTTTCTCCCTCTGCCCCCTCTCTGCCCTGCTCATGCTTTCTCTCTTTCTCTCCCCCCTCTCAAATAAATTAAAAAAAAAAAAAAAAAAGCATTGGTAAAGACGGGAGCCTGCGTGGCTCACTCAGTTAAGCGGCCGACTTCAGCTCATGTCATGATCTCATGGTCAGTGAGTTCGAGCCCCACATCAGGCTCTGTGCTGTCAGCATGGAGCCCACTTCAGATTCTCTGTTCACTCCCACCCTACCCCCAGTCTCTCTCAAAAATAAACATGAAAAAAAAGTATTGGTAAAGAAATAGAACTTAAGAAGAATTAAATATTTTAGAACTGAAAAAATATATAACTAAACAAACTCACTTTATAGATCCAATAGCAAAATGGAGATGACAGAGAAAAAGTCATTAAACTTGAAGACAGATTAATAGGAATCAGTCTGACCAACAACAGAGAGAAAAAATAGAAAAATATGAGAACTCAGGCACCTGTAGGACAAAAATAAAAGGCCTAACAGTCTTGTCATCAGAGTCCCACAGGAAAAGAGAAAGTGCTGAAAAAATATTTGAAGAAATAATGGCTGAAAACGTACCCAATTTGGTAAAAAAAATCAAGATCCAAGAAGCTAAGCAAGAAAGATAAATCCAAAGACACCCATCCCCAGACACATCAAAATCAAATTGCTAAAAATGAAAGACAAATGAAAAAAATTTAAAGCAGCCAGAGAGAAAGAGAGAAAGCTATGGGCAAACAACCATTTTAATGACAGATTTCTCATCTGAATTCATGAAGGCTGGAGGAAGTGGGATATTTTTCAAGTGCTGCAAGAATTATAAACCCAGAATTCCATATCCAGTGAAAATGTCCTTCAAGAATGAAGGTTAAATAAAGGCGTTTTCAGATTAAGAAAAAATAAGAAAATCTGCAACCAGATGACCTCCTCTAAAAGAATTAAAGAGGGGCACCTGGGTCGCTCA
This sequence comes from Crocuta crocuta, assembly GCF_008692635.1. Taxonomy (NCBI): domain Eukaryota; kingdom Metazoa; phylum Chordata; class Mammalia; order Carnivora; family Hyaenidae; genus Crocuta; species Crocuta crocuta. Next base: position 2,597,725 of record NW_027531880.1, read on the forward strand.
GTCGGTTGTCTGACTCTCGGGTTCAGCTCAGGTCATATCGCACGGTTCATGAGATCAAGCGCCAAGTTTGGCTCCATGCTGACAGCACAGGGCCTGCTTGGGATTCTCTCTCTCTCTCTCTCTCTCTCTGCCCTTGTCCTGCTCATACTTTTTATCTCTCTCAACATAAATACACGTTTAAAATTTATTTCTTTAAAAAAGAATTGCGTACAGGGGCGCCTGGGTGGCTTAGTCGGTTGAGCGTCCGACTTTCGCTTAGGTCATGATCTCGCGGTTCGTGGGTTCGAGCCCCGCGTCGGGCTCTGTGCTGACTGCCAGCTCAGAGCCTGGAGCCTGTTTCAGTCTGTGACTCCCTCTCTCTCTGACCCTCCCCTGCTCACGCTGTCTCTCTCTCTCCTAGAAATAAATAAAACATTAAAAAAAAAAAAAAGAATCGCTTACAGAAATTTCTTCACACGAACTTGGAATATCAGGAATGAAAGAAGAGTAAAAGAAATGGTAAATAGCTGGGTATATATAACAGACTATTCATCTTGAATTCCTTAAAATATGTTTGGTGGTTGAATGCAAAAAGTGTAAAATTGTCTGATGAGGTTTTTAATGTAAGTGGATATAGAATAAAAGACAACTACAGCATGAACGGTGGAGGGTAAAGAGACCTATATGGTAGTATGCTTTCTAGAGTAACCACTAAAAACAAAATAAAACTAAACAACTCAAGCAATCAGTAACAGAGAATAACAGGAAAATCTCCTAACACTTAGTAATTAAACAAATTTCTAAATAATCCATAGGTCAAAGATGCTGTCTCAAGAAGGGAAATCAGAAAATACTTGAACTGAATGAAGAGAGTCACACAAAATATCAAAATTTCTGAACACAGTTTAAGCAGTTGCTTGAGGAAAATGTATAGCAGAGTCTTAGACTGTGAAAGAAGAGTCATATCAATCATCTATCCTTCTTCATTAAAAAACTAGAGAAATTTGCTAAAAGTAGATCTTAAATGTTCTCACCACACAAAAAGTGAACTATGTGACATGATGGATTTGTTAACTAACCTTAAATGTGGTAGTTCATCTCATAATATATACGTTTATCAAATCATCATGTTGTACACCTTAACTCACACAAAACTACTCGTTAACTAGATCTCAGTAATGCTGGGGGAAAATATCAGAATACACAAAATCAGGTCAAAGGAAGGAAATAACAGGAGAGAATTCAGTGAAATTAAACATTTTCTATTACATATCTTTTTTTTAAAGTTGGTTCAGAACCACTCACTTGATGTAATTGCCCATTAATAAGTTACAATCCAGTTTGAAAAACATTGATTTCTCTAGATGGGAATGCTCTAGAGAAATGTCCTGGACTGTCCTATTAATTTATAAATTAGTACTTGGGATATAACCAATTGTAAAGTATACAGCCTTCTTAAAGGACGTAACTAGCCAAATTTGTTCTCCTTTCTGAATCCTTCCTGACTCCATTAGGCAGATAATCCCTTCTGCTTCTTTGTTCCCAAGTAGTATTTCTTCAATAGCCAATACACATTTTCAAGGTACCATGGTGCCCAGCATGCTGCTGGTCTCTGAAAACTGAGGTCCTAGAGGAGAGACAGGGTGGTGTCTTAATCTTCTCTAAACCCAGCTTTTCTCAATGTGGCTACTATCTATTGACATTTACCATATTTGAAATTTAAAAATTTTATTAATACAACAATAAACCTATTACATGTTAACAAAAATAACATGTTTCGTAAAACCTACATTTTCCAAATTAAACAGAAAAGTGGCAGTTTGCATTTTCACCAGTCTCCTTAGTCTAACTTAGTAGGAGATATTTAGATCTTCGTATCTACCGCTATGTTCAATTTGTTGCAATATAGTGTGTTGGTTAAAGTATATGAAGAAAACCCACACTCATACACACAGATATATAGTTGCAAAGGGAGTATTTTAATAGCCTTTTCAGAAGTTGTGATACTTCTGATACGGATACTACACCAAAATCTGACAAGGGGTGGTTTTTCAAAGGTTAGTTACAATGTGGAATCTGCCACCTTGTCTAGGATTTATAATCCTAATCTGAATGGGTTGCTATCTGTGCATGATAACATCACACATTAGTCATTTGGAAAACAGTGGTTCTTTCAGTTACGTCGCTCTCCCAATTGTTGACACATGTAAACAGTTATCAAAGTTCTTAAAAATTCTACCCTTTAATTAATAACATGTTGATTTCACGTGAAAGGTCTGTCGTAGGTGTTGGCAAGTTGCCAGGCTTACCATGGTAGATTAAAATTTTCATTTGAAAGCCCCAATTTTATCATCAGCCACAAACACTCAACTGATTCCTATGACAGACTTAAGTGCCAAACTCTCTCCATTCATTTTGGAGAAAATGTATGCCAGCCACCCAAGTATGAATAACCAGTTTATCAATTGTTCTTCCAAGTAAAAGTGGTGTTCATGAGAAGTGGCCTGTTTGGCCACAATAGCTGCACAAATGCTTTTCTTCAAGACAACCAGAGAGATATGCTTTATGCACAAACTCATTTGGTCACACCAACTACTGAAAAGACAATACTGTGAATCAAATATAAAATTGCTGACTCATCAAAGACACATTTCAGTGAATATGTGGCAGTGAAGAAACAGCAACTACTGAGTACCACTGCCTTCTTCTGGGGTAAGGTACCAGCAGTTCTCCCCACCAGTTTTTGCACTAACAGTGCAAATTAGCAACACACTGATAGTGTTCTTAGTCAAGTAGTTTTGAACTAGCAGACTCCTCCACAGACATGTTGTCTTTTATTATTTTTATAATGTTTATTTATTTTTGAGAGAGAGAGAAACAGAGTCTGAGTAGGGAAGGGGCAGAGAGAGACAGAGGGAGACACAGAATCCAAAGCAGACTCCAGGCTCTGAGCTGTCGGCACAGAGCCCGATGCAGAGCTCAAACTTGAGAACCGTGGGATCGTGACCTGAGCTGAAGTCGGACGCTTAACCGACTGAGCCCCCTTCACAGACACGTTAATTGCTGGTCCACTGAAAGGAGTATGTTGCCCAGTCTTTGAGTCCAGGTGCCCATTAAGGAGATGGTCCTCGTCAGGATGAGCAGACATTATACATTTAAATCACAGAGCCTCCTCACCTGATCCCATGCCCACGAAGCAATCTTTTGATAAATGAATTACCACCTCAGACAGAAAATAAAATGCCAAGTGACAAGGCTGACACAACTGTGCTTGGTCAGCTTCAGTTACATTTCTCAGTGTCAATTCTGCTTCTTATTCAACAGTCTCGAGCTTTGTTGAGCCTGCAACTCAGAATCTGTAATTAATTTTGGGACGCTGATGAGATAATTTCTGAGAGTAAAGGCTAACTCGTGACTTCTCTATAAGGTTTTTGTTCCTTAGGACACTTGAAATGGTCTACATAGGAATGATACTTCATATGACAATTTAAAATATCAAATCAGATTTTTGAGTCTGAAACAGCAAAAACATATGAAATGTTAAAAATATTATTTCCTAAATCCTTGAGAAGACTATTCTACTCTATATAAATTTTAGTTATTATACTTGGTTCTTTAAACAAGAACTCTTTATTGAGAAAGTGAGATTTAATTATGCGCAGGTACAGAGCACTAACCTGTTCAACACTTCACTCCGGCATGTCTTCTTGAGCTGTAGAGGCTGGAAAGCTATAAACTACATTCGCCAGATTCCTTTGCAGGTCAGAGTTTTAGATGCTGTGCAGGTTCCTTCTGTTCTTACCCACCAAAGCGAGCGAGCCTGTGACTGGGAGCTGTACCAGGTGGGAAGGGAAGCAGCCGTGCTCACATGCATGTGGCAGAAGTGCACAGTCCTGGAGCGGCAGCCTCAGCCAGCACTTTCCTGACCTCAGCACAGGCAACAGCCACTCAATGGCCTAGTGCCACAGTGTGGTTGGGGGATGTATTTCTGGAAGATCAGGTCATCATTCTGTGAGTTATCTATATGCCTTAAAAATCCTGTAGGTCTAATCTATCTTGAGTAAATTTTGTTGAAGTCAAGAACTGATCAATTAATTCAGGGGCGCCTAGGTGGCTCAGTTGGTTAAGCGTCTGACTTCGGCTCAGGTCATAATCTCAGAGTTCATGGGTTCGAGACCCGCATCGGGCTCTGTGCTGACAGCTCAGAGCCTGAAGCCTGCTTCAGATTCTGTGTCTCACTCTCTGTGCCCCTCCCCACACATGTTCTATCTCTCTGTCTCCCAAAAATAAATAAACGGTAAAAAAAAAGAAAAAAAAAATTTAAGGAACTAACCAATTCACATTCTAATAACATTTCCTTTAACATAATCATGTTTCTGGTTTCTATAGTTTTATGGCAGTATTTTCTTTCTCAGTGGCTTTTCTAAGCTGAGACAATGTCCCTTGTACATAAATGCTGTTAAAAAAAATCAAACCACTATGTCATTGTTTTAGGATACATCTATAATTTTATTATAAAACCATTCTTTTGGCATTAGTTGGTTACAGTGATAGCAAGATACTGTGAGTGTGGCATAGCAGCTCTAACGTAACAACTGCATCCCCTGCTTCCTGAACCAAAATTTAAATTACCTTATATCCATTACATACAAGTTACCTGCACTCATTAATGCTGCCAATTCTGATGCATATACCTTGGACGGAGGAGCTGATGCTAAGGGATTAGAGCAAATGTTGTAAGACTACAAAAGTTCCTGAGCCGGACTTTGTTTCTTCTCCCTCCCCCCAAATCACTTTACTTTAGAAGAATCAAATTACTAGTCTGAATAGCAGCAGCACCCAAGGAGCATCACACTTAGTTCTTGTTAAAAAGCAATACCTGTGCAATGCACGTTTTACACCACAGGCAAAGGGAATGATCGCTTTAGTTTTAAACTCCTGCTTTAAGAGTCTCTTAAAAAAATAAAATCATTCCATCGAGTTCTTCTAGATGGTATTATTGCTGTACATTTGTTGGTGGGTCACTCTCTGTGCTATGTTTGCTTTGAAGGGATCTTCCGATATATCTCCAATATTCCTTTCTTATAGTGTCCTTTTCTTTAGCTAGGATTTCACACAACTGAAAATGAAAAACAAAAATTCTTTAAAAATAATGTAAATCAATCTCTAGAGCAAATGCTTTTGAGCTAATACAGTTAAACTCAAATCATGTTCAAATGACATACACCACTATAATCACATACTGTGATCACTAGTGACCTGGGTTTTGCTCTAAACAGCAGAAATAGCCCTGCATTGAACTCCTGAAGGAACACATGGAACAGGTCATGAATATAGTCGCACCGGGCAGACCAAATTCTGAGACACCAAACAGAAAAGCAGAGTCCCCCTGGCTTACCTCTAATGCTTTATTAAGAATGTCCTCCTTGTTGTCACATTGGTTTTCTAGCATGTCTTCATAGATATCCACAAGAAAGGCAATCAGGTAGGGGGAGCTGTGACTTGGTTGTAAATCAAGTAACTGATTTAACAGATTGGGATATTTGGAAAGACCACGATCCTGTAAAATCCTAAAAAAAAATTATTCTCAACTTTGAGAAAAAAAGAACAAATATAATAGAAAGTTCAAGAGAAAATGACCTCTGTAACATGCGCAAGAGGAGGAAACTTATTTTGAATGAAGTTGAAACTTAATGAAAATTTTAAATTATGTGTGAACTTTTATCATGGATAAAAATAAAATAAAATTACATGTTGAGTACAATTAGTTAAAAAGAATAATGAAACTACTCTTGAGTGCTGACAAAAACTGAGAACTGATGGATGTAGGGGGGAGGGGAGGATGGGCATGGAGGAGGGCACTCCTGGGGATGAGCACTGGGTGTTATGTGGAAACTAATTTGACAATAAACTATTTGTAAAAAAAATAAATAAAAAATAAATAAAAAATAAAACTGTCTAAAGAGAAAAAAAAAGAATAATGAAACTTAAAAGTGATCATTTACTAACTCAAACTGCTACACAAATCAGAAAATAAGCACCTTCTTAAAATTAGGAAGTGAAAGAAGAAAACGAGAGGTGTTTCTGTTCCTTCTTAAGAAGGTTCCCTATTCTTTTAGCTCTCCAGATATTACAGGCCCCACCCCTGCACACATCAACAAATGTGACTGGCCTTTATACGTTATGCTCTTTGGGCCTAGTTTCCAGGGAGACCTCTAAGCTCAACAAGGGGCCTACTTAGGTCAGTGGCCAGGCAAATGAAACCATGTCAATTTAAGGAATGAGATTTCTAACAGGATATCTCTAGAAATGAAAACAGAAAGGTTGGCCATGCATCTGTGCAACGTGCTTATTATAAATGGTTTGCTTTGCCTTTACTATGTTCCTGAGCCAAAGAGAAATTAGGTGTGTATATCCCATTCTCAAATATAAAGACTATAGGATTCATAAATACAATTAAAATTGTATTATTGTTTGGTCATGGACTATTCTTTTTTTAATGTTTATTTTTATTTTTGAGAGAAAGAGCATGAGCGGGGGAAGTGCTGAGAGAGAGGGAGACAGAGGATCCAAAGTGAGTTCTGCACTGACAGCAGTGAGACCAATGCAGGCCTTGAACTCATGAACTGTGGGATCATGACCTGAGATGAAGTCAAATGCTCAACCAACTGAGCCACCCAAGCACCCGTAGTCATGGACTATTCTAAAAACTGTGATGGTTATGTGCTTGGGAGCTGAAAGGAAGGAGAGAAGGCACTGTTCTTGGGTGTTACTGTCTAACAGTTACACTTCCCTTAAATCCAGAAATATGGAAAATTCTTTAGTATCATTTTAGAATCTGATTAATGGGACATATTCCATGATACATATTAGTTGTTTTTTATACAAACAATCCAAAACAACCTCTTACCCTTTCAAATAGTTCCATGCACTTTCATTATGTGGTACTAGTTTGATCATTTCCAGAGTGTACCTAGAAGAAAATAAATATGTGTATAATTTGAAGAGCAGTGTAATAATTTGAAATAGTTTTCTAAGACTGTAACACAGCTTCGATATGTGTTTTCATTTCTCTTAGCGGGCTGTGACTAGGTCTAGGTCTTATCTACATTAGAGAGAATCCCTCAAGTCTGTAGCAGTCAATTCGTATTTACATAGTTCCTCCCTCCTGGAAGTTTGTACCCAATTCTAGGAAAGGACACCTAACTAATATGAAGACTCAACTCACAATAGGAAAAGAAATTGATGTGGGAGATTTCCTTTAATATAGGCTTTCCCTTTGAAGAAAATGTCAGCTAAAACAGGTTTTCCTCTTATTGGTAAAGCAATCTTGAGAAGTCTAAGATCTATATATGCCCAACAAATCATAAGTCATTCAAAAAGAAGAACTACAAAATCTCAGGAGCTGTAATAAAAAATAAGACAGCATGGAAATTACATAGACAATAAAAACGAGAAACCAACACAACTATATATTTCTTATATTCTAAACGATTTGATTATAGATCTTATATTCTAACCATGATGTGATTAACAGTCAATGGACACTCTCTTTCTCTTCCTTTTAACCAGGTTACTAAATATAATTCAGATCCAATTACAGTAAGTTCCAAGAGAGTTAAAGAACTTAGCTTCATTACCCACTTGCTCAAATAAGTCACCGACTAAAATTTAGTAATCTTGATTTTATTGCAATGCCGTTAGATTTTTTTTCACAGAGAGTAGTACAGTAGTCCCACTTTATCTGCAGAAGATAGGCTCCCAAACCCTCAGTAGATGCCTGAACCACAGAGTATCAAATCCTATATACTAGGTTTTTTTCCTATACATACGTACCTATGATAATGTTTATAGATACCAAGAGATTAACAATTAACAAGATAGAACAATTATAACAATATACTCATTGTAATAAAAGTTATATGAATGTGGTTTCTCTCAAAATATATTAGACTGTACTCACCCTTCTTGTGATGATGTAAAATAATAAAATGCTACATGATGGGGCACCTGGGTGGCTCAGTCAGTTAAGTGTCCGACCTCAGCTCAGGTCATGATCTGACAATCTGTGAGTTTGAGCCCCATGTTGGGCTCTGTACTGACAGCTCAGAGCCTGGAGCCTGCTTCAGATTCTGTGTCTCCCTCTCTTTGCCCTCCCCCACCACCTCGTGGTCTGTCTCACTCTCAAAATAATGACATAAAATTTTTTTTTTAAATGCTACATGGAAGACGAAGTAAGGTAAAGAACAGGCATTGTGACAGAGCAGTATATACTACCTAATGTCTCACCATACAAGTCATCAGGAAGATCATGTTTCTGGATCTCATGGCTGACCACAAGTAACTGAAACCCTGGAAAGTGAAACCACACAGTAAAGGGGTGGGAGGAGGGACTACTGTAATAATAAACTCATTCAGCACTATGAAAAGGTTTTTTTCCAACATTTTTACATGACCTAATGTTTCCAGTTATTTTTAAAACCATGTCCCTGCAGGTCTTCACTAGTCATTGTAGATTATTAACTTCACTTTGGCAATAGCTGAAGAATTTTATTTATTTTAAATCTTTATTTACTTTTGAGAGAGAGAGAGAGAGAGAGCAAGCAAGGGAACAACAGAGAGAGAAGGAGACACAGAATCTAAAGCAGGCTCCAGGCTCTGAACTGTAAGCACAGAGCCCAACGTGGGGCTCGAACCCATGAACCGTGAGATCATGACCTGAGCCGAAGTTGGACGCTCAACAAACTGAGCTACCCAGGCACCCCTGAAGAATTTTATTTACATACAAATGCACTAAACTATTATCCATTTTAATGGTTAAAACATGGAATTTGAGGTCAGAAAGCCTAGCTTCTAATAGCCCCATCAATTATCATCCAGGTGCTCTTAGGCACATTATAGAACTACTCTGAACTTCAAGTTCTTCATCAGATATCTCATAGTGTGGTTATGAAAATTAAATAAAAATTCTCAGCATGTAGTAAATGTTTAATAAATGGTAACTATTATTAATAGTACTAGTAGACTGTGTACTCATAGAAATAAGGCCAGGATATATTAAATGAAAAAAAGCAATGTGTATAATACCATTGCCTACGTGCTGTAATATAGGTTTACAAATATATTTAATAAGGTTTGGAAAGATTCACACTAATTGTAGCTCACTCTAAACAATGGGGTATGAGAAGAGAATGAATAAGAGATTTTGATATTTTACTTCAGGTAATTCAGTACAATTTTCCCCTACAACTAGACTTCATTACTTTTATAACAAAAGGAAAAAAACAAATCATCAAGTACACCTATATTCTTTAGAGTTAAAAAATTTAGTTATCTAGTTAATTCTAGATAACTACAGCTCTCTAAGCACTTTATTTCCTTTACCTTATCTTAATGGTAACATCTTAAATATAGAAAAATTTTAGATTCTTTTTTTAAAAACAATTTCTTAAAGATTTCTTTTTTGAGAGATAGTGCATATGCAAGTGGTGGAGCAGCAGAGAAAGAGAGAGAGAGAGAGAGAGAGAGGAAGAGAGAGAGAGGGAGAGGGAGAGGGAGAGAGAGAGAGAGAGAGAAATATCTTAAGCAGGCTCCACGCCTGACGCGGGGCTCAATCTCACCACTGGGAATCATGACCCGGTCAAATCAAGAGTCAGATGCTTAACCGACTGAGCCACCCAGGTGCCCCAAAAGATTTTATTTTTAAACAATCTCTACACCCCAAGCCTGAGATCAAAAGTCACATCCTTCACCAACTGAGCCAACCAGACAAATCCCTGAAAAACTCAGAGATTCTTGACTGATTATTTGTTTGGTGACACCTGCCTTTGAAGGCTATGAAAAGTTCTCATTTTCCATTCTTCACACTCAGTTTTTAAGTGTCTTCTTACATCTAGCCTAATGAAGTATACTATGGTAAATAAGGAGTATGTAGTGTTTGAAATTCCTAATTATTAATTGGATTAATTTAAGGAAGAGTAACCTGAAGCATTCTACCTTTTGGCAAGAAAGTTATTTAACTCTCTAAAAATAGGACACTTTGCTGTCCTTCAGAGTACTTCTGTCCTAATCCTCACAACAGAGTATCAACTCTAAAAGAAAAAGGCATAATATTTAAGGGCTGGGTGATAAGTCTGAATTTTCTCTACTCAAGCCTCAGTATTTACGTTTAATAATAAAATTATTTCAGTAAGTTCACAGTTATCCCTTAGATCAGTACTATTCAACAGAGATGAAAATATTCTTTATCTGTGCTCTCCAATATAGTTAGTAATCATTAGCCATATGTGGATCCTGAACCCCTGAGTGAGATGCATACAACTGAGGAACTGAATTATGTGATTTGAATTAATTTGAATTTAAGCAGCCATCTGTGGCCAGTGACTACCATATTAGACAGTACAGCTTTGGAGAGGAGAGCAGTAAAAAGAAAAGTAGAAGATATGTTTGAGGGCTATGTGGTGCTCCAGAAAGAAGCCTGAGCAGAAAGCAGAGAGTTAATGCAGGACACTTGATTATAAATGTTGGGTTTTTTTTTTTTTTAATTTAAATCACCAGATCTTTATATAGAACACACAAAGGAAAAGCCAGCTGCCCTGATCCAAACAGAAATAATAGCAAAGGAGATAAAAGCAGATGGTCCTAAAAATCAGCATTTCCCAGGAACTGTTAAAGCAACTTTTTTTCTTTCTTCTTCTTCTTTTTTTTTTCTAAAGTAAACTCCAGACCAATGTGGGGCTTGAACTCATGACCCTGATTATCAAAAGTCATATGCTCGGGGCACCTGGGTGGCTAGGTCGGCTGAGGATCTGACTTCGGTTCAGGTCATGACATTGCGGTTCCTAAGTTTGGGCCCCACGTTGGGCTTGCTGCTCTTAGTGCAGAGCCTGCTTGGGATCTTCTGTCCCCCCGCTCCATCTCTCTCTTGCTTGTGCTCTCTCAAAAATAAATAAACATTAAAAAAACAAGAGTCACATGCTCTACCGACTGACCTAGTCAGGTGCCCCTAAAGCAACTTTTATAATTAAAATGATGAGTATGTCCTCATCAGGCTATAAAAACAATAAATATATTCAAATTTAAAACAGATATCGAGACAAAACAGACAGAAAAGAGGTGGCTGTTAATGTTTATGGATATTAGTATTCATGCCAATTCATAAAATTCTTTTAACAGCATTTTGTATGCTAAAGCAGTAGTTTTCAATTGCAGATGGTTTTGCCCCACAGCCCACAGAGGACATCTGGCAATGTCTGGGGACATTTTTGTCTGTCACAGCTTGGGGACAGGGAATTACTAATGATATAATAGGGTATAGTGCCTGGGTGGCTCAGTCAGTTAAGTGTCGACCTTAGCTCAGGTCATGATCTTGCGGCTCTTGAGATCGAACCCCACATCAGGTTCTGTGCTGACAGCTCAGAGCCTGGATCCTACTTCTGATTGTGTCTCCCTTTATCTTTCTCAAAAATAATAAACATTAAAAAAAAAAATAGGCATACAGGCCAGGAATGCTACTAAAAACCCTACAATATATAGGACAGTTCCCTACAACAAAGACTTATCCTGCTCTAAACCCTGCACTGTAGAGTAACATGGCCTATAGGGACTGACTAAAGGGACTACAAGGGCACCAGAATTTAATAAAATACACTTGCTTTTGTTTTGTTTTGACATTGCAATGCTGGTTTCAGAAGTAGAATTCAGTGACTCATCACTTACATATAACACCCAGTGCTCATCACAAGTGCCCTCCTTAACACCCAACACCCATCTAGCCCATCTCCTCCCTCCCTCCCTCCATCAACCTTCCGTGTGTTCTCTATCATTAAGTCTCTGAGATAGTTTTAAAATAAAGCTTCCTAGACACTACGAAATCTGACTTCTTCTCAGTCTATAGTAGTAACAGTATTTCAAGAAATGTAAGACACTACAAAGTAGAGTAGACTATAGTATTTGTAAATTTATCATTATAGACTTCATCCATGTATTCTTTCCCACTAGTTCCATGAGGGCAGGATCAGGGGCAGTCTTTTTTTTTTTTTTTTTGAAAATTTTTTCAGTGTTAATTCTTTTTTTGAGAGACAGAGCACAAGCTGGGGAGAGGGAGAGGCTCTGAGCTGTCAGCACAGACTCCAATGCGGGGCTCAAACCCACGACCTATAACATCATGACCTGAGCTGAAGTTGGACGCTTAACCGACTGAGCCACCCAGGCGCCCCAGGAACAGTCTTGATCTTTGCTGTATCCCCAGTGCCTGAGACATGATAGGCACACAAATGTTCTTTTAATGAGTGAGCAAGTGAAGATTACTAACTGGACTTCTCTCTCCAATATAGCACGATCATTGTAGCCAGTGGTGTTAGAAATTACGAAGTATCTTTGGTTCCAGACAGAGTTATTTCTCACATCCTCTTTAAGAAGTTGGTCTACATACTGCAGTTCATTATCCCAAAGTTTAAATTCCTAAGAGAAAACACAAAACAACCAATTAGAAATGTCCCATTATTTTTTAAGATTTTATTTTTAAGTAATTTCCACACCCAGTGTGGGGTTTGAACTCAAAACCCTGTGATCAAGAGCCAAATGCTCCACCAATTGAGCCAGCCAGGAACCCCCAGAAACATCGCATTATTAATAAAAAATGAAATTTCAGCACAGCTAGGTAAAAATGAAGATGTGGGTAGGACTCATGGAGGAAAGTGATAGTTGCAGGTCAAGGAAATGAAGGGGGGAAAGAAAAGTCATAAAAGACAAGAGAATGGTCACAAGGAAGGAAAAAAATTTAGGAAGACAAAGTATCCTGTACCATCTTTTTGAGAACAATTAGATACCAAGAGGCATGTTTATACTACTTAAATAGACCCAAGAATTACTCTAAAGGATTAAATCACAGGCAAAAATAAATAAATAAATAAATAAAAGGCATATCTAACTCAATGCTTATGCATTATTTAAGGTGAAAATTTAGAGGGGAAAAAACACAAACTCAGCAATAAGGAAATGATAAACTATAGTTGAGTATATTAATTTAATGGTTTTGATATGAATATATAATATTAAGTAAAAGGGAATATTAAAAATGCTCATATATGATAAAACTACATTAAAATACATGTGGAGAAATATACAAAACTGGATTTAAATATACATTTTTACATTATGGAACTGTTTTAATAAAAATGATCACAGGGAGAAGAGAAACAATAAAGATAATTTTAAAAAGAAATGAAATGGTCAAAATTTACAAACGTGGCAAAAACTGGGGATAACTATGAAAAATCCAATGGAATTACACCTCTTATTTGATAATGGCAAAAAGGTAGAATTTCATATAAAATTAAAATACCAGTATCTTTAGAAAATGTATCCCTTTAATCAAATTAGAAACGTTTAAATTTTTAAGAAAAAAAATTGTGAAATGCTCTTGGTAAAGTGAATAGCACTCAAAGTAGCAATTACTGGAAAAAATTCACAGGAAACAACACTAGAATTGTTTGCTAGAATAAATAAATGCCCAGAGTAGGAGTTTTAACTATTCTCTTCTATTCAAGATTTAGCATAAAATTTTAACAAGTGGGCAGAAATAAAATACTATTACTGTAACATCATATTCCAAAGTATATGTGTGCAAACTCCCCAGTAGGTACAATGTCCCTGTTAATTAAAATAATGCAGCTACATTAAAAAATTACAACTACATTTTCTATTCAACTTGCTAGCAAATATAAAATGTGATACAAATTCGATCTAAAAATTACAAAAGTTACTATTATTCTTCTTTAATATGAAGCTACTTACCAACGTATCTTGAAAGATTATAAAAAGAGTCAACATGAAGGATGTCAGGTTTTAGTTAACTATCTTAATAGTTCTTAGTTATTACAATTGTGTGTAATGATCTATACGTGTGTTTTAGTTCAGGAGTATACTTACCTTCAACAGTAATTTTAATTATTTAATTAAGTTAAAACATAATCTGAAAAACACTGTAACAAGAAAGGCAATACCTGAATAACCCACTGTCGATGTTGCCAGGCATGATAATTCTTTGCATCCTGATTGAGAATATCAGCAATAAACTCAAGCTCCTGAGATGGATCTTTGAGCCATTCCACTAATACTCGCCTATGATGCCTAAGGCCCAGAAAAGAAAGAGGTTTTGTGTTAATGTATCCAAGAACTAAGGTATCAACTGCATGTGTTGTATTAGGCAATGTGGAGGGACACTCAAAAAACAGATATTCACCTCTAATTCTCAAGATTCTACTGGAGAGAAAAGGTTAACAAAGAATAAACACTAAGAGGGAAAAGTTACAAAACAGTCAGTAAGAGCTGAGAAACAGAAAAGAGTGATTTGTGTGTAAAATGAAATCAGATACTCAGGGTTTAAAGAAGGTTTATTTCAAGCTAAATCTGGAAGTCCAGTAATGTTTTGACAACAAGAAAATCCTGTCAAAGAATTCTGAAACATTCCCAGATGGCATAATGAGACTAGAGGAAATGTGATACTACTTAATCAAGTATAGAAGTTCCTCTGGTTATAAACAGGCTCTCAGTTCTTCTGAAGTCTACAGCATCACCATACAAGCAACTGCTCATTCCACCAGATCGTGGGCAGAATTGAATTCACTTCTACTCTGGCAAGTAGCTATGACAAGCTGCAAGTTTGTCAAGAGTTATTTGTGTGATAGGAGAATGCTTAGATTTTCGGTTGGATTCTCTCTTTTTTTTTTAGCTAAAATATTTACGGGGTGCCTGGGTGGCTCAGTCAGTTAAGCGTCCATCTTAGGCTCAGGTCATGGTCTCACGGCTCATGGGTTCGAGCCCTGCATGGGGCTCTGTGCTGACAGCTAGCTCAGAGCCTGAAGCCTGCTTCAGATTCTGTGTCTCCCTCTCTCTCTGACCCTCCCTTGCTCACCCTGTCTCTCTCTCTCTCTCTCAGAAATAAAAACATTTAAAAAAAATTTTAAATAAAAATAAAATATTTATAAAAATATTAGTGAAAATGTTTTAAAAGTCATTGTGGTGATGGTTGTATATTATTTGTAACTACACTAAAACCAGTGAACTGTACACTTCTTTTTAAAGTTTATTTTTGAGAAAGAAAGAGTGCAGGAAGGGCAGAGAGAGAGAGAGAGAGAGGGAGGGAGGGAGAGAGGTAAGGAAGGAGAATTCTAAACAGGCTCCATACTGTCAGCACTGAGCTGGATGTGGAGCTCAAACTCACGAACCATGAAATAATGACCTGGGCTCAAACCAAGAGTCAAACACGAATGAGCCACCCAGAAGCCCCTATTTATTTTTTTAAGTTTATTTATTTTGAGATAGACAGAGCACAAGTGGGAGAGGGGCAGAGAGAGAGGGATCTGAATCGGGCTTTCTGCTATTAGCAGAGAACCCGATGCTGGATTTGAACTCACAAACTGTGAGATCATGATCAGACACCTACCCGACTGAGCCACCCAGGTGCCCTGAACTGTACACTTTAAATGGGTAAATAGTAGGGGTGCCTGGCTGGCTTAGTTGGTAAACCATAAGACTCCTGATCTTGGGGTCATGATTTCAAGACTGGCATTCGGTGTAGAACTTATTAAATAAATAAATTGGTAAATAGTATAATATGTGAGTTATATCTCAATAAAGCTGTTTTTTAAAAAAACTCCATTAGTATTCAATACACTGACAGTGAGTAGGGGGGCTGGGACCCTGGGTGGCTCAGCTAGTTAAGCATCAGACTCTTGATTTCAGTTCAGGCCATGATCCCAGGGTCTGGGATTGAGCCCCATATTGGGCTCCGTGGTGAGCATGGCTCCTGCTTGGGATTCTCTCTTTCCCTTTACCACTCTCCCCTGCTTACATTCTCTCCAAAAAAATAAATAAATAACAAAAATATAAAAGTGAGTAAGAGTGATGGGGAAAAGTGGAAAGATTTGATTTAATGCTTAACAAATGACCCATTTGCATGCATGGAAAATTTAAAAAGCCATCTTTTAAGGGTGCCCAGGTTACTCAGTCAGCTGAACATCTGACTCGATTTTGGCTCAGGTCATGATCTCACACTTCATGGTTTGAACCTTGCATCCAGTTCTGTACTGGAAGCACTAAGCCTGCTTGGGATTTTTCTCTCTTTCTCTCTCCTCCCAACTCACATTCTCTCTCTCAAAATAAATATTTTTTAAAAATAACTTAAAAAATAAATAAAAATTCATCTTACAGAATATTAAGAAGGCAAGATACTACTAAGAGGAAGATCCAAGAGGGAAAGGCTTTTAAATTTATTTCAGAAAAATTCCAATATAGTGAACACTAGGAATTTATGTTTCTAGATTCCTGCTACTTCTGTAATTTAGGAAAAACTTAAGAATTGGGACCTGGGGCGTCTGGGTGGCTCAGTCAGTTAAGCATCTGACTTTGGCTCAAGTCATGATCTTGCAGTTTGTGAGTTCAGGCCCCTCATCAAACTTCCAGACCCTGCTTTGGATTCTCTCCCTCTCCCTCTGCCCTTCCTCTGCTCTGCTCCCACTCTCTCTCTCAAAAATAAATAAATAAACATTAAAAAAGAAAAGAATCTCTAAAAGAAAAGAAAGGAAAAAGAATTCAGTCCTTCAGCATGTGGAGTTGAACCTGCACCACTACCTCCTGCTCCATCTCCACAACAGCAGCCACAGTGGTTCAACTCAGGGGTGCTCACCATATGCCGGGTCCTGTTCAAACTCTAGCTCTTTCCTATTTGTTCTCTGTCCTCCCGCTCCGTAACACCTCTTTTCTTTCATTGTGCTCTGTTCCCCTCACCAATGATAATCCCTATAGTTCTGTCTATGCTGACTCAGGGCTTAGTTTCTACAACAAATATACTCTGTAAAATATTACTGTGGTTTTCACACAGCACTGTAAAATAACTGGCTGTATTATGGGCTTCCCTTGTTAGACTGTGTGGTTAACCTTTGTATGCCCAGCATCAATAAAAATTTTTTGAGAAAACAAATGAATGAAAGATCAAAATACCAGTAAAGTCGTTTTATAACACAGAGGATAGAAAACATTTTTTCATATTCTTTACTCAAAAATTTCCCAGCAGTATCATATGCTAATGTCAAAATTTTAAATAATAGCAGTACACACAATTGAGTGTTAACTAGACATTAGGTACCACTTTAAGCACTAAACATAAAATTATCTCATTTAATTCTCGTAAAAACCCCACGACACAGGTAACATTAGCTCCAATGGAAGTACTAAAATTATAAAGAAACAATCAATTCCCTATAATCTCATCACTCACTGGGCGGTAATATTAGCATAGTGACGTATTTCCTTCCTATTTTCATCTTACCAAACTTGATAGTTTTTGGGCTGTTCTTCAATTATTGCAGTGATGTAGTTCATCTCCTCATGTAGATCCTTTTGAAGTGACTTTAAGAGAACTCTCCGAAAATGCCTGTAGCAAACATTAAGCACTGTCTCATTACTCCACATAAACTGCCTAGTCATAGAATCAGATAAAGCTTTAACAAAAGGGTTAAACACGCTTCGTTGTTTGGGAGGTATTCCATGTAACCAGTATTTAGCAATGTAACTGAACGAGGTTGTCCCCACCCCTACAGCTACCTGGTGATTGGAAGAATCGACATTTTGAAGTAAAAACAGTGAAAGGTAACAAATGTATGAGAGGAGAAAAAGACAACCAACTAATGATTATTTTCGGTTAACACTGGTTACCACTGTTCTATTACAGGAAAATCAAAGACATCTCTATACCTATAATAGTTCCCTACATGATACAGCACATTTGTTTAGGTTTAGATTCATATAATTAATTCCATAACAAACAACATCAAATATTTTATTTTTAGAACCACCACAAAATAGCCTACTTATAAATGAAACACGTTTCTCTTTAATTTTTTCATAGGTAGAATCATATCATTAAAAACAAACTTTTCTCTAAGAACATGATTATTAGCTCTGGTCTATTTTTACTTTAAAATTTCCAACTCAATATATACTAAAAGACAAACAACAGCTTTGAAAGTTATCTTTTAACATGAAATGCTAAATAGGAGATATAACAGTATTTCTCTCTTATTATTAAAGAAAATTAGGCTTCATAAAACATGGAAATAAGCAGTTTGGTTTACAAGGGTAAAGTTATCAGACATACTGCCTTTAAAAAAAACAGCAAATAAACTTAGGAGATTTTTAAGTTACTTTGTGTTATGTATGGTCAGGAATTTCTTAAAAGAAAGTGCATAAAATGATGGAATATCATACTAAGAATTCCAGTGCAACATGGTGGATTAAATAAATAAATTTATCCTCCCACCCTAATAAAACCCCATAAAATGATAGCAAAGGAATGAAAACAGTATAAATCCACAAGGACAAAGAGAATTAGGGACAAGGGGATACCACAGCAAACTGGGAAAGGTTAAAATTATGGAAAATGGTAAGCTGAGAGACAAGTTTTAACTTTGAAAAACAGAAAGTGATAAAAACCTGTCAACAGAGGAAGAAAGGTTCAGAAATCAGAGGTGTTAGGTATTCCCAAAAGCAGGAATCAAGGAGGGGATGGGAAACAGTATAAAATCTAGAAATAGCCCTTAGCAGCCAAGACCTCTCCCCCAACCCTGAGCAGAGAAGCGATGACATCTACTGACTTGGTATGAGATAAACAGAAAACATATGTGTTTCTGCCCCTGCTTCCTGGCACATAGTTCATGAACATTTAGAAATTCCTAAACAATAAGTGTACTAGAAGCATTCTATTGAGGCAACTCTGGTGGGCTCCTTAGGTGGCTCCCGGTCACCAGGAAGACCAAATGGTGGAATTATCAGCCCCACCTCCCACTGTCTAGATAGGGAAGAAGGGCTAGAAACAGAGTTAACTGATCATGCTCACATGAGGGAACGTCTATACAATCCCAATACTACGGGATCTGGAGAGCTTCTAGGCGGCTGAACACATTCGTGTTCTGGGAGAAGACATACCCTCCACACAGACAAAAGATCCTGAGCTCAGCACCCCGCAGAGCTTGCCCTATGTATCTGTTCATCTGTATCCTTTTATCACATCCTTTAATATGCTGGTAAACATAAGTAACTGTTTTCCAGACTTCTATGAGCCACTCTAGCAAATTAATTGAGCCTGAAGAAGGGGTCATGGGAATCTCTGATTTACAGCCAATCAGTTAGAAGCACAGGTGACAACTGGACTTGCAATAAGCCTCTGAAATAGGGGGCAGTCTTGTGGGACTGAGCCCTTAACCTGGGGGATCTGACGCTGTCTCAATCTCAGGTGTTTATACAATTTCAGGTAGACAATGTCAGAACTAAGTTAAATTGTAGGACACACAGCTGGTATCAGAGAAAACTGCCTGGTAGGGGAAAAACCCACAGCCATCTGCTGACTAGAAATGTCAGAAGTGAAGGGTTTTGTGTGAAGGTAAAGGAGATATAAAGAAGAAGAAACCATGTTTCGTTTCGTTTTTTAAAACTGGTAAGACATAAGTGGCTTTATTTCTCTGGAAAAATCTGAAGCAGAAAGGAATACCAGACACAGAGGAATACAGGGTGAGGAAAAGGACTGGAGACCAGGAAATGTAAAATGTTGATATACTAAAACATCTGAGAACCCCCACCCCAACCCCTCTTCCCCTGCCTGAGCCCCAGAACTGTGGCAGCCCCAAACACACACTCCTGAGGCTGTAACCAGACAACTCTTCTCTGGAGGAACAAATTAGCCACAAGAAAAGCTGGAGAACTGCTGACATCTGAAGATTTCACACGGAACAGCCACATCTCCACTCACTAACCTCACAGTGAAGCCCGCCCATCGACAAGTCCTGCCACACACAGAGCTTCCAATCAGGATTTGTCCTGCCTCCATTATAAGTTTGAAAGGAAAGTCAAGGATTTGAGAAAAATGTTTACATGAAAGAAAGAGACCAAAACAAACACAGAAAAATGAAAATATGTAACACATCAATGAAAAGACAAGATGCTATTAAAAAAAATATTCAGAGAACAAAAAAGAGCTTTTGGACATTAAGAAATTTTTTATCACAGATACAAATCAGAAGATAACATTGAAGGGGCCTGGGTGGCTCAGTTGGTTAAGTGCCTGACTTTGGCTCAGGTCATGATCTCACAGTTCATGGGTTCAAGCCCCGCATCGGGCTCTGTGCTGATAGCCAGCTCAGAGCCTGAAGCCTGCTTCAGATTCTGTGTCTCTCTCTCTCTGACCCTCCCCTGCTCATGCTGACTCTCTCTCAGAAATAAATAAAAACATTAAAAAAAAAAAAAAGAAGATAACATTGAAGAAATATCACAACTGTAAATGAAAAGACAAAAAAATAAAAATAAGAAAAAGCAATAAAAAAGTGCATGTGTACAATTTATAACAATAAGCAACTAAAAAAAGACACATTCCAGAAAGAAAAAACAGAGAAAAGAGAGAAAGAATTATCAAAAGAACATAAAAAAAATTGCCTGGACATACTAAAAAGGTTTAAATGCGAAGTAAAAGGAGTCATCTCAATAGAGGCTAAAGGAAATAGAAAACCAATTTTAAAATTTTGAAGGAAAATATTTCTAATCCAGAATCCTACGAATACATTGAGAAGAGCCTCTTTAAAAGACACTTTTCAATGTACAAAATCTCAAAAATGTTTTCCCACACATCCTTTTATAAGTTAGCTTCTATTTAAGAAAGTGGTCAATAAACGAGAGTAAGTCAATAAAGAGAAAGAGGCCAGTTCTGGAAATGGGATCATGAACGCATGAAAGACCTGGAGACTAGATGTCCAGTGCCCGAGCTGGTGAAGAAGCAAAACAGGATTACCTGTTGTGTTCAGCAAAAAGGAGACATTTTACACATATCAGAACACACGGGAGACAAATTACTTACTGGCACAAAGAAAATGAAACTAAACAAAAAGAAAGCAATCTGTTAAAAGGAATACTATGAAATACTATAAAATGTGGGTCAGCATATTTAGAATATACAGGTTATCTTAAGAAAAACAGCTAGGAGTTCTAGCCTCTGGGGAGTGAGACCCTCGTAGTAAGAAGGAAGGGGGCAGAGGATGTCATTTTTCTTTCAGTCTCTGACTTTTAAACTCAGAGTGTGAATTATTATTTTGATAACAACTAAAGTTTAGTTAAGGAAAAAAAAGTGTCATTTGAACTAAAATATGAGACATTTACATGGGAAATATTAATGATGAGGATTACTTACCACACTGTATAATTGGCTGCATTTAACTCAATAGCATCTCTGGTTAGTTTAAAAGCTCGTTCACTTCTTTCGTCACGCTGGAGAACAGCCCGGAAGTAATCATAAACATCTCTAACTGGAGAGAGAGCACACCACTGCATTAGGACTATCTTCTTGTTTAAACTTAGCACTGTAATACAAAATGCTCTTCTATCTTAGGAGGAATGATAGTGCATGTGTATCATTTATAACAATAAACAAAAGAAAGTCAAATGACTCTGTGAGTGCCACCCTGAGACTGCTTTAGTGTCATAGCCGGAATATATGTGTGCATCCTGCTCATGTGTATACACGGGGGTTAATGCCAGACTCCAAATCTCAAAAAAACCTAACGCGTTAAAGTAAAATTAAAGTGCATATATTCAAATATATTGTTATTGTTTTTCTCACCTTTTGTCAGTTTTTTTTTTGTTTTTTTGGGTTTTTTTAATGTTTTTTATTTATTTATTTCTAGGAGCGAGAGAGACAGCGTGAGCAGGGGAGGGTCAGAGAGAGAGGGAGTGACAGACTCTGAAACAGGCTCCAGGCTCCGAGCTGGCAGTCAGCACAGAGCCCGACGCAGGGCTCGAACCCACGAACCGCGAGATCATGACCCAAGCGAAAGTCGGACGCTTAACCGACTAAGCCACCCAGGCGCCCCACCTTTTGTCAGTTTTATAACTGAAAAAGCAATGTACACAACAGTAGAAAATTCGAACAGTACAAAAAAGTTCACACTTAATTTCCATTTGACTTAATTCCCAGTCCTTCTCCACAGAAGCAACCCACTGTTAACTGATTCTACTGTATCCTTCCAAATACATTCTATGGATCTACAAATATATGTTCTAAATCCATCCTCTAAGTTTCTGACACAAATGATCAGAGCGGGGGACCTGCCTAGCTCTCTTGATCTTGGGGTTGTAAGTTCAAGCTCCATGTTGGGTACAGAGATTACCTGAAAATAAAATCTTTAAAAAAACTGGGGCGCCTGGGTGGCTCAGTCAGTTAAGCGTCCGACTTCAGCTCAGGTCATGATCTCACAATTCCTGGGTTCGAGCCCTGCGTCGGGCTCTGTGCTGACAGCTAGCTCAGAGCCTTGAGCCTGCTTTAGATTCTGTCTCCCTCTCTGACCTTCCCCTGCTCATTTTGTGTGTGTGTGTGTCTCTCTCTCTCCATCAGAAATAAATAAAAACCTTAAAAAAAAAAATTAAAAAAAAAAGATTTTTTTTATTTTTAAAGATTTTTTTTTTAAGGTTTTTATTTATTTCTAGGAGAGAGAGAGAGACAGCATGAGCAGGGGAGGGTCAGAGAGAGAGGGAGTCACAGACTGAAACAGGCTCCAGGCTCTGAGCTGGCAGTCAGCACAGAGCCCGACGCGGGGCCCGAACTCACAAACCGTGAGATCATGACCTAAGCGAAAGTCAGACGCTTAACCGACTAAGCCACCCAGGCGCCCCAAAAAAAGAAAATCTTTAAAAAAATTTAAAAAATGAGATCACATCACTCTCTATGTTCTGGGCCTTGCTTTTTTCATTCACACATTACTAAAGAGTGTATAAAATTTACATACTCATTGACCCAATATTTCTAGTTCTAGGAAGTTTTCTTACAAATATACTCCCATATACACCCAACACATCCAAGGAAATTTACTGGAGTATTTGATTACATAGGAAATATTTAAAAGGGTGGTCTGACAGTAATGGGTTAATGAGAACTTACTAAAGTTGGTTTATAACCCCCCATTGCTAAATTTAAATAAAAAAAAAAGAAATGAAAATTGGAAACAAATAGTCTCTCCATTAGTAAACAATGAGCTAAGTCCATGATGGCACAGCCATACAATGACGTACTATGCAGTCATTAGTAAGGAGGCTGCTCTGGGACAAAGAGAGATGGAAAAACTGCCAGGACTGTTAAGAGAAAACAGGGCGGTGTGGAGCAGCACGCTACCCATTTCATTAAAAGCATATGCTTATTTATGAATATGTTGAGGAACAGGGATGGGAAGACATAATATTCTATTACGAAGTTTACCCTATTTTCCCAATGCTGCAGAGCATTTCACTGTCTGGTACTCAAATTCTATTTAACTCATCCCCTATAAATGAATATTTCATTCTTTTGCTGTCCTGAGTATCACTGGATGCTTTCGTGCACATGTGCAAATTCAGAACATCTGTAAGATAAATTCCTACAAGTAGAATTACTGCGTCAAGGTGATGGGCACTGTTGGTGCTGACAGGTACTGCCAAATTAAGCTCTAAAAAAAGATCTGACCAATACATATATCCCTCCAAGAATATATGAATAACCTATTTTTTTTCCATATCCTCACTGATATATATCAAAACTTCTCATCTTTGCCAATCTCTTTTAACTGAAGTAAAAGCTTAGACTTTGGCAAATATTAACCTGTCATATTCCCATTTTCCACAATGAGAAACTGAGGCTCAGAGAGGTTAACAAATTCACAGTGGGGTCAGCGTACCTTGCAGCCAGAAGTTAAACAAATCTAGTCTGATGCCAAAGCCCAGGCCACCAATCAAAATGAACCAGTAGACAGTGCAGCTGAAATGCCCTCATAACACAGTCCGTGCTAAGGCACAGAAAAGATTATAGCCCGAAACACATTAAAAAGAAAGTGTGGTAAACACTGCTAAATACTTCCTTTTCCCACAATTAAAAATGTATGTGGACATGCTTTGCTATTTTCCTTAATTGTGTACAATTTTCCAACTACTGGCAATTCAAAAACTTTTAACAGATATGTATGAAAACCATATCAGTATGTCCTAGTTTGCCAAACCAGTCTGTTAATACTGGTAATGCGGACTGTTTTCAATTGTGTTTTACAAAAATCACTGTTTTAAGCTTCCAATGACTTTTCATTAAAAATTTTTTAAAGTTACATACATAATGCATATGTGCACGTTTCCTTAGACTAAAACCCCAAAAGTGAAATTATCAGAGGAGAACATGAACAATTACAGCTCTGGGGCGCCTGGGTAGCTCTGTTGGGTTAACCATCCAACTTCAGCTCAGGTCATGATCTCACGGTCCATGAGTTCAAGCCCCACGTCAGGCTCTGTGCTGACAGCTCAGAGCCTGGAGCCTGCTTCAGACTCTGTGTCTCCCTCTCTCTGCCCCTCCCCTGCTACACTCTGTCTCTCTCTCAAAATAAAAAATAGGGGCACCTGGGTGGCTCAGTCAGTTAAGTGTCCAACTTCGGCTCATATCATGATCTTGTGGTTCATGGGTTCAAGCCCTGCATCGGGCTCCGTGCTGACAGCTCAGAGCCTGGAGCCTGGTTTGTATTGTGTGTGTGTGTGTCTCTCTCTCCCCGCCCCTCCCCCACTGGTCCTCTGTCTCGGTCTCAAAAATAAACACTAAAATTTTTAAATAAATATTAAAAATACACATATATTAAACAATTACAGCTCTTTATAAATTCTGAGACATGGGGTGCCTGGGTGGCTGAGTTGGTTAAGCATTCAACTCTTGATTTCGGCTCAGGTCAGATCTCACAGTTCACATGGGTTCAACAGCTGCCTCGGGCTCTGCACTGGTGGCTGGCATGGACCCTGCTTGGGATTCTCTCTCTTCTTCCTCTCTCTGGCCCTTCCCTAATTGTGCTCTCTCTCAAAATAAATATTGAAAAAGTTCTGAGACATAAAAAGGTTATCTACTTCTAAACACTATCCTTAAAAAGCGGACTTTAAATCATACCAGAAAAATCTAGAAACATAAATGGCAAATAACTATGAAATATTATACACTAAGAACCAAGCTCCCAAATAATTTTCAAATTATAACAAAACACTTATAACCTATTAATTCTATATACAACATATATATACATTATTTTATGTACACACATATCTATCTATATATATAAAACATACACACATGCACATATATGCAATATGAAACCAACTTTGTGGAAACATTCACAGATGAGTAGAAGGCTATTTACCAAATACTAATGGTGGTTCTTTTTTTTTTAATGTCTGTTTTTCAGAGAGAGAGAGCATGAGCACGCACAGGTGGGGCAGGGAGGGGAGGGACAAAAGATCCAAAGTGGGCTTTCTGATGACAGCAGAGAGCCCAATGTGGGGCTTAAACTCATGAACCTCAAGATCATGACCTGAGCTGAAGTCGGATACTTAACCAACTGAACCACCCAGGCAACCCCCACTTCTTTTTTAAGCTGGTAACTTTTACTGCTCTTTTACTGCATCAGCAAGAACATTCTTTTTTTTTTTTTTAGGTTTTTAAATTCTAGTTAGTTAACACATAGTGCAATATTAATTTCAGGTGTACAATGTGGTGACTCAATACTTCCAGACATCAGCTAGTGCTCATCACAAGTGCACTCCTTAATCCCCATCACCTATTTAACCTATCTTTTTACCCATCTCCCCTCTGGTAACCGTCAGTTTGTTCTCCACAGTTAAGGGTCTGTTTCTTGGTTTGCTTCTCTTTTTTTCCTTTGCTCTTTTGTTTCTTAAATTCTAATTATGACTGAAATCACATGGTATCTTTCTCTAACTTAGTCTGCTTAGTATAATACTCCCTAGGTCCATCCATGTCATTCCAAATGTGACTCAGTAATATTCCATTGTGTGTATTTACCACATTTTAAAAATTTATTCGCTTTTAATGTTTATTTTCAAGAAGGAAGGAGCAGGGGAGGGGCAGAGAGAGGAGAAAGAGAATTCAAAACAGGGTCCAAACTGTCAGCACAAAGCCCAATGTGGGGCTCGAACTCCTGAACCATGAAATCACGACCTAAGCCAGTTGGACGCTTAACCAACTGAACTATCCAGGAGTCCCTTTACCATATCTTCTTTATCCATTCATCATGTGATGGGCACTTGTGCTGCTTTCACAATTTGGCTATTGTAGATAATGCTGCAATACACATCAGGGTGCATGTATCCCTATGATTAGTATTTTTGTACTCTTTGGATAAATACCTAGTAGTGTGAGCACTGGATTGTAGAGTAGCTCTATTTTTAACTTTCTGAGGAATCTCCATGCTGTTTCCCAGAGTATTTGTACTAGTTTGCATTTCCACTAACAGTGCTAGAGGGTTCCCCTTGCTCCCCAATCCTCGCCAACACCTGTTGTTTCTTGTGTTGTTAATTTTAGCCATTCTAACCAGTGTGAGATATCTCATTGTAGTTTTGATTTGCACTTTCCTAATAAGTGATACTGAACGTCTTTTCATGTGTCTGTTGGCCATTTGTTTGTCTTCTTTGGAAAAATCTCTATTCATGTCTTCTGTCCATTTTTTAATAAATTATTCACTTTTTTGGTTTAGTTATTTATACATTTTGGATACCAACCATTTATCAGACATGTCATTTGCAAATACCTTCTCCCATTCCATAGGTTACCTTTCAATTTTACTGTTTCCTTCACTGTGCAGAAGTTTTGTATTTTGATGAAGTCCCAGTGTTTATTTTTGCCTTCGTTTCCCTTCCATCGGAAGATACATCTAAAAACAAGTTGCTAGGGGCACCTGGGTGACTCAGTCAGTTAAGCATCCAACTTTGGCTCGGGTTATGATCTCACAGCTCGTGAGTTCGAGCCCCACATCAGACTCTGTGCTGACAGCTCAGAGCCTGGAGCCTGGAGCCTGCTTTGGATTCTGTGTCTCCCTCTCTCTCCTCCCCTACCCCACTTCCCCTCTCTCTCAAAAATAAACATTAAAAAATAATAAAAATAAAACCAAGTTGCTACGGCTGATGTCAAAGAAGTTATCGCCTGTGTTCTAGGATTATTATGGTTTCAGGTCTCACAATTCATTCTGAATTTATTTTTGTGAAGGGTGTAAGAAAGTAGTCCAGTTTCATTCTTTTGCATGTCGCTGTCCAGTTTTCCCACCATCTGTTGAAGAGAGTTTTTTTCCCATTGGATATTCTTTCCTGCTTTGTTGAAGATTAATTGACCATATAATTGTGGGTTTGTTTCTGGGTTTTCTATTCTGTTCCATTGATGTGTGTCTTTTTTTTTTTTTTTTTTAAGTAGGCTTCATGCCCAGCACAGAGCCCAACGCAAAGATTAAACTCATTAAAATCAAGACCTGAGTTGAGATTAAGAGTTGGACACTTAACTGACTGAGCCACACAGGTGCTCCAATCTGTGTGTCTATTTTTGTGCCAGTAGCATACTATTTTGATTATTACAGCTTTGTAAAACAGAACTTGAAGTCCACAATTGTGATGCCTCCAGGTCTGCTTTTCTTTTTCAAGATTGCTTTGGCTATTTGGCGTCTTTTGTGGTTCCGTAAACAATTTAGGATTATTTTAGCTCTGTGAAAAATGCTGTTGGCATTTTGATAGGGATTGCATTAAATGTGTAGATTGTTTTGGGTATTTGGGCAGAACAGACATTTTAACAGTGTTTGTTCCTCCAATCCATTGAATGTCTTTCCATTTCTTTGTGTCATCTTCAATTTCTTTCATCAGTGTTCTATAGTTTTCATAGTACAGGTCTTTCACCTCTTTGGTTAGGTCTACTCTTACGTATCTTACTGTTTTTGGTGCAATTGTAAATGGGACTGATCCCTTAATTTCTCTTTCTGCAGCTTCATCACTGGTGTATTATAATGCAACAGATCTCTGTATGTTGATTTTGTATCTGTGACTTTGCTGAATTTGTTTATCATCAGTTCTAACAGTTATCTGATGGTCTGTCAGGTTTTCTATATATAGTATGTCATCCACAAATACTTAAAGTTTTACTTCTTCCCTGTCAATTTGAATGCCTTTTATTTTCTTTTTATTGACTGACTGCTGTGGCAGGACTTCCAGTACCATGATGAAAAAAAGTGGTGAAGAGTGGACATCCCTATTTCGTTTTGTTGTTAATTTTTTTAATGTTTTATTTACTTCTGAGAGAGAGAGAGAGTGTGAGCAGGGGAGGGTCGGGTCAGAGAAAGAGAGAGACACAGAATCTGAAGCAGGCTCCAGGCTCTGAGCTGGCTGTCAGCACAGAGCCTGATGTGGGGCTCGAACCCACGAACCATGAGATCATGACCTGAGCCAAAGTCGGACGCTTAACCAACTGAGCCACCCAGGTGCCCCTGTTTTGTTCTTGACCATACAGAAAAGCTCTCAGTTTTTCCCCACTGAGGATGATATTAACTATGGGTTTTTCATATATGGTCTTTACTATGTTGAAGTATGTTCCCGCTAAAGCTACTTTGTTGAGGGTAACAGTGTTGTTGCCTTTTTTTTTTTTTTTAAGTTTATTCACTTATTTTGAGAGAGAGAATCCCAAGCAGGGTCTGCTCCACCAGTGCAGAGCCTGATACAGGGCTTAAACTCACAAACCGTGAGATCATGAATGACCTGAGTCGAAATCAAGAGTTGGATGCTTAACGGACTGAGCCACCCAGGTGCCCGAACAGTAGTTCTTTTTTTTTTAATGTTTACTATTTTTGACAGCAAGAGTGACAGAGTGTGAGCGGGGGAGGGGCCGAGAGAGAGAGAGAGAGAGAGAGAGAGAGAGAGAGAGAGAGAGAGAGAGAGAGAGAGATGTGCACAGAATCCAAAGCAGGCTCCAGGCTCTGAGGTGTCAGCATAGAGCCTAACACAGGGCTCGAAACCATGGACAAGACCATGACCTGAGCTAAAGTCAGACACCTAACCAACTGAGCCACCCAGGCAATTTTTTTTTTTTATTTAAAAAAAAAAATTTTTTTTTTNCAATTTAACAGTGGTTATTTCTTGATGATGAGACTCTTCATTTTAACATCCTCAAAATTTTCTACAATGAGCATGTATTACTTTAAAAAACACTTTTAACTAAAAGGAAATATATATCCAATGCAAACATTGTAAACAATATCAAAGTACATGAAGTTTCCGCCACTCCAATGCCACTCTCCAACGCACTGGATTTCTTTTTTTTTTAAAAAATAGTTTATTGTCACATTAGTTTCCACATAACACCCAGTGCTCATCCCCACAAGTGCCTTCCTCCATGCCCATCCCCCAACGCACTGGATTTCTATCAAGGATACTGGCTGTTACCAGATATTCTTCTAAGCATATAAACATAGTTTTGTTGTGTTTTTTTAAAATATTTATTTCTTTTTAATTAAGTAATCTTTATGCCCAACAAAGGTCTTGAACTCATGACCCCAACATCAAGTCACATGCTCTACATACTGAGCCAGCAACATGACCTCCTTATTTTTAATGAAATTGGTATATTATTATTCACACTGTTTTTCATTTTGCCATTTTCCCCCTCAATGATATATTCTTCCATGCCAAAATATACACATCTACAACACTTTGTCCACTATTCATTCCATACAAAGGACATGGCATAATTTACATATGAATGTGTTATATATAGAGAGAGAGAGCAGAACAGAATTCTACAAGTGGAAATAGAATATTCACCCTTAGAACTGTATATATCAAATTGACAACTCATAAATGTATCTGAGGTTATATAAGTAGAATTCATATTCATCAGATTTTTCCCCCATAGCTTTCTTTTTTAAAATTTTTTTTAAATGCTTTTTATTTGATTTTGAGAGTCAGAGAGAGACAGTGCGAGCAGGGGAGGGTCAGAGAGAGAGGGAGACACAGAATCTGAAGCAGCCTCCAGGCTCTGAGCTGTCAGCACAGAGCCCGATGTGGGGCTCGAACCCACGAACCGTGAGATCATGACCTGAAGCGAAGTCAGACGCTCAACCGACTGAGCCACCCAGGTGCCCCCAATAGTTTTCAATATTGAAGTATACTTTTAACTAAAAATTACACATTTAAGAGGCACCTGGGTGGGTCAGGTGGTTGAGCGTCTGATTTTGGCTTAGGTAATGCTCTCATGGTTTGTGAGTTTGGGCCCCACAACAGGCTTGCTGCTGTCAGCACAGAGCCACTTTGGATCCTCTGTCACCCTCTCTCTGCCCCGCTCCCACTGGCACTATCTCAAAAGTAAACAAACATTAAAGTAAATAAATAAATAAAAATCACACATTTAAAATGTTTTACCCAGAGCTTCTAAATCTTACTTGTCTTTTTTCACCCAACATTGTTTCTGAGATCTGTCCATGTTATAAAAGACCTAGATCCTGTTTTGGTTATCTAGTACTCAACTGTATGACAATGATACATTTTGTTTATCCCCTTTCCAAAACACAGATAAATGGTTTCCAAGATCGTGCTTTTTCAAAAAATGTTACAAATTTAAATAGTTAACCCATATAGTACCTACTCTGAGCCAGACACGGTTCTATTATATTCTGTGTATAATCTACTCACTCCATACAGTACTGGCCCTTGAACAACATGGGTCAGGACCACACAGGTCCACTAATATGCAGATTTTTTCTATAAATATAGTACTGAATTTTCTCTTATGAATTCTTTTTTTACGACCCCCCAAGTGAGGCTTGAACTCATGACCCCTAGATCAATAGTCACATGCTCTACAGACTGAGCCACCCAGGCGCCCCTCTCTACCATTTTCTTAATACTTTTTTCTCTAGCATACTCTATTGTAAGAATACAGTATATAATACACTTAACATACAAAATATGTTAATCAACTATGTTATTACAGTAAGACTGCCAGCAACAGTAGGCTATTAGTTAAACTTCAGGGGAGTTCAAAGTTATATGTGGATTTTCAACTGAGGGGGGTGGTCAGCACTCCTCTCATGTTATTCAAGGATTAACTATACTTATTATTCTCCTCATTTTACCTGGAGGAAATAATGGTAAAGAGAGGTTAAATAATTTGTCCACAGTTACAGAGCCAGTAAAATGGGTGAAGTTAGAATTTAAGTCAGTTCGGGCGCCTGGATGGCTCAGTGGGTTAAACATCTGACTTTGGTTCAGGTCATGATCTCATGGTTAGAGAGCTCAAGTCCCACTTCTGGTGAGCATGACCCTGGCTTCCGGCACATGAGCCCTGGCTCGGGTGAACATGAGCCTCTGGTGAGCTCTATTTCTCTCTTTCCCCACCCCCCACCTCTGCCCCTTGTGGGTTTCTCTCTCTCTCCACCCTCGCTCACTTGTGCCCTCTCTCAAAAAAAAAAAAAAAAATTTTTTTTAAACAACTTGGTCTGTCTCTGAAGTTTATATTCTTAACCTCCTAGTACACCTTCTGATGTCATATGCCAGGGTGTACTCAGAAAGTATCATTAGAAGCAATATTTCAGGTTATTATGAGTATTTTCCAGTTTTACTAGATAAACCAAACCCCAAAATGGCTAAACATGAAAATTATCACCTGAAATATATGCATCCATTCACATGTCCTTATACTTGATATCGTAAGATAGTTTTCGTTTTTTTGCCTTTTAATGCATGTTTGGAAAATAACATTCCCATTTTATTTTGTGTATCTTTCATTCCTAATGATAATGATAATGGACTTTTCCCCCTCTTTAAAAGCCAGTGGAGAGGGGCGCCTGGGTGGCTTAGTCGGTTGAGCGTCTGACTTTCGCTTAGGTCATGATCTCGCGGTTCGTGGGTTCGAGCCCCGCGTCGCGCTCTGTGCTGACTGCCAGCTCAGAGCCTGGAGCCTGTTTCAGTCTGTGACTCCCTCTCTCTCTGNGCCAGTGGAATTTTTTCTTCTGTAAGCTACCAGTTCATATACCCTTTGTCTATTTTATTAGGTTGCCTATTTCCTTAAGTTTTTTAAAAAGAATTCCTTACAAAGTTCTTAATATCAATCCTGTTTCATATGGTGTATCTTTTCCCATACTACTGCTTCCCTTTTAACTTGCTCATGGTGGGGCGCCTGGGTGGCTCAGTCAGTTAAGCATCCGACTTCGGCTCAGGCCATGATCTCACAGTTCGTGAGTTCGAGCCCTGTCGTCAGGCTGGCTCAGAACCTGGAGCCTGTTTCGGGTTCTGTGTCTCCCTCTTTCTCTGACCCTCCCTTGCTCACGCTCTCTCTCTCAGAAATAAATAAAATATGGGGCGCCTGGGTGGCTTAGTCGGTTAAGCGTCCGACTTTCGCTTAGGTCATGATCTCGCGGTTCGTGGGTTCGAGCCCCGCGTCAGGCTCTGTGCTGACTGCCAGCTCGGAGCCTG
>NW_027531880.1:2630067-2630944 GCF_008692635.1 Crocuta crocuta
CTCTCTCCTAGAAATAAAACATTAAAAAAAAAAAGAAGAAAGAAATAAAATATTAAGAAAAAAATAAAAAAAAAATAACTTGCTCATGGTGTCTTCTGTAGTTCAAATTTTAAATCTTGACATATATATACCTATCAATTTTTTATTGACAGGTCATATTTCTCCATCTTTTCCTTTGTGGTTTCTAATCTTGATATATGTAAGAATTTGAAATGTTAATTTTTTTCAGCCTGCAAAAAAGGTCGTATTATTTTTAACCCAAGGAGAAATGTCTGACTGTATCAGTTTCTTTCTCCAACATCTTTGTTAGTTACCTCATGAATCTGAAAAACTTGTGGTTTTCACTTCTCTGATCACTAGTGAGGTTAACATTTCTTCACAGATATTTCTATTTCTTCTCATGAATTCTATCTTCATATCATCTCTCTTCATCATGTGAAAGTTTTGCATTTTTATGCAGTTACATCTTCTGATCTTTTCCTCAATTCTGAGTTTTACATCTTGACTAATAATACCTTCTTAACCAAAAGAAGGAAAGATTATTCTCTTGTTTGATCCTAGTATGTTTAGTCTTGTTTTAGAACTTTAATTCATCTGTAATTTTTTTCACATAAGACATGAGACAAGGATATATTTTGCTTCTATCCAAGTGCACAGACAACTGCTGCAA
The DNA here is from genome assembly GCF_008692635.1 of Crocuta crocuta. Lineage (NCBI taxonomy): Eukaryota > Metazoa > Chordata > Mammalia > Carnivora > Hyaenidae > Crocuta > Crocuta crocuta. The sequence goes on from NW_027531880.1 coordinate 2,630,738, forward strand.
AACCAATCTGATGAATCTATCTTTTCACACAGGTATAAGATGTTCTTTTTATCAAATATTAAGTTCCCATCTATGCTCATCTATTTTTAGATTTCTTACCCAATCTATTTATTTCTGCACCAGTTTCACATGTTATTTTTAGTAGTACATTTTCATATTTGATAGGTCAAACCCTCAGACCATTATTCTTGCTTTTCAAACATTTCT
>NW_027531880.1:2631440-2663908 GCF_008692635.1 Crocuta crocuta
GGTTCGTGGGTTCGAGCCCCGCGTCAGGCTCTGTGCTGACTGCCAGCTCGGAGCCTGGAGCCTGTTTCAGTCTGTGACTCCCTCTCTCTCTGACCCTCCCCTGTTCACGCTGTCTCTCTCTCTCTCCTAGAAATAAAACATTAAAAAAAAAAAGAAGAAAGAAATAAAATATTAAGAAAAAAATAAAAAAAAAATAACTTGCTCATGGTGTCTTCTGTAGTTCAAATTTTAAATCTTGACATATATATACCTATCAATTTTTTATTGACAGGTCATATTTCTCCATCTTTTCCTTTGTGGTTTCTAATCTTGATATATGTAAGAATTTGAAATGTTAATTTTTTTCAGCCTGCAAAAAAGGTCGTATTATTTTTAACCCAAGGAGAAATGTCTGACTGTATCAGTTTCTTTCTCCAACATCTTTGTTAGTTACCTCATGAATCTGAAAAACTTGTGGTTTTCACTTCTCTGATCACTAGTGAGGTTAACATTTCTTCACAGATATTTCTATTTCTTCTCATGAATTCTATCTTCATATCATCTCTCTTCATCATGTGAAAGTTTTGCATTTTTATGCAGTTACATCTTCTGATCTTTTCCTCAATTCTGAGTTTTACATCTTGACTAATAATACCTTCTTAACCAAAAGAAGGAAAGATTATTCTCTTGTTTGATCCTAGTATGTTTAGTCTTGTTTTAGAACTTTAATTCATCTGTAATTTTTTTCACATAAGACATGAGACAAGGATATATTTTGCTTCTATCCAAGTGCACAGACAACTGCTGCAAAACCAATCTGATGAATCTATCTTTTCACACAGGTATAAGATGTTCTTTTTATCAAATATTAAGTTCCCATCTATGCTCATCTATTTTTAGATTTCTTACCCAATCTATTTATTTCTGCACCAGTTTCACATGTTATTTTTAGTAGTACATTTTCATATTTGATAGGTCAAACCCTCAGACCATTATTCTTGCTTTTCAAACATTTCTTAGCATTACTTCATAATCAGAAAAATAAAATAAATGCTTTTCCTAAAAAAGGAATGATCTTGGATAACAGACATTTAACCAAAACATGTACATTTATATACACATAGAAGAGGTTTGAGGATTACAGGGCCCCCACAACTAATTTAAATCAGAATTATACACACACACAAAAATACAAAACTAGCATTCCATTTTATTCATCTACCCTTTCTTAGAAGAACAACTAACAATTAACATTTGCATGACCTTCAATTTACAAAGCATTTTCATTCACATTCATTATGAAAGAATGATACTTTGTCAAAGAAAATAATCCACTCATTTTAATGTCAGTAAATGTATTCTAACTGAACCTAACACTTCACTGCTGAAATACATTTCAAAATGTGCAAGTTTCAGCAACCTGTATATTCTACATAAAACAGCAAGTAACTCATTTATGCTGTATCTTGTGTGTGTGCAAATTACACAGTAAATGAAAAAGCATAATCATATTGTAGCTACTAAATATTATGACGTAGCATTCATTACTTATACTTAGGACATGTCCATTCTTTGGACAAAATGAAAGTTTTAACCATGAAAATGAATTATAAAAAAAGAGTATTAGCTTCAGTCTTTTAAATCTTTATTAGACAAAAATCTGTCACCTACCTAGCCATACAGTTGTCAATTTCAACTTTGCTACTAAGTCTGACTTACAGACTTTTTCCTAATAAAAAGTAAACTTACATTTTTCACTATAAATGATCTGGACCACTGGATTGGGGCCATCATTCTGCGGCACCGGATCTATATCAGCCCATTCTGCTCTGTCCCTGAAATACATATATTTTTCAGTGACTATATTCAAACACATAAGAAGAAAGGAGAACTCTGGTGTTTTAAAAAACAGCAACAATTACACTTAAATTAATAGTAACATAACTACTTTAATGTAATTGTGGTTGGATTCTTCATGAACAAGTTTTAAAGTAACATAAAGAAAACATGAATAATCTGTCAATTAATTAATTAAGCAATAGTTCTCAAACTTAAAGTTTTTATATAATAAGTGGAAAAATACGTTTTTTGCAGTAGGTACACAATAGTTTAACATTAGAAATCAACTTAATTCATTGGTCTAATCAGACTTTTTGCAGTTAATCAGCATTTATAAAATCTGAGTAACAATTTGCCAGGAACTAACATTTAAAAATCAAAGTAAACACTATTAGTTTTCTGTAAACTGCGAGGCCCAGCTGTTCTTTAGAGAGCAGGCTCTGGAGTCTGACAATTGTCTGAGTTAGAATGTAGGCTCTACCCCTTACCAGCTGTGTGACCCTGAGAAAGTTACTTAATCTCTCTGGGCCTCAGTTTCTTCACTGATAAAATGGAGATGCTATTACTAACCAACCTTAGGAGGGAGTCTGGAGGATTAAGTGAGATAACATGTCAAGCACTTCAAAGTGTTTAACAGTAAGCACATGGCTAGTAAATATATTACATACATATTAATATATATAGTAAGTAATGCATACAGTAAGCACTCATTGAAGGCTACTTCTCATTATCAATGCTAAAATAACATTATAGCGGCACTCAGGGGTGTCTATACATAGTTCTGTACAAACTGCCCAAACTTGTCTTAACCACTCTTTTACTTATATTCTTTTCCTTTCACCCATCTTCTACATCGCTACACTGATCAGCTACTGGCAGCAAAGATTCTGTGGTATCCACACACTCCTGAGGTTGTGAAGTGAGACTTAGAGCCTGGGGGAGTGGCACGAGAAAGGTAAGGCTGTCATTTAGTCACTGAATAATCAGACACAGCCAAGAGAAGCAGCTGAATATTTTACAATTCCGAGAGGAGGTGTGAGGATTATGGGGCTACCACAGCCAAATTAAGTGAGTAAAACATGAACTCCAATAACAAAATCTGGATAGTGACTTTCACTCATTCATAAAACCAGGCAATTAAGCTATCTAATGGGTTTATCTAGAACTACATAAGAAAAAAATAAGACCAAAGAAAAGTAAGTCGCAAGGATTTCTCAATTAACTGTCTTTGCAAGTTCCATTGCAGCCGGGGAACTGGCATTACCAGAAAGCAAAGAACTGACAGGGAAGAGGCTGGGGAGAAAAAGCAAGAAAGTTGCAAAGTACCCAACACCGCCTACTCCACACCTCGTGTATTATGAACGAGGCGACGTATTACCCGGCTTAAGAACAAATACCTTTTCAGTCTTGGAGCCTAAACTCGCTGTCTGTCTGAAGGTAGGCGCTAAGATATTTAAAGAAAATGTCCCAGTCCTTCCACTAGCTCTCTCCACTTTAACAGAACAAACTTCTGGAAAGCCCTTATACCTTGTTTTTAAAGTGAGCAAATCCGGGCCTTATTTATATTTAAATCATGATTTCCTGCCCGGCTATTAAACAGCACTCAAACCCTTCGGTATTTAGTCAGATTATTATCAGGCTAGCGTTGTTGGAGCACGAAAGAGAGCAGGATATTTCTTAAATTCCAGAATCACACCCAAACAGCCTAGGGAAGAGTGCTGTCCAGTGTGTTGCAGTTTCTACGCTGTCAGCTGTCTGGCCTCCCGTCGGTCTCTAGGTGACAGCGTCGACCCCGGGAAAAAGCAACCCCGAAAAGAGCGCGAGGGCCCCGGGCGGGCCCCGATCCCACAGAGCGCGCCCCCCTACCACCGCCGGCCGGACAGGGAAGCGGCGGAAACTTCGGCCGGACACGCAGAGGCCAGAGGAGCCGACTCGGAACCGCCAGTCGGGTCGAGCACCCGCCTTAGAGGGAAGGGCCTCCGCGGCGGCGGCCCTGCCGTGGGCGTTACCTGTACAGGACATAGGTGGGCGAGTCCAGGCTCAGGAACCCGTCGTCCATAGGGGACGCCACCGCTTCTCCGGGCTCAGCCGCCATAGCTTCTTCCTGCTGCTGCTGCTGCTGCTGCTGCTGGGGCGGCGGAGGGTGCGGCTGGGGCGGCGGCGGCTCCGGCTGACCGGACTCGCTGCCCTGCGCAGCCTCCCCGACCCCTTCAGTGGCCGCCATCTCGTCTCCGTCCGCAGCGGAGGTGGTGGCGGCGGCCCCGCCCCTCGCGGTCCCGCCCCTCGCTCCCTTCCCCCACCGGCGGCCCACTTCCGGTTTTCTGGCTTCCTAACCATAGAGATGCGGACCAGAGAGATCCGGGCTGCGCTCCAACCCTGGAGGTCTCAGGTGGGCGCTTGGCTGCGAGTGAGGAAGCACCACAGTTTCGAGGGACACTACATTTCCCGCACGTCATCCCGTCTGTAGGCCTTTCCGAATGCATGTAGTTGATACTTCGGAACCTGTTGGTTTTGTTAGATTCTCCTTGGTATGGGGATATGGTTCTCTCTTGTTTTGGGCACAGTATCTTAGAAACAGTGGGTAAGTGCAGGTGGCCCAGAGCTGAAGAGTCAACATCTCTCGCGCATATCTAGGGCACAGGCCTCCAGTGTTCCCTAATAACCTTTTAAGGGCCTTTATGTTTCTTGTGCACATGTTTTTCTTTTGGATGTTGGGAGTTGATACCGCAGAATTTAAGTAATACAGGGTTTTTTGTCTTTCGAAATTAAAATCCTAATTATACAAGTACTGTGTATATGATATAGAAAATGTAAACATTCATCGAACAACTGTTTACTATTATGTGGCTTGTTCACAGCAGTAAATGAAGCCTCTGTAGTCATGACGTTTACATTGTAATGAAGGTAACAATATACCACCCGAAAATACGTAGGTATTCAGGACGTGCCACTTAAATCTGCTGCTTTGGTATACTGATTTGGTATACTGAAATAGTATACTGATTATTTCTGAGCTGTAGGCACTTGAAAAACAGCAAATGTGATTAGAAGCTTTCTCTGAGCCTTCTTTATTTGCCTAAAGACAAATCCTCTAAAAACAAACAAATCCTCTAAAAAACAAAACCTCAGTAGTCATAAACCCCAACACTGGGGTTTCCAGACAAATTTTGTCAAACTGTCATATCCCATCTACTTTTCTAAGGACACATTCATCTTTCCTAAAAATCATTCTCCCCTGAGAAGCCTACATCTCCACTTCCCTTTATTAAGAAGGCATTTAAGCCTGAATTCTAAGCAACCTCAGTGAGTTACTAATTTTTTCTAAGTTCCTCCATGTATACATGAGGCATACATGTATCTGTTTTTGTCTTGTTAATCTTTTATTGGAGGGTTCACAGCCAAGGGCTCAGAACAATAGAGGGAAAATTATTTTTCACACTCCAGATTTTTTTCTGGGCCCTATTTGAGCAAAAACCTGAAACAGGAAAATGCATGCCATGTAGAACAGATAGGGAGTGCATGCTTAGTGTGTTCTAGGTTCAGCACAAGGATGCTAGTATCACTAAAGTCCTATGAATGAGGGGAAGGAATTGGTAGGTAATAAGATTAAAGGAAAAGCCAGGGGCCACGATAAGAATTTGAAGTGTGTGCGAGTGTGTGTTATAAAATAGTCATAACATAAAATTTATCTTTGTAATCATTTTCTTAATGTTTATTTGTTTTTGAGAGAGAGACAGCACAAACAGGAGAGGGGCAGAGAGAAAGGGAGACAGAATTCAAGGCAGGGTCCGGGCTCTGAGCTGTCAGCACCATGATTTTGGGGCTCGAACTCAAGAACCATGAGATCATGACCTGAGTTGAAGTTGGGCACTTAACTCACTGAGCCACCCAGGCGCCCATCTTTGTAATCATTTTAACTGTACTGTTCAGTGGCATTAAGCACCTTCACATTGTTGCACAACCATCACCAATCCATCTCCAGAGTTTTTTCATCTTCCCAAACTGAAACTCTATACCCATTAAATAACTCCCCATTCCCAGTTAAAAAGAAAACTACAGGCCTCAAATGGAACCACTATGTTAAGATCCCCACATCAGTAAGCCAAGATTTAATACCTAATTTAACTGCAGTTTCACCCTCTCTGCCCACCCTGACCCCAGAAATGTAACCTTTAACTAGCCAACATGAAATTTACCAGTCAGCTCGAGGAAGTTCACTGATAGGCACCTTCTGTTCCCCTTAGGAGGGTGACCATGCCTTAAACAACGGATTGTTTGCTAAATTCCTTTTTTATGCTCCTTTTCTACCTTCAAAAATCTTCCCTTTTCTGCCACTTGATGGAGCTCCACTCTATTTGGTAGATGAGCTGCTGCCCAATTCATGACTCAATTAATTAATAAAGCCAATTTGATTTTTAAAATTTACTTGGTTGAATATTTGTCATTGAACACCTTTTCCCTTTAGCTCCTAGTAGCCAGCTTTTACTTTCTGTCTCTGTGAATTTGATCACTCTAATCAAAGAGTAATCCTCATAGAAGTGGAATCATACAGTATTTGTCCTTTTGTAATTGGCTTATTTTGCTTCACGTAATGGCCTCCGGGTTCATCCATGTTGGAGCGTGTAGCAGAATATTCTTTTTTAAAGGCCGAATAATATTCCATTGTGTGTATAAACCAGATTTTGTTACCCATCTGTTAATAAACACTTGGGTTGTTTCAATCTTTTAGCTGTTGTGAAATGAAATATCTGTTAGAACCCCTGGCTTTCACTTCTTTTGGACATACCCAGAAGTGGACTTGCTTGATCATATGGTAATTCTATGTTTAATTTATTTTAATGTGTATTTATTTTTGAGACAGAGAGTCAGAGGGGGAGGAGCAGAGAATTGCAGAGCCAGAACAGAGCACATGGGGCTCGAATTCACAAACTGTGAGATCATGACCTGAGCCAAAATTGAGTTGGTTGCTTAACTGACTGAGCCACCCAGGCACTCCACTATGTTTAGTTTTTTGAGGGACTTCCCCCAAGCCCCAGAGATTCTAATTTCACTGGATTAGAGTGTGGCCTTGGCATTAGGTTTTTTGTTTTGTTTTGTTTTGTTTTTTTGTTTTTTATCTTTTTTGTTTGTTTGCTTGTTTTGAGAGAGCCAGCAGTAGAGGGAGAGAGAGAGAATCTTAAGCAGCTCCATACCTAGTGCAGAGCCCAATGCAGGGCTCAATCTCACAACTGTGAAATCGTGAGCTGAGCTGAAATCAAGAGTTGGATGCTAAACTCTCTGAGCCACCCACGCATCCTGGCAACAGTATATTTTAAAAGCTCCCCATGTAAGTCTAACATGCAGCCCAGGGTGAGAATCTCTGCTCTTTCAGTCCATGGTGCAGCCTGCTGCTTTGTCGTTAAGTCTCCAGAGGGTGTTAAGGTGCCACAACTACTGGAGAGACAGGCCTAGGCAGGGTTGATTTGCAACTGGTATGTCATGGTAAATGTATAAATCAACCAATCAATAAACAATGTTAAAATATATTACTTTTAAAAAATTTTAACAGCTTTATTGTTGCATGTTTTATATAACACAAAATTCACCGCTTTCAGGAGTATAGTTCATCATCAATTAATTTTTTACTTTTATGAATTAGGGCTATGAGTTTTTCATTGGTACAGCTGTTATTACCACATGATACTACTAATTTGATTGCACTCTTCCAGAGATTTCCCCAGAAGTTTGGTAGTAATTAGGTGCCTAGAGATTGTGTTAAATGCCTGAGCTTCCAATTACCCCCAGTGCTCTCTAGGTTTCACCATTCTGTCTCTTGGCTACAATCAGAAAGGATGATACCTTCAGTGCTTCAGGACATTGACTGCACTCCAGGAGCTAGTACCTAGTAGAAAGGGGGGAGGAAGGCGGGAGGGGGAATAAGAAGGGTAAAGTAGACGATTACTGGTTAATCCTGGTTGCCAGAACTAGGACCCTATGTTTGTCTTTTGGCTGCTTTCCTCCATCATCAAGACTAACAAAAGCTGTAACTCATCTTTCTATAAAGGCTGTGTGAAATTTTGTAAGAAAAGAAAGACAATTTCAGTTTTACCAAGGTTATCTTGCTTCTGTCTGAACACTCTGGAAGCAACTGTTAAAATATATTGCTAAATATGATGGGTAGGCTGGCTTCCTCTATAGAAACAGATAGTTTTAAATGATATTCCTTTTAGATACTGTACTTTATATAGTACTTAATCATTCATCCATTATTGAACATTTAACATTTATAAGTTTTCACTTATATTTCACTCAATGGCTATCTTCAAACATTATTCATGATCTAATAAGCATTCATTTTGTGACCACTGTGGACCAGTTACTGTTCTCAACAGCAATGAAATCAACAACAAAAAACTTCTGTGCTTATAGTACTTTCATTCTAGTGAGGGAGATAAAGAAGATAAGCATGTAGTATTTATTGAATACTGACAGTGACAAATACTAAGGAGCTTAGGTAGGAAAGAGGGTTAGAAAGTGTAGAGGTAGGTTACTACTGATGTCGACAGGGAGGCTTTCATTTTGTAGGTGACCTTTGAATACAGATTTGAGTGCATCAATGTAAATATCTTTCTGGAAGACCATTTCTGGCAGAAGTCCAAAGATACTGAGGAATGTGTTCATGATCTCGGAGACCAATGTGGGAGTGTGGGTGCAGTGGAGTGATTGAAGGGTAGGGTATTAGGTGATGAGGTCAGAGAGTTAAGGCAAAGCAGATAACATAGGGCCCTTTAACTCTTGAGTGAGATGGGGAGTCATTGAAGGATTTTGAGTAGTGGAGTGATATAATTTATGCATCTTCTGTGTTGAGAATGGGTTGTCTTTCATTCATTCAAAATACAGTAGCATGGAAGGGCAAAGTAAAAGTAAGGAGGACCAGACAGGCTACTGCAGTAATTCAGGAGAGATAGTGACTTAAACTAGGGTAGGAATAGTGAAAGTGGTGAGAAGAGGCCAAATTCGGCTGAATTTTGAAGATTGGCTTGTCAAAAATCGCTAAACTATTGGATATGGGGTTTGGGTGAGAGAAAGGGAGGGTCAAGGATGACTCCAAGAGTTTAGACCAGAGCAGTGATATTGATGTTTGCAGATTTGGGGAATTCTGTTGCAATAGCAGAAATTGTGTGTGTGTGTGTGTGTGTGTGTGTGTGTGTGTATACACGTACACACGTCTGTAACTGGGAGGGTGTTCAGGAGTTATTTTGGACATGTGAGGATTGAGATTCCTTTTACATATCCACTGACATAAATTGAGTAAGCATTTGAATATGAGTTTGGAGTTCAGTCAGGTCTATGCTGGAGACTCCAATTTGGGAGTCTGTAGCCCAAAGCTGTTGTATAAAAGTGAAAGACTGAATGAAACTACTAACATAGTGAGTGTAGATAGGAAAGAGTAGAGGATGAAGGCTTGAACTCTGGAGGCATTTCAGACATTAGCAGTTGGAGAGAAAAGGCAGATCTGGCAAAAGTCACCAAAAGAGAATTGCTGTAGTGGTGATGATAGTAGAATAATGAGACAAATGTGGTGCCCTAGAAGTCAAATAAAGAAAGAATTTGACAAAGGTGAGAGAGATCAACCTCAAGATTTACATTTTTTTTTTATGAGAGTTTTATTATAAGTTTTAGCCTTTACAATCAGGTCTATCATTAATGTGAGTTAAGTTTTGTATGTGGTGTGAGACATACGGGTCCAACTTCATTCTTTTGTGTATGGCTATCTACTTGTCCCTGCGTGATTTGTTGAAAAGAATACTTTTTTCCCATTGGATGGTCTTGAATTCTTTTCAAAAAGCAATTGACCATAAAAGTAGAGGTTATTTCTGGGCTCTCACGTCTATTCCATTAATCTCTATGTATATCCCTATGTAAGTATCACATTAGCTAGATTACTATAGATTTGTAATAGATTTTGAAATCTGCATGTATAAATACTCTATATTTATTTTTTATAATGGAAATTTTCAAATATACACAAATGTGGGGAAAATAATACAATGAACTATCATTCATCTGTCAAATACTGCAGTCACCATCAATTTATGGATACTCATTTCATCAATACCTCTTACTTGACCTCCCAACCTACTGGCTTCTTTTGAAGGAAATCCAAACATCATATAATTTCATTATAATATAAAGAAAATAATTCTACTACCATTATCCTGCCTACATTTAAAAAAAAATTTTTTTTTAATGTTTTATTTATTTCTAGGAGAGAGAGAGAGAGACAGCGTGAGCAGGGGAGGGTCAGAGAGAGAGGGAGTCACAGACTGAAACAGGCTCCAGGCTCTGAGCTGGCAGCCAGCACAGAGCCCGACGCGGGGCTCGAACCCACGAGCCGTGAGATCATGACCTAAGCGAAAGTCGGACGCTTAACCGACTAAGCCACCCAGGCGCCCCTATCTTGCCTACGTTTTTAATAATAAAGACTTAAGTTACTGACAATATGGTTTATCAGAGACTGGAACAGCTGAAAAAGTGTATCAAAAAATGAGACAACATAGGCACCTGGGTGGCTCGGTTAAGCATCCGACTTAGGCTCAGGTCATGATCTTGTAGTTTGTGAGTTCAAGCCCCACATCGGGTTCTTTGCTGACAACTCAGAGCCTGGAGCCTGCTCCAGATTTGGAGACACAGAATCTGAAGAAGACTCCAGGCTCTGATCTGTCAGCACAGAGCCCAACACGGGATTCGAACTCACAAACCGTGAGATCATGACCTGAATCGAAGTCGGAGGCTTAACTGACTGAGCCACCCAGGCGCCCCAGATGTTTTATTTTTTAATTAATTAATTAATTAATTTCAGGAATAGAATTTAGTGATTCATTGCTTATATATAACACCCAGTGCTCATCCCAAGTGCCTCCTTAATGCCCATCACCCATTTAGTCCATCTCCCTACCCAACATCCTTCCAGCAACCCTCAGTTCTCTGTATTTAAGAGTCTTTTATGGTTTGTCTCCCTCTGTTTTTATATTATTTTTGCTTCCCTTTCCTTGTGTTCATCTGTTTTGTATTTTAAATTCCACAGCACACATATGTTTATAGCAGCTTTGACAAAATCTGCAACCAACCAAGATGTGCTTCCATAGGTAAATGGATAAATGGTGGTACATACAGACAATGGAATACTATTAAGTCCTAAAAAAAAAAAATAAAGCTATCAGGCCACAAAAAGACATGGAGGAAACTTAAAATACACATTACTAAGTGAAAGAAGCCAATCTGAAAATATTACGTATAGTATAGTATAGTATAGTATGGTAGAGTATGATTCCAACTATATGGCATTCTGGAAAAGGTAGACTATGGAGACAGGAGAAAGATCAGTAGTTACTAGAGGTTGGGGTTCAGAAGAGATGGGTGAATAGGCAAGAACAGAAAAAAATTAGGGCAATGAAAGTATTCTCTATGATACTATAAGTGTGGATAGAAGTCACTATACATTTGCCCAAACCCATAGAATGTATAATACCAAGAGTAAACCCTAATGTAAATGATGGACTTTAGATGACTATAATGTGTTCACATAGGTACATCAGTTATAACAAATGTACCACTCTGGTGGGGCACATTGACAATGGAGAAGGCTGTGCATGAGTGAAAGGCAGGGTGTTTTATGAGAAATCTCTGTATTTTCTGCTCAGTTTGGCTATGAACCTAAAATTGCACTAAAAAATAAAGTCTACTTTTTAAAAAAAGAATCTTGCCTCAGTGATGGGACAAAATGATCCTGGACTAAGCACTGCTCTGTTTAGGCAAGATGCGAAGGGATCAAACTGTTTCCAGTTAACTTAGTCATATACCATAAAAACAGTTTAAGGATTATTATAGGAAAAAATTCAGTATGCAACAAAATAAAAATTTATAATCTATGGTATGCAATTAAAATTTATTAGCCGTGCAAAGAAGCCGAAAAATTTGGTAATCAAGAGGAAAAAATTCTATGAATCAAAACTCACCGGGAACAGACACAGACAGTAGAAACAACAGACACAGACATTCATACAATTATAACCGTGTTCCATATTGGTCAAGAAGCTACAGGAAAGATTAAACATATTAAGTGGAGATGTGGAAGATATATATAAAACAAAAACAATATATATAGAACTTTTAGAAATGATTAAGTACACTGAATGGCATTAAGGCAGATTGGGCATTACAGAAGAGTAGTGAATTTGGAGACGGCAATTGAAACTATTCAAAATGAAACAGAAAAAAAAAAACTGAAAAGAGATTAGCAAGACATCACTGAGCTGTGAGACTTCAGCTCACTAATAATGTAACCAGAGTTCCCAAAGGAGAAGAGACAGAAAAATTATTTGAAGAAACAATGGCTGCAATTGTTACAAATTGGCTGAAAAATATAAATCTATGAATCCACGAATCTCAATGAACTGCAAGCATTAGAAATGTGAAGAAAAATACACACTGGCAAATCAAAATCAAATTGCTCAAAACTTGTGATAAAGAGATTATCTTAAAATCAGCCAGAATAAAAAGATATACTATGTACAGAAGAACAAGCAAGGATGACAACAGATTCTTACTGGAAAGTGTAGAAGGTATCCTCAAAGACAGCTCTTAATAACCTCACTTGGTGTTCATGCCCTTGTATAATCCCCTCCCCTTGAATGGGGGCTGCACCTCATGACTAGGTATGGGCACATTTATGTCTCTCAGAGCCCTCATTCTGAGGGAAGAAAACGGTCATGTTGTGAGCTGTATGGAAAGGTACGTGTGGCAAGAAACTGATGTTGCTGCCCAATAGCAAGCAAGACCTAAAGTCTGCTAAGAGCTATGTACATAAACTTGAACGTAGATTGTCCCCCAGTCCAGCTTTGAGATAACTACAGCCCCTTTGTTATTATAGACGTTCTACCTTTCTCCTCTAATTTTTTTTTTTTTTAATTTTAGAGAGAGACAGTATGAGAGGGGGAGAGGGATAGAGGAAGAGAAAGAATCTCAAGTAGGTTCCATGCTCAGCACAGAGCCTGACACAGGGCTTGATCCCACAACCCTGGGATCATGACCCGAGCCAAATTTGAATCAGATATTCAACCAACTGAGCCACCTGGTGCCCTCCAGTTTTCTTTTAATTGGTGTTGATATGATACATCTTTTAAAAACCATTTAAGTAAGCTCTATGCCCAACACGGGGCTTGAATTTATGACCTTGAGATCAAGAGTTGCCAACAGCCAGCCGGGTGCCCCGTTATACCTTTATAGTTTTTGTATATTTTTTCACTTTTCTACTTTTAAGTAATTCTGTCTTCATATTTAAAGTGGTTTCTTGTAGAAAGCATACAGTTAGGTCTTCCTTTTATATGCTGACAACCTGTTTTTTAATTGTGTGTTTAGGCCATTTACATGTAATATGATTACTGATAGGATGAGGCTTAAATCTACATTCTTGCTATTTATCTTCTATTTGTTCTGTCTGTTCTTTGTTCCCATTTCTTTTTTTGCCTTCTTTTGGAATAATTGAGTATTTCTTATTCCATTTTATCTCCTTTGTTGACTTATTTGTTGTAACTTTATTGTGTTATGTTAGTGGCTGCTTTAGGATTTATAATAAACTTCTTAACACAGTCTAATTTCAAGTGATACTATATTCCTACAAGTATAGCATAAGAACCTTCAACATTATACTTCCATTTCATCTTTTCTGACTGTTATGAAAGGGGTGGGTACCTCTGAAAACATATCCTTTAGAAGGCAAAGAACTTTGGCTAGGAATATAGACACAGATATTTATATTCTCAACAATTTCCTTAAAACACAGTCCAAGAAATTAACTATTAGAATAAGCCATCGAAACGTTTAGCTCATTTTTTAAAGTTTATTTATTTGAGAGGGAGAGAGAACAAGTGGGAAAGGGGCAGAGAGATGGAGAGAGAATTCCAACCAGGCTCCACACTGTCAGTGCAGATCCTGACATGGGGCTCGAACCCATTAACCATAACATCATGACCTGAGCTGAAGTCAAGAGTCAGACCCTCAACCTACTGAGCCACCCAGGCACCCCTCAGGTCATTTTATATACAATTGGATAAAAGAAGTATGAGCATATTTGTGGCTTCAAACTTACTAGAGTTTTATATAGTACTTACCTCAGGTTTTGCTCACACTGAAATTATGTACCTGATTGTGATTGTGCTTGGCACAGGGTTTAGAAAATATGGAAAGATTCTGGCTTCAGAAGTATGCTCTTCATAGGAGAAATCTTCCTTCCAATGGCAGCTTGGAAGGTGGTAACTTGGTCATTCCTCCATTTGGAAGTGGAGTGTATTTGGTCAGCCCCTTGAACCCGCTCTATCTAGTCTGTGACAATTTTCACAAATAAAAGTAATGCTGGTTTCCGAGTCTAGGTACTAATAGCTGTGCTTTCTTTCACCTGGGTCCCTTAGAACTCGCTCTGAGGAAGCTAGCTGTGTGCAATTAAATTCATCTACCCTGAGACTCCATTTTGTGAATGTCCAAACTAGTGTTGTCAGGCGGTTGTGTGTGTAGTTGTCTGATCAGCCCTCAGGTGTGTCATCTGTATCAGTCTCAGTATCTGATGTGTGACAGAAAGCCTTCAGATGGCTCTCCCCTCAAACATCATTTAACTGCAGCCTAATGAGGGACCCCAACTGAGGGCAGCTGAGCCTGTCACCAGATGCAAGAGATATTATATTGTTAAAGCCATTAAGGTTTGGAGTGGTTTGTGATGCAGCAATAACCTGAGCAGTACTTAAATGTACTTAAGGCAAACTGGTAGGCTTTTTACCTGAGTGATGCTTCTATTTGGGGACTTTTCTGTGTTGTGCTTCATTTGATCAAAACTTTGAGGGCAAAACACTTTATTTTTTGATTCAACCTAGCTTTGTCTTTCACTTCAATATTAAATACCCAGGAGAGACACTCAGAAAATGCTTAAAAAAAAAAAAAAAAAGAAGATATCTTCATGGTAATGAGTGAAGGGCACTATTTTGACAACATACCTAGTTTTTTTTTTATCTTGGTGCCACCTTGAAATTATACTTAGCTGATTACTTTAATGTAAATAAAATCCATTTCCACACTGGTACTGCCACTTTACCCAACACTGAAGGTGTCATACTGCAATGTTTAGGGTGATGGGGGAAAGGGTGAATTTTAATGGTGTACCAGGCAGGAAAAGGGGCTCTAAACACCTAAATGGGATGCTTCAAGAATAATGCTTTAGGGGCGCCTGGGTGGTTCAGTCAGTGAAGTGTTAGACTTCAGCTCAGTTTATGATCTTGCAGTTCCTAGGTTCAAGCCCCACATCAGGCTCTGTGCGGTCAGCTCAGAGCCCGGAGTCTGCCTGGGAGTCTGGAGTCTGCCTGGAGTCTGCCCCCCACTCACGTTCTCTCAGAAATAAACATTAAACACATTTTAAAAAATGTTTTTATTTCTGATAGAGAGAGAGGGAGGGAGAGAGAGGAGGGAGAGAGACAGTGTGAGCAGGGGAGGGGCAGAGAGAGAGGGAGACACAGAATCTGAAGCAGGCTCCAGGCTCTGAGCTGGCTGTCAGCACAGAGCCCGACGCGGGGCTCAAACCCACGAACTGTGAGATCATGACCTGAGCTGAAGTCGGACGCTCAACTGACTGAGCCACCCAGGTGCCCCGTAAACAAATTTTTTTTTTTTTAAAAAAGGATAGTGCTTTGTATTATTAAAGAATGCAATTACTCTACCATTGGTTCTTGCTGTTCTGTCGGTAGTAAGGCTGATCGTGCTAACGTGGTAACTCTAAGAGGGGAGAAGCCCTTGGACTATCAAAGTACCAGACTAAATCAAAACAAAATCTATGGATTTGGGGAAAAAACTTCAAATATTTATTGATTTACAACAAATCAGTGGCATAATCTTTATTATTTTTTAAGTCTATTTATTAAATTTTTTTTAATGTTTATTTTTGAGAGAGAGAGAGAGGGAAAGAGCAAGCAGGGGAGGCAGACAGAGAATCCCAAGTAGGCTCTTCACTGTACAGAGCCTGACACGGGGCTCGAGCTTAAAAACCATGAGATCATGATCTGAGGTGAAATCAAGGATTGGACACTTCACCAACCAAGGCACCCAGGCACCCTAAGGTTTATTTATTTTTAAGAAAGAGAGAGAGAGAAAGCAAGCGAGGGAGGGATAGAGAGGAAGGGAGAGAATCCCAAGCAGATCTTCACTGTTAGAACATAGCTGGATGTGGGGCTTGAACTCATGAACCATGAGATCATGACCTGACCTGAAATCCAAAGTCAGACACTTAACCGACTGAACCACCCAGATGCCCTAGTGGCATAGTCTTTAAATTGACAGTACACTATGGCAAGTGTCAAAGGCACGTGGATGAATACTATTAGACAATTATTTTTTAAAGTTTTTTTTTTTATAGTTTATTTTTGAGACAGACAGAACATGAGCAGGGGAGGGGCAGAGAGAGAGGGAGTCACAGAATCTGAAACAGGCTCCAGGCTCTGAGCTGCCAGCACAGAACCCAACACTGGGCTCAAAACCACAAACCGAGAGATCACGATCTGAAGTCGGACGCTTAACCAACTGACCCACCCAGGTGCCCCTATTAGACAATTATTAATATGTGTTTCACGGTGTACGAGCAGGAAGAAAAGTCTAAACTGAATTTTTATACAAGTCTTTATTTACAACTTGTTTAACAACTGTACACTTTTTGCAGCCTTGAAAACATTTTTGTACTTGAATGGGAAAATATAGTTTGACCAAATCTTAACTTTATTCTTCATATACATATACATATATTATATGCATACATATAAACATATACATATAATTAATACCATAACAAGTTGGCAGTCATAAAATTAAAATGAGTAATGATATCAAAAGGAAATATAATATTTCAAAAAAAATTAAAAATCTATCTTCTGGTGGTTTATTGGACTTTACGTTTTTGTGACTTACGTCAATGTTTCTTACTGAGGCTAACAAGTCATTCACCTCAGAAAAACAGAAAATCCACTGATCTAATATATGGTAAATGGTTGGTAAACCTGGTAAACATGTGGAAAAATCCTTCGATGCCATTATGTACTACGTTGTTAAATCGGTATCGATTCCATTTGTGAAGTCAGAAATTTAGAGTTCTATGTGGATTTCCTTTTTAGATTATAATGACAAAGAATGAAGTCAGATTATAAATTCAATAGTCGACCAGAAATAAGAATATACCTAGTAAGATCCTTTTTGTCAAAGCTTAACTGCAAGGTGGATAACTGTGATGCCAAATAGGAAACTAACAACAATTCATAGAACAATCATAATACTTAAGACATGAGTATAAGGCTTTAGAGTTGGGACTGTAATCAATACAACTCCAACTCCAATGTACTAAGGTGTTTTCCAGCTTATCTGAAAAGTTTAAAAAATACTACAGGAAACAAAAAGCCTTTTTCTATCCTCAAATCTTTGATAGAATTTATCAATCGAAATAAGGCAAATTATTAGATATGTTTGAATTTTACCATTCATTACACAGCCAAAAATTGGGTGCTATAAATGGTGGGGCAATTGTCAAAACATGAAAACTGCAAAACAAGATAACCCTGGAAATTATTTTTCTAGGTGCAAAGCATTCTGAATTACACATAACCTGCACGCAGCAAAGTTAGTGACAGCAATGACATTTTAGTGCATCTATATCTTAAATAACTAAGGCTATTAAAAAACAAAAGGCTACTATTCAAAAAAATTAAAAGGCCTCAAATCATTGATTGGCATTTGTGTACAGTCTTTCCCTGTATTTATACTAAAATACTATTTCTTATTTCAAGCATAATGAAAATTTCCTGTAACTAACATGAATCTCTGTAGAACACATATTAAATTAGGCCAACAAGAAAATAATAATACAAACTTAAATCACACCATTTACCCATCTGTACTTGAACGATAATAAGAATTTCATAATTTGCTTGGAATTTGACCTACTGGATTGAGTCTCTTTCCTGATTTAAAACATTTAAAAAGGAAGAGGAAAGCATCAGCATCATGACTTCCTAACAGGATAGTTAGTAACTACGTACCAAGCTGACCCAAAAGAATTATGATTAAGTCCCTTATTTTCATTAAAAAATTCAAAGATGCATCCATGTACGTCCTTTTCGCTATGTTAAGAAGTAAATTAATAAATACTAAAAAACGTTTCATTAACTAAGTCACTGGAATAAAATGCTTGCTTCGTATATGAAACTGAACTTAATTCATATAATCCAAGTTATTAAGAGCAAGAAAGTATGAAGGAAACCAAGAAAATTATTTGGATCTTAGTGTACTTTTAAGGGGGAGATAATCAAATGTGATGTGAGGGGGAGATGTTTAAAGGGACAGAAACAAAAAATTGTTGTCACTTTCGTTAGATCTATACAGAGTTAAAAATAACAGAAGAGAAGGATAAATGTTTAGCAATTTTTATTTGTAAATAAATCAAGCATTCACTGGTTTCTGCTCTTCGTGTGTTAGAAACTATGTATTGTCAATTTGAGGACTACAAAAAAAGGAGAAAAAGCCTGAAGATGCTAGGTTATGAGTTACAAAATAATTTAATTTTATCACTTGAAAAGTAAAGTGCTGAGAATCTATTTCAAAAAATACATTGAAACCTAGTCTCAAAGAATAGGGTTTTGATTTCCCAATGTCTTTAAAAAGGGTTGGTATTAATTTTTATAAGAAAAACAGCTTTCTTCAACTACGGCAGTAAAACCCAATAGTTATTATAAGTTAATTGAAAACCCTTATTTTGTCCTTATTTTCTCTTTGGACCTTATAGCACTGTAAAAAGGCATTTTTCTGCAATGATGGAAATGTTCTAAATTTATGCTGTCTGATATGGCAGCCACTATCCATGTGTGGCTACCAAGCACTTGAAATGTGGTTGGTGACTAGAGAACCAAAGGTTGAATGTTACTTAATTTTAATTTAAATGTAAATCACCATGTGTGACTAGTGGCTAATAAATTGGACAACGTAGGTCCAGAATCTACTCTTATCTAAAGTAGCATAAAGCCACTTGATGGTACAGACATTTAGAAGGGAACTTCCAGGGGCGCCTGGGTGGCTTAGTCGGTTGAGCGTCCGACTTTCGCTTAGGTCATGATCTCGCGGTTCGTGGGTTCGAGCCCCGCGTCGGGCTCTGTGCTGGCTGCCAGCTCGGAGCCTGGAGCCTGTTTCAGTCTGTGACTTCCTCTCTCTCTGAGCCTCCCCTGCTCACGCTGTCTCTCTCTCTCTCCTAGAAATAAATAAAAATAAAAAAAAAAGGGAACTTCCATTCAACAACTAAATTAATAGATACTCAAAACATCATATTTTGTCCTCATGTGTGTGTATGTATGAGCATACTTCTTTTTTAATTTTTTACTTTGGGGGACAAAGCAACTCTTCCCTCAAAGGTCAGGGTCTAGACTTCTCGATTTCAGTGTTGCTCTCTTTTGGGTGACTTTAATTTGAGCAAAGCTCATCAGGAGAACAGGGAGTAATGCAGAAGAAAATACTACAGAAACTTTTCACACTGTAAAGTTAGCATTTTTCTGATGTAAAAGCACAAAACAAAACTCTAAGAGAATGTTCTTATGAGCAAATCTCCCTATTCTTTGGCAGTAATCATGTGTCAATGTTTACGTAACAACATACAAGTCAGCACTTTTTGACTATGATTTGAGTATTAACATTTTTAAGTTACAAATGGAAGAGTCCTGATTCCTAAAAATCTCTCTCAAGAGAACAAGCTGAAAACTTAGCTACCTTTGAACTGTAGTTCATTAAGCATACCTGTGATAACAGAATGAAGAATATTTCTGGAGCATTCTCCTATGTTTCTCATCAACTAACTCCATTTGTGCCTTATGACGCCATTTTGACAGCTAGTTTCTCATCAACTAACTCCAGCCGTTTCCCAGATTTTCTGACTTTATAGCTCCTGGAACCTGGTTTCCTTTCTCCTGTCTTTGGGTATAGGGAACGATGAAGAAACTATGCAAGTTAAAGGCAATCTGTAGGTTTGTATTTTAGGAGACAGCACAGCAAAGGTACGAACTCCCCGTGGCTGATGGGCCATCTCTCTGGGAGTCGGGAGGACCAGGAGTGACTTAGTATCAGGCCAGTGGGTACTTCCCCTTTTATCAGGAGGCCTGCTTAGAACAATTCGGCTGGTTCGTCTGAGCCCAGGAAGCGGACTATTCTGGTCTTTCCAAAACGGGTACCACACAGGCCATGGGACTAGAACCTTCTCAGTGCCTTCTGGTATTCTCTGATTAACTAGCAGATTGTTTATTTTTTACTAATATAACTCCAGAAAACAAAATGTTTCAAAGGTGTTGGCATTTGAGAGAGCTTGGCCTCATGAGTACTGACTTCTACAAGTTCTTATTAATGTGAAATATAAAATGCAATTTATGCCTAGTAGCCCCAATCCAGCTTCAAATAGATCTCTAGACTTAAAATTTTCAGATCCCACTTTAAACATTTCAGGAAGAGTACAGACATCACTTCCTTGGGTGATCTTTTGCGTTTTTCTTAGTGAGCATTGCAAAATAAGGAAGAGACCCTAGCAGAAAAGATATAAATAGAAAATGCCACAGAAAAGTCGAAGAAAAATAATTACCTAATATTAGTAAAGTGCTGTGAATCTTGCAGTAAAGTATAAATACATAAATGATTAGATGTAACAGTAAATAATATTAAGACACTTATCTCTAATAGTGACATAAATAAACACACTGGAGAATGTATATACAGTAATCACTGCCCATAGGTTGACAAATACACCAAGAATAAACATGAATGCCTTTTATTAATTTTAACAGTTGCTAAACTAATCTTTTCCTTTGTCAACTTAGAGATCTCTAAAGTGATAACACCGGCTCAGAAGTCTCCCACATATATTAAATCCTCAACATGCTTTGGTAGTTTTCTTTTTCTCATTTTGAGATTATTCTTGTCATCGTATTTAATTCTTCCTTTAAGCTCCAAGTAGGTAGAATTAAGGATATTTGATAGCCCTATGGGCCTGATATTTTGTGGCTATGGTCACTTTTTCTGATGATTTCATCTTCAGATCCTAAAGATCTAATTCAGAGCTTGGTGGTTAACGTATCAGGTACATAAAAGACTCTCTTGAATATATTTTTAAAAATCTCTACTCCTGCTTTCAATTTAAACAAAATTTTGTGGGAGAGGGCTACTATGTCTAATTAGGGGGGAACATAAAATTGATCCTAAGGTGTATAAACTAGATAAAGCAGCAGATCTAGAAAAGTCAGTAGTAATTTTCAGCTACCACAGATTTCTTCTTATCAGATCCAAGTATCCTCAATGGCTACAAATCACCATCCTAGATTTAGCAATGGGTAACAGTTTCAAAATAAAAATAGATGCTTTCCCTTCGACTGATAAACATATAGTTAATACTGTATGTCCAGCTAATGCCCATTGAAGGGAAGGACAGTTAGAAACTAAATTACATTTTTGTCTACTCTTCTTTATTTACTGATCATGTAAGAAAGAAGGTTTTATGTAAACTATCACTTGAGGAACATTTGTTAAGACAGAGTTAGTTTTCATTGTATTAGTACTTTTAATCTGCCTGGATATTTATTTATAATCAGGCCACTTCTTATCATGATAGTCCATTCTAATTTCTAGGAATGGATTTGCCTTAACAGCCTTCAGTTACTTCCTCACATTTTTATGCTCACTTATAAATCGATCTTACAGAATACTATTGGAAAACAGAAAAATAAGGAAGAGAGACATCACATCATTGTGGCTATAGAACTGTTAGGAAACATGTATAGACCCTCTACAATTGTCCAAACTCATATACTTGCCATAATTAGGTTCAGGTCTCTTGTTTCTCAAATAAACTAATGTCCCTTTCTCAATCAATTTAAGTGCAATGTGAGGAATCCAAGTATATTTCAAGATAACATAAACTTCATACATTTTTATATTCATAGATAACCCACATGTGAATTGGACTGCATCGATAAAAGGCTGTTTAACAACAAAATAATCAAAAAATTCTTTCCAGGAACATATTCAGTGATTTAAAAGAGATGGATGCCATCACATTTGTGCTGTCCTTCATTTTATAAAAAGGAAGATAAATATTAATATTTCTGGGATTTGGGGGAATGGGGACGGGCAGACACTGGCTGTGTCAGCAGCAAATTATTTTGCTTTTTAGGTTCTGAGAAATGAACATTATTTACTGTAAAACTTTAGGACAATAAAATTATTGTGCTTAAACTGGACAATAAGACATTTTCAATAAAAGGAACATACACCAATTATTATTTAAATATGCTTTATAGAAAGTAAAAAAGTTGGATGACAGATACATTGAGAATAGCCTTCCTCATATAAAAACTTCATGATATAAAATATTAGGATCATTATAGTTACAAAGAATAAGCTCTGGAACCACTTTCTAAATGTAATGAAACTGGGTGGTACAACTACCAAAATAAGCTGCCATTTTGACAGCTGGGACTATAGAAAAAGAGATTATCACTATCCAATGACCCTCTCAACTCAGAAAAAGGGAAAATAAGAAGCACGCTAAAATAATTTCCAAAGATTACGATACCCCATTTCTTTTGTAAATACACTCCTTCATCTACTTCAGGGCATCACACAGGCTTGACTTGGAAGTATAATGAATGCTACATCAGCGCAATGAGTCCCTTCATCATCATACAAGGGTGAAAAGTCAACGTTTCCTTCCATAGTTTAACAAACAGACAACAGAAAGCATTTTGCCTTAAGGCTGTTATTCTGCAATCAGCAAAAAGTCAAACACCAAGCACTTTCCCCTCACTTTAGAATCATGGTATTCTTACCCTCAGGGTTGGAAACTAGCTGGGTGTGTGGTAGCTGTGGGTTATGGGTGCTTTTTCAGATAATCTCACATGTTCCAACTGGAGAGAACTGTAGCATTCCAGAGTCTGAGATCTGGGCGATTGAAAATTAAGTGCAGAGAGTTAAGATAATGTTAAAAATTTAGATTTTGGTTTCCAGATAATTCTCATTTTGGGATAAGGATTTTCAATTTTTTAACATGGTGTTAGCTTGAGAAGATTGAATGTTTGTCTGAGGGCAAGAGACACTCGAAAATACTTTGTATCATTAGCTAACAAAAATAAACAAAACTGCTATTGAAAAGGAGAGGTGAGTAAACTAGCTAATAAATTGATTTTTTCAGCCTAACTCATCTTTCACTGATCACTTGTGCTTACACAGTGTGGATTTTCCTGCCTGTGCGGGGACTAATGCAAAGTCAGGGCCAATGTTTCTGACTGGATAACATGTAGCTTAATTTTTTACAATTGAGCTTTACTGTATAACAAAACAATACAACTTCAACAGAATTACAAATGCAAAATTATCCTATTATAATCTACTCATCTCACATCCCACCAAGCCAATTTTACCAGGCTGGGGCTATCAAATACAAATAATGCAATCTTAATCAATTTTGGAACATGGGTACTTTATTTAGGGACTTCTTTTTCTTGGTTATTATAGACAAATGATATGATTGAGTTTTTGAAGCTCTTTTAAGATATGTACAATTGTATTATTTATTCTCTTTTTATGTGGTAAAACTACAGTATTTGTTGGATTTTTTCTGATCACAAACTTTGTAAATGCACACTGCAGAACATAAATGTTACTCTTTAAAAATCTTTAGTTATTTACTTTCTATTTTCTTACCCTGGTTAGAAGGAAAACAGAAAATAAGCTTTTTGTTCATAAGAATTCAACACTGCGGGGATGGGTCACCGCAAGCGAATGCAGTAACACTGTACTTACTCCACTGCGGAGGCCAGGCTATAGCTATAGCTCCACTGTACGAGCAAACTGTGGCTTCAGGAAGCTACTGTATACAAGGGGTCTGTAAGAATATAGCACAGTATAGCTCACATCTAGGTAAAGTGCCCAATGGCTTTTAACTTCCCGACAAACCTCCTGAGAAATTATTAATCATTACTGGAGAAATAGCAATTTATAAATCCTGCCTGAGGAGCGCTGGGCAAGGGAAACAGGGCTGTTACTGCTACAGCTAAGTTTTATTCTGGCTTTTTAAAAGAACACCAGAATGTTCAGAAATATAATTTCTGCTATGTAATGAAAGTAACATACTAAACCCATAAAGGTACAGTAAAGGAGCGTGAAAGTTATGAATGTAAACACCAAAATAACAGCATGCAAGAGATGCCAAAGAAAAATAAGTAAAACTTGCTTCTAAAGTTTGGCACCTGGTAGGTTAGGAGGTCAGGACTGGGGCAGTAGACAGAGAACTAAGAATTAAAACCTCACATCTCATAGGATATAATCCATTTAATAAAGAGCTCATAGACTTTTATTTTCATCCATCTTATTCTGCAGGTAGTATAATTTCCAAATAATTTAAAGTTACCAAGGTTAGTGTTCATGCCCTGTTTTAAATAAGATAGCTAAGTCCTTATGTCATTTGTGAAATAAGGGGGCAGGGGTAAGAACCATCTTAACTAGTTTTTAATCTTTTATTGTTACATTTGCCCATGTTCATGAGGCCTGCTTAGCCTCCTGAAACCCCACAATGCATTCTAGTCATATGGTTCTCTCCATTATTACTAATACTTCCTGTTTTATAGTCTTATCAGGCAGAAGCATTCATACTACGCTCAGACTTCTGTTCTTAATGTAAAAAATGAGCACAATGTATGGAGTCATTTCCATGTATCCTCTAATACGTTTCTTTAAGAACGGTTTCGGAGGACAAATGAAAACACTACTAATTTTAGGCCAATTTTCTTATAAACAAGAAAGTAAGGATTTAAAATCAAACATGTGAATATAGCTTCTGAAAATTCTTAATTACACTTAACTTGATTTAGAGTTATTCATTTGTACTTAATCTATAGGACTAAATGAAACCTGAACTTCCAAATAGCAAGTACATGAAATAAAATCTTATTAGGTGATGTATCTGAAACCAAAACCAACCAAGCAACCAATCAACCCAATTTCAATAATTTTATGCTTTAAAATTGGCTATGGTACAAGAAAAAGGCTGGAGAGGAACTTAGATATAATTTGGGACCAAATACTTAAGTCAATATGGGAAGTCAGGCAGAGGCATTTCATTTTCAAATGAATGCTGTTTCACATTTATATAGCACCTTATAACAGCCAAAGTGCTTTACAATCATTATGACTTGATAGCCATTCATCAATGTAAATGAACATGGTTTACAATCTGTCAACAAATCTAAGAACTTTGAGGCAACCAAATACCCAAGAGAATCTATTCAGCGGCAGATCCTTGGACTAGTACATAGAATTCAGAAAAAAATGTTAAGAGACTTGTCATAACATCACATAGAAGAAGTCACTTATTGATCTTAAGGACTGATATTAAGATGTTAGGTTTAGGAATTACCGAGAAATGGGAGGATTTATACTCAAGAATAAGTAAAATGAGGTGCAACAAGGAAATTGTCCAAAAGCTAAGGCTATCTATTACTTCTAAGTATATGAAAAATAACCTTTTAGATGTGGAGGGTGGGTGAAACTGTAAATGTCAGCCTTGTTGCTAGAATTTGATCCTTAGTTACTATGATATTCCAAAACAAGAAAAAGATTAATGCACTGCCTGATTCTTTTGTTCTGTAATTTCCCGCCAAATAACCTAACCAATGCATTATCTTCTGTCAGCAAACAAGATAGCAAGGAATAATGAAATTTTATGTATGTCTTAAAAATAGTTTCCAAATCTTTGGACAAATTTAATTTCCTATAAAACAATGTGGAAAACTTAATTTTTCCCCTTCTAAATAAATCTATCAGGTGCCTTAGGTAACATCTGATTAGCACCTCTGCCAATGTATTTATGTCTTTGCAAAAAGTGCACTTGCCAACCACTTTATATAGTAAATATGCAAGTTATTTGAAGTGCGTTGGAAAACAATTGAAAACACAGATTAATACATCATAAAAAGATTAATTCCCTTTAAACAAAGACATTCTTATAAAGCATGGTAACACAGAGGCACAATAAAGAATATAAATTGTATATCAATTATTGGCAGAAAATCTAATTCATTACAAAGCCTACACCATTGGGGAAAGGACATTTGTCATACAAAGAAAAGTACTACACTATTATACAACACTTTTAACTGGGCATTTAAAAATTTTTGGCACATTAAAAGGAACTGAAAGGACTACAACATAAAGAACCAAGAAACTAAAATATTATAGGAGAGAGAAAGTCCTCAAATGAGAAACAACTAAATATCAACATAAACGAGACAAAAAATAAGCTGGCTGAATTTCCTGAAATGTTGTCATATGTAACAGAAGTATGCTTTGAACGGAGGGTGTTCCTTTATGCTGACGGCAGGACGTGTCTACCTTGCTGTGGCTGGCTGAACGTGGCCGGGGTAAGACCTTCTTGTGCTGGTGGCCTGTCTTTGCCTAGCCAGAAATGACTGCCCTGATCCTGTACTAGCAAGTCTATCTTCAGCCGCCTTTTTATGCAGGGTCATTCCCTATAGGACACAGGAAAGAAAAATAATCAATAAAAGAAAGTAGAATACACTCTCACACACACAAAAATTTCTTCATGCAGTATTTGTCACATCGCGTCATAAGGCACAATTAGGAATGTTAATTCTGCTCAGTACAGATTGGAATCTCGCAGAGACATCTGTTCCAACAATTAAGTATAAATTTTCTCTTGGAAAAATTAAGCCTTAATTTTCTGAATTTACAATTACCAAAACAACAGATAATAGAGATGGAATTTTGGAATACATTACCCATAATCATATCTAGTTCCTTCTCAAATCAAATGTATAAAGTGATTTCCCAAGAACAAAAAGTGCAATTGATTGGTAGGAGTTGATTCACACAAGGTTGTGGAGATCACATCGCTTATTTTGAGTGAAAAGCACACATTGTTTCTTAAGGAGGAAAGCCACACCAGGTATAATACATACCACCAGGGTGTTTTTCTTCACTTCAGGCAGGCTTGTATTCTCAAGCAAATTAAGAAAAGTTCCTGACAGTCCACCACAGAGGGCCCAAACGAGAGCCGAGGGTCTTTGGTGAAAACTGGAGTAGGATGGCCTGCTAGCTTAGAAGGGAGAGGATATACAGTTGCTGGGCCCAGAGCACCTTTACCAGGAGGGAGGAAACCTCTTTAAACTGTTAGTCTACGAGGAGATTGGGGAAATAGTGGGTTTGGTACTTATTTCATAAGCCAGTAAAGAATCTTGGCCAGGGAAACATTAAGCACCGAGATCAGCTATTTAATCTCAGCAGTGACGGGCTACAAGTAAACTGAAGGGAGGAAGTGGATGCTGTAACAAGGAAGAAAGGAAGAAATAAGCAACTGAGAACTGAAAGGAGAGCAGGTACATATGCCAAGAAATGTAAAAAGTCCTAGGGCTTTCCTAGAGAAAGGAAAGATAGGCACAGAAGAGAGAAGACTAAACAATCGACCTTCCCATCACTAGTTAGCTTCTAGGGAAAACGCTGGTCACAGCTTTGTATCTTTAACAGAATGTGTCCGTCATGCACACCTAAATATGTGACACTTCTCCATTTTCCCAATGGGAAAATCCAGAAAAAAATTTTTTTCACTCAATTTGAAATCAAAGCACTTAAGAATCTGAAGAAAACTGACAAATATCTACTGGTAATCTTTAATTTGTTAATTTGGCTACATATATTAACTAGTTATTTAAAATACACTATTTTTTTCATTTTCACATTTCAAGCAACTTATTCAAATTCTTCACACACCTTTAAGACCTAGGTAGCCATGACCAGGCAATTCTCTGAGATACTTAATGCCTGTTCCCAGTGCCTGTCACCTTCTCTTTCATTCAGTAGTCTGAGATAGAGAACTTTCTGAGTGTATGTATGGCTACCTCACTGGAACATAACTTGTGTGAGTCTACCTGGAGTTATTCCTTTACTCTCTAGAGAGCTGAAAAGTGTTCTTTAATACCATGTCACAGAATAAATGTGGTTCTATAACCACAATATGTGAAGTCATACAAATCGATCAAAACTATGAAATGACTAATAGGTGTTGAGGGGCAGAGTTCCAAGATCACTAATACTAACCTTTAAAGAGGGAAGAGGTGGATTCAGAACTAGTTCCCAGAGAACTTCCTTAGATAATTTCCCCCTACATTTTATTTTTCAATTTCAAGAAGCCTATATTTGTTAATAATACTATTTTAAACCTAATTTGATTTCTTCTTTTGCTTTTTAAAATTATGATAAGTTGTGAAATGTGTAGTTTTAACCGAGGCAAATATAAATGTGGATAAATTATGAAATTGTATGATTTCTGACAAACATAAAATCACATTGGTAGGAAACCTGGGATATGACCCTTTAAGGCACGGTATCAGTTACAGCTGTAAAACAGATACAGCAGTCACATAACTATAGGGTCCCAGGGGCACAATGAAAAGACTCTGATTCAATTTCCTGCCTTAGGCAGCTAACATTTTGACAAGGCAGAAGTGGTCTTTTTTTTTTTTTTTTTAAATGTTTTATTTATTTTGAGAGAGAGATAGAGACAGAGTGAGCAGGGAAGGGTCAGAAAGAGAGGGAGTCACAGAATCCAAAGATAAGCTCCAGGCTCTGAGCTAGCTGTCAGCACAGAGCCCGATGTGGGGCTCGAACCCACAAACTGTGAGATCATGACCTGAGCCGAAGTCGGATGCTTAACCGACTGAGCCACCCAGGCGCCCCAAGGCAGAAGTGGTCTTGTTGGGAAGAAAAACAAAGAAGAAAAAAAGACCAGTCTAGGACAAAATACTGAAAAAAGTACAGCATTCTTCAAAATTCACAGCTATTCATATCCAGAAAGGCTTACCGAAGCCCAGAATGCTGCTGTCCTGCAAAGGTAATGAAGTCATTGCACAAAACAAAAGCTACTGCGTCTGTGTTTAGAGGTTACCGAAGTCCCCTTCCCCTAGAACAAAATGGTACTGAGGGGCAGAAATCAAACTGCCATTTATCTTTCTATCCTGTAGGAATAATGATGTGTTCAAAACGTCCTGATCCTGTTTACAGTGGTTCTCATTTCTGCTTTTCAGTCCTAAGATCAGTATTAGGTTTTGTTAGTGTGCGTTAGGATAGCAATTACTTTCAGATTCATTTGGTAGAATTATTTCTACAATAAAGGTAGTATAATAATTATTAAATATTCACTGAACTTTGCAATATGCTTTGAAGTGTTATTTCCTTACCATATTGTACCAGGCACTAACAATAAACTTCTCCTCCATTTCCCTTTGACTCTTGGTTTTCTCATATTCTTTCTAAAAAAACAAGCACATGTAAACATGTAAAGATGAAAAACAATAGTAATAAAATATAATTAGTTAGCTAAATTCATGGACACAGTTGTATATAGCAAGGCTCCTAGAAAATAAAGAATCAAAAGTCAAATATCTCATTGTACAGTATAGTGAACTACCTACCTCTAAAGAATGGAACAATCGGTCCCGTTCCTGGAGCTGATTTTTAAGAGCTTGTATTTCTGGTGCTGCTCCTTGATTCTGCTTAGGATCTAAAGTACGGATAACCTGCAAAACGGAATAAGAGAAAACAATTTGAAGTTTCAAACTTAAAAGAATGTAACATCTAAGGAAGCAGTTATATAAAAGAAAAAAAAATCAAGGACGAACCTTGTCAGAATCATAAAGCTATCTTACAAGGATACTTTAAAAATTTGAATGAATGAAATAATATTCAATTATTGTAGCTCTCAATTATATAAAACTTTTTATCTATGTAAAGAATCAATTTTAAGTAGTAATTCTGGCTTAAAACAAATAATACTACAACACACATTACTGACGGCTGTCTACCCTTTTCCTTTCTTCAAATGTGGCTTAGCTACCCTCTCTCTCTGATAGAGCTGATCCTGATGGTTTAAAAGCCTATCACTGTGACCCAGTCGCCTCCTCTGCCAGTGGCTCGGGCATGTGATGCATTTCTAGCTGGTCTACCAGCAGTCTTCGGGGAAAGGTCTTTTTGCTTTGTGGCCCAATATTTTTACTATCAAAACTGATCAAACCTACAGAAAACTTGAAACAGAGGAACAATAAAAACCCATTTACTTTAACCTCAATTCACCAACTGCTGTACCGCACATTTTCTCTACACACACACACACACACACACACACACACACACACACACACACACACACGCTTTTTTGGGAGAACCCTCCCCCCCTTTAATGTTTATTTTATTTATAAGAGAGAGAAACAGAGGATCCAGAGCAGGCTCTGTGCTCCAATCAGAGAGCTCAATGTGGGGCTTGAACCCATAAATTGTGAGATCATGGCCTGAGCAGAAGTCAGACGCTTAACCGAATGAGCCACCCAGGAACCCCTAGAAGCCTATTTTAAAGTAATCAGCATGGGGTGACTGGGTGGCTCGGCTGAACATCCAACTCCTGATTTTGGCTCAGGTCATGATCCCAGGGTTATGGGATCAAGCCCTGTGTCAGGCTCTGTGCTGAACATTGATACTACTTAAGATTCTCTCTAAAATAAAATAAAAATTAAAAACACAGAATAAAATAATCTACAGACTTCATAACACGTAACCCTTAAATACTTCAACTTAGTTGAAGCATATGTCTTCTTAGACTAAGGATATTATCTTACCTAATCACAAGACCATCATCATCTATAAGAAAAAGAACAATTCTAGAAGTCATCACTATGGGTTCCAAATCCACATTTCCACAGATATCTCCAAAATGTCTTTTATAACTGCTCCTTCCACCACCAACACAGGACCCAAAGATTAATGCATTACACTTGGTACTTTGATCCCTTTGGGCTCTTTTAAATTAGAACAGACTCTTGTCCTCTCCCATACTCCAATGCCTATTTTGGTTTTTCATAACATTAACTTTTATCCCCAATTCTTGATTTATCTGATGACTTCTTGAAGGTATTATTTAACTTGTTCCAATAATCTCATTTTCCCTGGGAACTGAGTTAGGTCTAACAGGTTGCTTAGATTTAGGTTAAATATTATTATGACAATGATACTCCATCAGGAGGCATAAGATGTTGATTGTCCTACCATTAGTGTAGCTTTTCTTTTTTATGTCTTTATTTTGAGAGACAGAGAGTGAGCGGGTGAGGGGCCGAGAGAGAGGGAGACACGGAATCTGAAGCAGGCTACAGGCTCTGAGCTGTCAGCACACAGCCTGAAACAGGGCTCGAACTCACAGACTGTGAGATCATGACCTAAGCCGAAATCGGACATTCAACCAACTGAGCCACCCAGATGCCCCTAGTATAGCTAATTTTGATTACTTAAGGAGGTGACTGCCACTTATTTTCTACATAAAATAACATTTTCCTTTAGTAATTAGTAACTACTCTGTGGGGTGACCTAATTTGATTGCTACTTCTTCCTTGTGCTTTTTCTTTGTCAAAGATTTCTTTTCTTCTTCTGATAGCTTTTGGCGTGAGAAGTCACTGTACATGCACTAAACTGGATGACAAATGAAACATGATTAGAAAGTGGAGGGGCACCTGGGTGGCTCAGCTGGTTGAGTGCCCAACTTCGGTTCGGGTCATGATCTCATGGTTTGTGGGTTCAGGTCCCACACTGGGCTTGCCTGCTGTCAGCATAGAGCCACTTCGGATCCTCTGTCCCTCTCTCTCTCTGTCCCATCCCTGCTCACTCTTTTTCTCTCTCAAAAATAAACAAACAGTTATGGGGCACCTGGGTGGCTCAGTTGAGCCAGCAACCGGGAGCCAGCAACCGACTTCGGCTCAGGAGATGATCTCACAGTTCGTGAGCTGGAGCTCTGCATCAGCTCTGAGCTGGTAGCTCAGAGCCTGGAGCCTGCTTGGAATTCTGTGTCTTCCTCTCTCAAAAATGAATAAACAGTAAAAAAATAAAAAATAAATAAACATTAAAGAAGAAGAAAGTGGAGTGAGATGCCTGGAAAGTCATACTGACACTTTTGGCTTTCTCTAAGTATTTTTTATATCGTTCTTCCATTTGCTTCATTTCCTCTTCTTTCTTTCGTAAAGCTTCTTGTAATTCTTCAATCTTTAAGGCTATAGATGAGAGAATTAAAAAAAGAAAAAAATTTTTTTTAGATTGTAACAACTTGAAAAATATTTCACCTGACAAAACAGTTAACTGCTTTGAGAGACTGGTCTGGTCCTATATATAATTTTAAAAATTCAAAATGTTTTGTTCTTATGAAAACCTTTTCTTATAAATAAACAGAAACTTCAGTAGTGAAATGCATAAATTAAAAAATATCCACTGATGACAAGTGGATAAACACAATGTGGTCAATATGTAAAATCAAGTGTTATTCAGCTTAAATTTTGATCTGTGTTAGAACATGGAGACAAGAGAAGTGAAAATGGAAGACATTTCATTAAGTGAAGTAGGCGGGACATGAAAGTACAAATGTAGGATTCTACTTAAATGAGCTACTTACAGGAGTCCCATTCTCACAGAGGAGAGAAGAATAGTGACTCCCAGGGGCCAGGAAGCTGGGCGGGGGGCGGGAG
>NW_027531880.1:2664015-2677352 GCF_008692635.1 Crocuta crocuta
TTTTTAATAAATATTTTTATTTATTTCTAGGAGAGAGAGAGAGAGACAGCGTGAGCAGGGAAGGGTCAGAGAGAGAGGGAGTCACAGACTCTGAAATAGGCTCCAGGCTCTGAGCTGGCAGTCAGCACAGAGCCCGAAGCGGGGCTCGAACCCACAAACCGCGAGATCATGACCTAAGCGAAAGTCGGACGCTTAACCGACTAAGCCACCCAGGCGCCCCTAAATTGGTCATTTTTTATGTGATACACATTTTACCACAGTGGGGGGGAAAAAAGTCTGTGTCCTGCTCCACACAAAAGAATTAATAAAGTCAGGTCATCTACATGTATAAATATCAAAAGCAGTAAAAGCTTGGTTAACCTACAGGTAACTTTACTATGTAAACAGCTAATTTCATAAAATATTCATTAGCATCCACAGTTAAGGAAAAACTCAAAAGTATAATTAGAAACACTTTGACGATGTTTACATACTCTTTCTGTAAATAAGACAAACTCTTTAGTTGCTAGAATATGTAACAGGACCTTATTTATGAAAGAAACAATTTTATATAAACTCATCAGTAGGGTAATGTACGGCTAACCAATTAAAACTATGCTAATTGGTAATATAATCTGTCAACTATACTTCAATTAAAAACTATGCTAATTAGGAAAAACTCACAGCTGTTATTAAATCGTGGCTCAAGATCTTCAATAATGGCTCTTTTCTTCTGCAATTCATTATTGGCTTCATGCAGCTTCTCCCTGCAACAAAACATGTAACGCATTGTCACCTACTGTTTTGTGCTTTACTCCACTTGAAAGATCTAAGTTCTTTATTCTTGGGATACACTTGCATAGCACACAAATGTTACGAAACAAAAAAGGATAAAAAGTCCAATTCAACATAAAAATTAAAACACACACACAAAATAGGTAAAAAAAAAAAATAGAGTCAAAAAATCTCAGACTTTGAACGTTATCATTTCTTTTACAGAAACATGCACAAGAGGGTACAAAGAATTTAGTGATCTTCATTTTTTTCTAGGCGTAAGGATATTATAAAAATTAAAACTCTACAGAGGTTTTACAATGCACAATCTTATTCCAAAAAGTAAAGTTCTAAAAATAAAAATTAATAGAAAGAACACTACACACCAATAAAAAAGAATTGGTACATGAACTCACCAGGATAGATATCACAGAATAATGGTGACCACAGTGAGTCAGATACAAAAGGGTAATACTGTAGGATTCCTTTCAAAAAAATTTTTTTAATGTTTTATTTATTTTTGATAGAGAGAGCATGAGCAGAGGAGGGTCAGACAGAGAGGGAGACACAGAATCCGAAACAGGCTCCAGGCTCTGAGCTGTCAGCACAGAGCCCAACGCGGGGCTCGTACCCATGAACCGTGAGATCATGACCTGAGCTGAAGTTGGATGCTTAACCAACTGAGCCACCCAGGAGCCACTTAATGTTTATTTTTGATAGAGAGAATGAATGAGCCAGGGCAGAAAGAAAGGGAGACACAGAATCCAAAGGAAGCTCCAGGTTCTGAGCTGTCAGCACAGAGCCTGATGTGGGGCTCAAATT
This sequence comes from Crocuta crocuta, assembly GCF_008692635.1. Classification (NCBI taxonomy): domain Eukaryota; kingdom Metazoa; phylum Chordata; class Mammalia; order Carnivora; family Hyaenidae; genus Crocuta; species Crocuta crocuta. The sequence goes on from NW_027531880.1 coordinate 2,665,591, forward strand.
CAAACTGCAAGAGCATGACCTGAGCCGATGTCGGACACTTAACCAACTAAGCCACCCAGGTGCCCTTCCAGGATTCCTTTTACATGAAGTTCGGAAAGTATCAAGACTAATGAAAGGTTGTAAGAGAGCAGCATAGTGGCTAATTTGGGGATGGAATCAATTAGAAGGGAAAACAAGAGTCTGGGGATTTGCTGAAAGTATTCTACATGTCGACCTGGGTTACCTTGATATTGTAGGAAAACATTCATCAAGCTTTAGACTTAGGAACTTAGAATTTGTGTACTTTATATACGTTATATTCCAAAATAAATGTAAAAAGTGAACAGAAAGTAATAAGTTTCTTCCTGGTAGTTATACAATATGCATAATTCTCTCTATAAAGTACTTAGTGTGGCACTTTATAATACGAGAGGGAAAAAAGGCTGCACAAATTGGAAAACACAGAAAAAAAGGTAACAACAGCATTATGTTAAGTCTATTCTTGTTTCTTTTTCTATGTATACTACTTCAATAAATTGGTATCTTTCACACAAATTCTTTGAGAATATATCTAGATAAAAAATAAACATATAGAGTTTAAAGAATAAAAAATGTAAGCCCAGTAAAGAAACAGGTTATGAAACAAATTATTACAGAACCTTAGGGAACCGAAGTCCAGAATTTTAATCTTTCTCTGATTTTTGTGATGATACTTTGTGTGTATTCCAGGACAATATACTGCTGAATTTTGCCCGATTTTACTTTATACACTACACTGTATGTATTGCTCTGTGACTTCCATCTTTTATTTAACACTATGCTCTCAAGACTCACGTATGTTGATGTGTTAGCCCTAAGTTACATATTTTACCACACTGTTTGAATTTACTTCATTCTAGCAATCATTTTACAATTGGTGGCATTTGTATTGTTGCTACTTTTCTGTGATTACAATGTCCTTTCATATGTTCTTCTATATGTCTCCTGATAGATGGATAAGAACATTTCTAGGAATATAGGGTATATACAGGGAGCAGAACTGCTGGGTCACAGGATAGGTGTTATGTTCAGTTTACGAAGTAAATCAATGTATACTCCTACCAGAGTGGATTGGAATTACCATTACTGAACACCTTTGGCAATTCTTAGTACGTTGGACTTTTAAATTTTACCAACCTGGAATGTGTAAAATAGCCTCCCCGTTGTAGATATAAATGTACATAAGAATGACCATTTGAAATGTCTATGGACTCTTGGGGCGCCTGGGTGGCTTAGTCGGTTAAGCGTCCGACTTTCGCTTAGGTCATGATCTCGCAGTTCGTGGGTTCGAGCCCCGCATCGGGCTCTGTGCTGACTGCCAGCTCAGAGCCTGGAGCCTGTTTCAGAGTCTGTGACTCCCTCTCTCTCTGACCCTCCCCTGCTCACGCTGTCTCTCTCTCTCTCTCTCTCCTAGAAATAAATAAAACATAAAAAGAAATGTCTATGGACTCTGTTGTGGATTAAGTGTATCTCCCAAGAAAGATATAGTGAAGGTCCTAACTTCTAGTACCTATGAATGTGACATCATTTGAAAACAGCATCTTTGCAGATATAATTAGTTAAGATGAGGTCGTAGTAGATCAGGGTGGGCCCTAAATCCAATGACTAATGTCCTTATTAGAAGGCCATGGGAAGACAAGATAGACAGAGAGAAGAATGTCACGTGAAGACGGAGATACAGTGATGCGTCTATACACCAGGGAACAACAAGGACTGCTAGCCGCCATCATGAAGAGGGGCATGGAACAGATCCTCCCTTAGAACCTCCAGAAGGAATTAATTGCTTGATTTTAGACTTCTATCCTCAAGAACTGGTAGAGGATAAATTTCTGCTTTTTTTAGCCACCCAGACTGTAGTAATTTGTTGCGGCAGCCACAAGAAACCAACATAGGCCTCATTATCACTAGTAAATTCTTTTTGATGAAGATATTTACCATGTAAATGAACACAGAACAATGGTCAGTTTTATGAACTAACAGGTATTCCACTTTTTTTGCAATAAAGAAATGGGAAAGAGAATAGGACAGAAATCAGGCTCTAGGTAACCTCAGAATGGCTAGAAGATACCATTTTTTGTTCTACTAGTACATTAAGAATCTGCCCATTATTAGACTTGCCAGCAAGTGTCCACTGCTAGGATTATCTCACTTTTCCCATATTAAAAAAAAAAATTGGGGGCTCCTGGGTGGCTCATCTGGTTACACCTCCAACTCTTCACTTTTGCTCAGGTCATGATCTCATGGTTCGTGAGCTCAAGACTCACATCAGGAACTGTGCTAACAGTGCAGAGCCTGCTTGGGATTCTCTCTCTTCCTCTCTCGGTCCCTCACCTGCTTACTCTCTCTCTCTCAAAATAAATAAATAAATAAATAAATAATTTTTTTTAAATGTTTTATTTATTTTTAGGAGAGAGAGAGAGACAGCGTGAGCAGGGGAGGGTCAGAGAGAGAGGGAGTCACAGACTGAAACAGGCTCCAGGCTCTGAGCTGGCAGTCAGCACAGAGCCCGAAGCGGGGCTCGAACCCACGAACTGCGAGATCATGACCCAAGCGAAAGTCGAAAGTCGGACGCTTAACCGACTAAGCCACCCAGGTGCCCCATTATAATTTTTTTTTAATTTATTTCATTTTTAGATTAAAAAGTCACTTTCAGATATACTTGCAATTCAAGGAAATGTCTGAAAATCTGCTACTGATAAGCTTTGTACCACTTTAAAATTTTACTTAAAAAGATTCAGCTGGCTATACTCTACGCCCAAATTCAGCCTGCTTCCTATTTTTGTATAAAGTTTTATTGGAACAGTCACAACATCAGTTTATAGTCAATCTCTGGCTGTTTTCAAATTACAGAGCTAAGTGGTTGTGACACAGACCATGGCTTGCAAAGCCTAAGGTAACAGCTATCTGGCCCTTTAAAGAAAAAGGTTTCTGGGGCACCTGGGTGGCTTAGTCGGTTAAACGTCCAACTTTCGCTTAGGTCATGATCTCGCGGTTTGTGGGTTCAAGCCCCGCATTGGGCTCTGTGCTGACTGCCAGCTCAGAGCCTGGAGCCTATTTCCGAGTCTGTGTCTCCCTCTCTCTCTGACCCTCCCCTCTTCACGCTGTCTCTCTCTCCTAGAAATAAATAAAAATATATAAAAAAAATTAAAAAAAAAATAAAGAAAAAGGTTTCTGCCTCCTAATCTAGAGTGTCTCAAACTCTTAACTACAGTTATAAATTCTATCATGAAGACATAGAACCTTGGAACCTTCTTTGAGAAAACAGTTCTAAAGTAGTAACTGCTTTGATTTAAGGACCTTGGATTGAGAAGACCCTTTAGATGCTATAAATATTAACATGTCTTATACTTTCCCGTACCTTCAGAGGCTACTTGGGCCATTGCCTAGACACCCTGTAACCACCTAACAAAATACTTCTATTTCACTAGAGAATAGGATAGTGACACTCAACAGCTTTTATACTTACAGATGTTCTTCAAGCTTCTTTTTTAGAAGAACTGACTGAAAATGGAAAATAAAAGTTTATTTAACATTTTAACTAATATATTAATTATTAAAAAAGCAATACAGTAGTAACCAACTCTGAATAAATTCTCAGTAAGTTCTCTGGTTAAAGAGCTCAAAACACACAATGTACCTATGTCTATTTCCTTTTGATTAAAGACAGAATAGCCCCTGAGTGATAGCAATCGGTATAAAATACTCAGAAACTGCATATCTGAAATCTCTATAGTCAGGAAGAAATGACCAAGAAGGCCACTTATATATAGACCTAATATTCCTGGATTCAACAGGCAGGTAGACAGAACTCTAGGAATTGTAATATTTTTTCCCAGGGTGCCTGGGTAGCTCAGTCGGTTAAGCATCTGACTTTGGCTCAGGTCATGATCTCATGGTTCGTGAGTTCAAGCCCCACATCAGGCTCTCTGCTGTCAGTGCAGAGCCTGCTTCGGATCCTCTGTCTCCCTTTCTCTGCCCCTTCCCTGTCTGCACGCATGTGCTCTCTCTTTCTGTGTCTCAAAAATAAACTTTTAAAAAATAATAACAGATTTTTCCCTAACATACTCTTTATCTACTGTATTATTTTCCTTGCATCATGATAGATACTGGGATCAACTTCCATAAATAATGACTCACTCTGAGATTTCTGAATATGTACACAAATAATTTATGTGATGGTATGGGAATGTGAAGGATGGCGTATGCACAGAATTTAATGGACTGAAGACGCAGCTTTGGCTGGGTATTTAAAAAAAATCTCCTAAAAAGCAGGAGATCAGAATTGACCTAAAAACAAAAAATAATGGCATTCTACGTAGGACCACTAGATTTCATAATCAAACTTAACACCTGTAGAGTATATATTATTAATGAATTCTATGAAACATTCCATTTTGAGATAAATTCAGCCAAACCCAGTTAATATAGGCTTATAAATCAAACTGTCCAATCAGTCAATAGCAGCAGTGAGGGGGAGAAAAAGCCTCCCATTAAGTTCTTTGATTTTCAGTCACCTTATTTAATAACGATTACTGTAATTGTTCTTTCAAGTCCATTGAAACAGCTCTGGAATTTATCAAATTTACTTCTTTGCTCAGTATATTAACTAGAGCAAGATAAGTGGACTATAAGGTCCTCTATCAGTGCTTCCCCCAAATATAAAAATAACATTAACTTTCAATTATCGCTTGTTCCTTCTTTCATACAGAGGGTAAAATGAAAATACTTTCTAAATACTTTAACTATAATTTTGCATTTACATTTTGCCTGGAATCTAGCAAAATCGGTTTTAACTGAGATAGTACACGATAATTACCTCATGAATGGTTAGTATACCAGGCACTGTGCTACAGTATGTCACGTGCAGTCTCATGTGAATCTTACAACATGAGCAACAGCCCCATCTTATAGGTGAGGGAGGGGAGATGGGGAGACGTTCAGTAATTTCAAGTGGCAGACCCAAAATTAAAAGCCAGGTCTGAAAAAAAACAAAGAAACAAAAAAACCCAAAACCAAACCAAACCCCAAAAAACTCCAGGTTGGCCAGGTTCCAAAGTTTATGGATGGTCTTTATTTCCATGTCTTTCCAGCACGGAGAAGACAGTTACTATTCAAGTAGGTGGCAGGAGGCCAGAGGCCATAGGAAAATAGCTTCAATATAATATAATTTATAAAAGCGGGTAGAACAGGAGTGGGATGGGGGCAAAAAATAAGAGCAGAGGTTTTTTGGTTTGACTTATTTTCAATATCCTTTTAAATATCTTAAGTGTAAAGGGCATAAACCTGTAAGGCAATAGTGATATATTCATTTTCCATAAAATTTGCATCATTTAAAAATTTAATACCATCAACCATGATGGAAGAGAATGTATATAAATCAAAAAATTGCTCAATATATAGAAATGAATAGGAAGCCATACTTACAATAGCCTTTTGAGCAGAAACCATGCCAAGAGACAGAGAGGACATATTAGTATGAAGCAAACACAGCAGCCAACAGAAGGAACGATTTAGTAATTCATGAACAGAAGTAAAAGTTAGGCATTTTTTTTTTCAAAAATGTACATTTTTCTTTCTTCTATGGTCTCCTCATCCTGTCTTGTTCTCTTGAGTTTTATACAATGTGGCTAGCTCAAATTATCCATATGACTGGACATAACAATGCTTTTCTGCTTCCATGCTAAAAATAAATGACATAAAAGTAATAATAAAAATGTGTAAACCATCCTACTCTGACTTAAGATCACATGAAAGGACTATGCTTTTGATAACAGAAATAGGCAGAAATTATAATGTTCTTCAGAGAGGACCAGTTCCACTGGGCAGGTTGCTCTACATACTACATACTCCTGAGATGCAACGCTGTAGGTCAGTGAAAGAGAACACAAAGGCGTCAAACATTTGCTGGCGGAAAGAACCACACTATTTCTTCACACCATTTTGAGGCATATCAGACTAAAGAAAGTTCCTATTTGAACAGGAACTTGGAGGAAATCTCTAAGAATTAATTTAGAGGAAGACATTTAGAATCTGGGCAGTCAAATAAATGGAATAACTTATGCAAATACTACTTTCAGGGCCAGCATCTCACTTCTGAAAAATGTTCTCTTAAAGTGATGGCCCAGAGCATATTTAATTAAATGTGATACTTATATCAGGCTACACAAAATTATTTTTTACAGAATAAATTCCTTCTATGTGCTCTAATACGAGTAAGAGAAGCAGGCAAGTACAACGGCTATTGCTCTAACACTAAGGTAGAGCTAATACTCGCATTCTGCCACTCCTACTTCCTATGTACCACACGCCCTTCCCCTTTCTACCATAACAAATCAAAAAAGTCTCCTTAAAGTTTTAGAGACCAAAACAAAGTCTACCTTTACCTCAGTTTAAGTGACCTAGTGATTTCACTGAAGACATCACTTTGGTTCTGACAGCAAGTCTCCAAAAAGACTATCAATGGAAACAACTGTGTAGGTTTATACTCAAAGGCCAGAGTTTATAGCAAATTACACCAGCAATAATAAAAAAGAACCAACTGTCTGAAGCAAAGATTGGTCATTAAAATTTAGGGTTTATTCCCCTCTTTAAACTATTTTTGAGAACTTTATAGCTGTACTTCTATCGTATACAGTATACAATATTGCATAATATTGTATATTAAATGTAAAGGATTTGGAAAATTTAATTGATTTACACTTTCATCAGAGACTATCATGTGCCACAGAAGCACTGTGATCGAGTGTGAGCATGAGAAGATGAAAGTCCGTCTAGTTCCTGGCTCAGTGCCGGATCAATGCATTTACGATATTCTAGTGAGCGTGCCAGTCAAGCAGGCAAGGCTATGACAGACATGCAGAGTATAAGAGAATATTCAGAAAAGGTCAGGAACTTATATTTGAGTGAGGCAGGGCTGGGGATAGTAAGGAGGGATTCAGAAATCCAGAGGTAGTTATTTCTAGGGATGACATTATTTTTCAAAATATCAATTATACATAAAAATTTCTATTTGAACATATTAAATTTGTACCAGCATTTCTCTTGTTGTTGACCAGAGGGAAAACCCTGGACTCTGAATACTGAGATGAGTACAGGTAAAACACAAAGACTCAGGGAGCCTGGCTGGCTTAGTTGGGAAAGCATGTGACCCTAGATCTCAGGGTCCTGAGTTTGAGCCCCACGATGGATGTATCTAACTTAAATGAATAAGCAAAAACTTAAAAAAAAAAAAAAATCCTGGTTTTCCTACCTTGTAAACCAAACAAACAAAAACCCCACAAAGCCTTAATGAATTCCTTAGTTAATAACTACAAAAAAACTTCTAATTCCCAGCAGAAGGATTCTAAAACAGACAATGAAGTACTGTCTGGTCCTTTTCATAAGGAATATTAGTAAAAGGAATACACTGCTTTTTTTCTATAACCAATATAATTATAAATTATTTTGACAGAGACCAATCAAATAAAAAATAAAAGTGACAGCTTTTCTTTACATTGTGAAACTGCTGGACCATGCTCGGTACATACTAAAAACTCACATCTTCTGCTTTTGAGCCTTGATCCTGTAAAGATTTTTGCAGTTCTTCAACTTGTGACTGTACTTCCAGAAGTCTTTGATTCACCAGCCTAGAAATCAAATGTATATTAATTTGTCAATTTCAGACTTACTTATACCTTCTCCCTTAGTTATCATACTGGTTAGAGACATAGTATAATTAGCAAAACAAAGCTAAGATAGTAGTGCAGCTCACTGTTCAGATTATTTTTTGTTTTACTTGAAATTTCTTTTTCTTAAATATTTGTTTATTTTTGAGAGAGAAAGAGTGTGTGCACACAAGTGGGGGAGGAGCAGAGAAAGGGGGACAGAGGATCCAAAGCAGGCTCCACACTGACAGCAGACAGCCTGCAGGGCTCAAACTCACAAACTGTAAGACCATGACCTGAGTGATGATTTCCGACGCTTAACTGACTGAGCCACCAGGTGCCCCTTGCTTGAAATTTCTATGATGATTTCAAATATGGTATTTTAGTGGATATATCTGGTCATACCAGTATACTCAGGCATATCTACTTATCTGAAATTCATTTCAATACATGTTTATTCAAATTATGTGTCAGGCACCATGCTTAGCACTGTGTTAAAAAGATCCCTGTACTGAAGGAACTTAGTGGGGAAGCAAAATGTTAAAAGACAAGATAAATACTTCAATATATCACGTAGAGGTACAAAAAAGGATCACGATTGCTCAAAGCAGCAAGGAACTAAGTGTAATTGTGTGGGGAATTAGGCTTGACTGAACGGAGACTAGAACAAATAAAATACTTAGGTGATTAAGGATAGAAAAGGGATTTAAGAGAGAAATTTATCATATCCAAAGCACACAGAAAAATGAGGGGGTACATTGAGTTCAAGAATGGCATATCTAGAGCATACTTAAAAAAAAATCTATTTTTTTATGTTTATTTTTGAGAGAGAGGGAGAGAGAGAAAGAGAGAGAGAGAGCGTGAGCGAGCAGGGGAGGGGCAGTGAGAGAGGGAGACACACAATCCAAAGGCTCCAGATTCTGAGCTGTCAGCACAGAGCTGAATGCGGGGCTTAAACTCACAAACCATGAGATCATGATCTGAACCAAAGTCGGATGCTTAATTGACTGACCCACCAGGTGCTCCCCCAAAATATTCCTTAAGTATGGGAGTGTCATTCAGTTGGTACAGCGTGTGACTCTTGATCTCAGGGTTGTGAGTTCAAACCCCATGTTAGACATGAAGCCTACTTAAAATTAAAATAAGTAATGAATTCCTTAAGAATGGCATATCTAAAGACTAAGTTATGAGGGGAACAGTGGCTAGAGATGAAACTAGAGAAGAGAAGAGGTTGTTGGGTACAGCCTTACATGAAATGTGTATTTAGAACGTATCCCATGATCTGGCATAAAATCTGGTTGAAATGGAATAACTCAGCCTTTAAGAATGCTGATTCTGGATCTCATACGTTCTTGAAGTTATTATGATGTTATTATTATTATTCAGTATACTAGCTTGGTTCCCTAGATCCTGGGTGATAACCTTGAAGGACTGCCAAAAGGTGAGACCTACTCAGAAAAAATTTTACAAATTTCACATTGACTTGAGGGTGGAATGCTTAAAAAGGTCAAAATGAAGGCATGAAGATTGGGAGGAAGTTACTACAATTATTACTAAATATGGCTGAAAGAAGAAGGAACAAGGATGAAATATATCTAAAGGGCAAAAGAATACAAGGAATAAAAAATAACACCCAAGATTCTGGTTGGAGCTGTTGGAAAACATTTACTAAGAAGGAGAATATAGGAGAAGCAGGTTGCTAAATGAAGATAAACTCATTTAGTAGTTGTTGAAAATGCGGTGCCTTGAGCTATCTGGCAAACAGCTGTATCTCTGCATCTGAAGCACAAAGAGAAATCTGAGTTGAAAGTATAGATGAGGAAGCCATTTGGAATTAACAGAAGCCATGAACAAAAATAATATTGATTAGAAAGAATGTAAAGAAGAGTCAAAAAGAGGAACAAAGATGGTTCATGGCAGATCACAAACCAGAGGGTACAAAGAAGGAACCTCACCCTGGAGAGAAGTAGGAGAAACAAAAGAGAGGTGCTTTAACTGAAATTTTAAAAGTTTGAGGAAGGGGAAGATGATCAACAACAATGAATGCAACAGACATGAAGAAAGATAGTTTTGAACACTCCCAATGGATTGGCCATTTAAGAGATGACTGGTTATTTTAGTAGGAAATATATTAGTGGAATGGTAGAAGCCAGACTACCTCAAATTAAGGACAAAATAGGGCAATGAACTTTTAGAATCAAAACAGCCAGAAAATGCAATAAGCAATTTCTTTTACTAAACAAACCTTAAGAAATTTTTCCCATAAATGTTCTAGGTTCTATAATTAGTAACAATCACATTAAAAATTCAATCAAATCTATAATAATAACTAATATTTTTCACACCAAGGAATAGAAAAGCTAGGTGCTTTTTATTTATTTTTTTAACGTTTATTTATTGGCGGAGGGGAGAGGGGTACAGCAAGAAGGAGAAAAGAATCCCAAGAAGGCTCCATGCTCCATAACCGTACGATCATGACCTAAGCCGAGATCAACTGAGCCACACAGGCACCCCTAGGTGCTTTTTAAAATAGTGAAGGAATTATCAGAAAATCTATATTCAATATGGGGATATATACAAATACATTACTAGTGACACTGTAACTTTGTTCAATCTTTTCAGAAAGGAATATGGAAATATATTTCAAACCATTAGAGTATTTCAACTATCCATCTTGGTCATTTCTGAAATTATTTAGTCAACAAATATTGTAAGTCTACTAGGCCTTGGTAAATACCATATATAATAAGTTTATACCAAGATGTTCCTTGGAAGTATTTGAAAACAAAACAAATTAAAAAAAAAAAAGAAAGAAAACAACACAAATTTTCAGTAATGGAGAACAAACAGTAATGGGGAATAAACAAGCAAAAATATGAAGTATTTATACACACACACTAGTATGGAGCTATGGAAACATATGAACTCATCTTTTTTCAAAACATGCAAACTTCAAAAAGCCAAAATAAATGAGGATTCCAATACCTACTTCATGGTGTTCTTTAGAAGAGTAAGTAAGGTATTATGCAGTATCTAGCGCAGTACCTGTACAGAGCAGGTACTCTATAAGTGTGAATTGCTTCTACCTATTTTCTCCCCCTTCAGAAGTTTAGTTAGTTAACATACTAATTAAAATCTACTTATATATAATTTTCAACAGGGTACAGAAAGAGGATGAGCTTGCAATCACAATATACTCTAGGCAGGAAGGGAACAAGGTCACGTATGCTTTGAGAAAGCTCCCTCAGTGAGGCTCAGCAGGTATTACAGATTTTTAAAATGCCAACTTGCTGGGAAAACTAATTGGAAAGGATTTTGGAGGTTTACTACAAACCTTTCCTTCTGACGGACAATGTATCGGTGGTGAACGGATTGCATTTAAGTTAAAAGAGTCAGTGGAACTCAGGTTTCTTTGTAGTAGTCTAGTGCTATACACTTGTAAGAGATTAAGTTAGCAACAAGGTCATGTAAATGCTTATTAAACTCAGTAAGAACTAACCATGAAGAGAAAAAACACTCTGTGAGAGAAAGAGAGAAAAAAAGGTCTTGCAAATATGGAAAAAGAGAACTTGGCAAGAAAGCGAGATGGATGCGGTGCCTGGCTGGCTCAGTCAGTGGAGTGTGCAGCTTCTTGATCTTGGGTTGCGAGTTCAAGCTCCACGCTGGGTATAGAGATTGCTTAAAAATAAAATATTTTAAAATAGAAAGGCAGGAAGGGAAGGAAGGGAGGGGGGAGAGGGACGGAGGGAAAGGTGGGGGAGGGAAAGGGAAGGGTAGGGAAGGGAAGGGAAGTGTAGGGAAGGGAGAGAGAAAGAGAGAAAGAAAGGACGGAAGGAAGGATAGATTAGGTAGAGGCTTTGAATTCAGGTAGCCTGGGTCAAAGCCCAAATTCCCTCACCAGTAAAATTTTAATAAAGATAGGACCACATATTTAAAATAAATAGCACTTGTTTGCACGTATAGGAGGATTAGGAGGAACTTGACGGAGGAACAAGGGGGAGAAGAAGGGCGGAAATGGTGGGGGAAAGGGAGAGAGGCAAACCATGAGAGACTCTTGAATGCTGACAAAAACTGAGGACTGATGGATGTGGGGGGGAGGGG
>NW_027531880.1:2678697-2685874 GCF_008692635.1 Crocuta crocuta
GAGAAGAAGGGCGGAAATGGTGGGGGAAAGGGAGAGAGGCAAACCATGAGAGACTCTTGAATGCTGACAAAAACTGAGGACTGATGGATGTGGGGGGGAGGGGGGATGGGCATGGAGGAGGGCACTTTGGGGATGAGCACTGAGTGTTATGTGGAAACTAATTTGACAATAAACTATTTGTAAAAAAAAAAATAAACAAATAAATAAAATAAAAATAAAAAAATAAAAAAAACAGGGTAAACTATTATTCTCATAATGAATAGAACTGAAATTGTGAGAGACTGAATTAATTATCAGACTTTTAAAAATCCTCTGGTTTTAATTAGTAATTAGAAAGGGAAAGGGTGGGGGTTGGTATCATTTTGCTTGAAGAAATAAAGAGGGGAATGCTATTATAAAGAGGCACAACACTTTTATGCAAGTGTATCCATAAGTAGAAAAGTGGATTAAAGTACTCTTAAAATGAAATGGAATAACACATTATCACTACTCAACATACAATCTAAATTTTTGTTTAAGGGAATCAAAATCAAGGATAACAGAGAAAACCTGTGACTAAATGCTGTTGCCTACATACAATCAATCCTACCTATTCTCTGTCTCCAGTTCATTCTTGCGTAGATTTGCATCATCCAGAAGACTCTGCAATAAGGCAATTTTTTCATTGTCTGAACCCTCTTGGTTAATTTTTAACATTTTATTCTCATGCTGAAGACGAATAAGTTTCTCCCTGAAAGAACAAAAAAACTGATTATGTAGTACACCGATACAATACTGTTACCAAAATCCAGCTACTCACAATTAAGATTTAACACACAGAACAGAAATGAAAAATAAAATACTGCAAAGAATTTAGCTCTTGTAATTTGCTAAGACATTACATTTAGGTCTTCAATACTTTTTTTTTTAGAATGGATAATCTGAATGTAACAGCATCTCCAAACATTATGATTGTAATGAAAGATACCTCAAAATTCGATTTCCTTTTTGGTTTAAATAGCTGTGAGTGCATTTATGTGCTTGTTTTTCAGTTCTCACCAAAAAACATAACCTCTAATGCTATGCTCTTGAACTATCAATCATTGGTGTCAAGATATAATATTCAACGAAGAAAGCCCTCAAGATATGCAGTCCACGCATTCCTATAAATATGTGAAGCTGTATTCCTGTTAACAAGCCACGTTCTCAGAACTGCATCTGCTATTCATACTTAAGTTTGCACAATCTTTTCAAACCATTAAATATTATACTTTAGTGATAAACAGAATAAATGCCATGTTAAACAATATACTGTAGATGAATTGCTATTTAATCAATGCACAATTATTTGGAATTTGTATCAATTTTGAGCTTTGATGTGTTAGCAGTGATCAGCTTTATTAGTGATTTCCTTAGGATTAATACCTAGAAAAGTAATTTGACAAGTCTGTCAAATTGCTCAAAAGAAAGGTTGTACCACCACAAGAAAAAAAAGAATTGTAATTATGTGTGGTGATGAATGTTAACTGAACTTACTGTGATCATTTCACAATACAGACATATATCAAATCATTAGGCTGTACACCTAAAACTAATACAGTGTTACATTTCATCTCTTTTACCATTTCATTTTCTTGATGATCGCTCTTCTAGAGACAATACATTTGACTTTATGTTGAGTCATACTCAAAAAAGCCATTTTATTTGTTGAATTTTTATCATTGTTCCTTTTCCTCAGGTTAAAAATCCAACTGCATAATCTAAACGCTTCCTCAAATTTGTGGGTTTTTTTTTTTAAATATGTAGCCCTGTATTTAGAAGCATTCATAGATAACAAATGATCACTCATTCTACAAATTTTATTGGTCCAATAATAAAGTGCATCAGAAGGTAGAAAAGTAAAAGGCATACAAGATGCTTTCAGTGTTGGTGCACACATTCTCCTTTTGTTTGTCCTCCTTAAATAAATGCCAACAATAAACATTGTCTTCATTTATTCAACAACTGAATGCCAACTGTAACTTTCCAAGTTTATGAAACCCTTATACAATCATTATTTCATTTAATGCCACCCAAAGATTTTATGAATAATCAAGGCCAGTGTCAATTTTAAAAGGGGGCAAACAGTCCCCAAGAAGGTAAAAGCAATATTCAGGATTAATCACTCTTCTTCTGCCAGACACTTGGTGCCTCTCCTCTAATTTTTCATTCTTACACATCAAGGCAGGCATATATTGAAAGAAACAGAAGTTTAAAAATGCTATCACTGGGGCGCTTGGGTGGCTCCGTCAGTTAGGCATCCAACTTTGGCTCAAGTCATGATCTCACGGTTCATGCGTTCAAGCCCCACGTTGGGCTCTGTGCTGACAGCTTAGAGTTTGGAGCCTGCTTCAGATTCCGTGTCTCCCTCTCTCTCTCCCTCTGCCCCTTCCCCGCTCTCTGTCTTAAGAATAAACATTAAAAATAAATTTTTTTAAAAAAATGCTATCACTAAATAAAAACTAGAAGTTAGTATTGAGGGAAGAGTAGTAGAGATGGGAAGATACATCTTTCTACTATATCTTTCCCAGACCATTTCATCTTAGTGACTAATTATTTTGCAGACTGTTGGGTAGGCATACCTTTGTTTTTAAGCCAAGTGGTTTCACTGCTAAATGTCTGTTAAGAACCCCCAAGTACAAATACGTTAGTTTGCTGTGAATGTGTGAAATACTGTCCTACCCAAGTGGGACAATGTCTCCTGGGCCAATTGAAGAAAGCTTCTAACAGACTGAAAACATGGACATTTAATATTGAGTTCATGTTGAAATTAGTAATAATCTGTAAGAAACTGATCCTCTTTATATTGTAGAGGAGTAAGTTTCCTCCAGGAATATTGTGCATTATGACTGAATTTCATGATCTCCTTACCTGATTTCAGGTGTAACAATCTCTGCTGCCAGACTATCCGAAGATTCTTGACTTCCCAAAGGCATTAACCCTACAAATACACAAACATGGGCGCAAGGTTTAAGAGAGAATATATTGATCTCCTTTAGTTTCTATATGAAACACTACTTTGAGCATTAATTTTGATATCTAAAATCTTTGTTTTAGTCAAGAAAAAGACCTTATCACAGTTGCCTTACATTATTATTATCATTTTAACAATTTTTAAGAGAGGCAATAACTACATTCACTACGCTGTGGAATCATCACCACTATTCCCAAACTTCTTACCCAAAACCACAAATTTTGTGTCCATTAAGCAATAACTCCCCATTCCTTTCTCTTTTAGCTCCTCATAACCTTTATTCTATTTTCTGTCTGTCTCAATGAATTTGCCCATTCTACATACCTCATATAAGTAGAATCTTACCAATATTCATCCTTTTGTGTCTACTTCACTTAGCATAATGTTTTGAAAACTCCATATGCAGAATTTATCAGAACTTCATTCCTTTTCATAGCCAAGTTATATTTCATATATACATACACACACACAATTTTCTTTATTCATTCGTCTGTTGAGGTATATTTAGGTTGTTTCCATTTTTGGCTACAGTGAATAATGTTGTTATGAACACTAGTAAACCAGTATCTGCTTGAGTCCTTGCTTTGAATTATTTGGGATATTTACTTAGAAACGGAATTGCTGGATCATGTGGTAATTTTATGGTTAACTTTCTGAAGAACCACCAAACTCTTCCACCACTGGCTTCCCATTTTACATTCTTAACAGCAATGCACAAGAGTTCCAATTTCTCCACATGACTCCTAACACTTATTTTCCTTTCTCTTTTTTTTTTTTGGTAATAGCCATCTAAATGGAGGTAAACTATCTCATGGTTTTGATTTGCATTTCTCTAATGACTTTGATATTGAGCATCTTCTCATATGCTTTTTTGCCATTTGTATATCTTCTCCGGAGAAATTATCTATTCAAGTCCTTTACCCATTTGTGAGCTTAGCTGTTTTTTCTTGTTGAGTTGTATAAGTTCTTTATATATCCTGGATATCAATCACCTATTGAGTATACATATATGATTTACAAATATTTTCTCCCCGTTTTATGGGATGCTTTTCACTCTGTTAGAAGTGTTCTCTGATGCACAGAAGTTTTAATTTTGATAAAGATCAATTTTTTCATTTGATGTTTTAGCTTTTGATATCAATTCCAAGAAATCACTGCCAAATCCAAAGTCATGGCAATTTTCCTGTTTTATAGGATTAGCCCTTACATTAGGTCTTTTACCCTTTTTGAGTCCATTTTTAAAAATATGTGTTTAGAGGGGTGCCTGGGTGGCTCAAGTCGGTTGAGCCTCTGACTCTGGCTCAGGTCTTGATATCAAGGTCTGTGGGTTTAAGCCTCGCATCCAGGTTTGTGCTGACAGCTCAGAGCCTGGAGCTGCTTCAGATTCTCTGTCTCCCTCTCTCTCTGACCTTCCCCCACTCATGCTCTGTCTGTCTCTCGCTCTCTCAAAAATAAATAAACATTAATTAAAATTAAAAAAAAAATACGTGTTTGGACATAGATATCCAGTTTTTCTAGCACAGTATATTGAAAAGACTTTCCTTTCCTTCCCTGAATGGTTTTGACACTGTTGTTGAAAATCATGGGGCGCCTGGGTGACTCAGCTGGTTAAGCGTCCGACTTTGACTCAGGTCATGATCTCACGGTTTGTGAGTTCGAGCCCAGTGTCGGGCTCTGTGCTGACAGTCAGATTCTGTGTCTCCCTCTCTCTGACCCTCCCCTGCTCACACTGTCTCTCTCTCTCCCAGAAATAAAGAAAATATTAAAAGAAAAAAAATTTTTAAATAAAAAAAAAAGAAAACCAAGTGACCACATATGGAAGGGTTTATTTCTTGGCTTTTTATTCTATTCCGCTGGTCTATATGTCTGTTCTTATGTCTATACCACACTACTTTGATTGTTTCCTTTATATTAAGTTTTGAAATAATTAGATGAATTCTCCAACTTTTTTCTTTTTCAAGACTGTTTTGGCTATCCAGGGTCCCTTGAGATTCTATATTAATTTTAGAATAGGTTTTTCTATTCCTGTAAAAAATGTCAACAATATATTAATAAGGACTGCACTGAATCTGTAGATTGTTTTTGGTAGTGGTGTATTATCATCTCAACAAGTTTTGCAGTTTTCAGGGTGCAAGTCTTTGCCTCTTTGTTAAATTTATTCCCAAGTAGTTTATTCTTTTTGATCCTGGTATATAAAAATTATTTTCTTAACTTCCTTTCTGAATTTTTCATTATTAGTGTTTACATATATGTTTTTGCTGCTGATGTAACTGACCTGCATCCTACAACTTTGCTGAATTCATTTTACTGGTTCTAACAGATGTTTTTTGTGATCATGGCATCTGGAAAGATAGTTTTAGTTCTTTCTTTCCAATTTAGATTAAAACATTTTTTTGTCTAATTGGTCTAGTTAGAACTTGCTGGTCTATGTTCAACTGAAGTATAGAAGTGGTGGCAATTGGTAGTCTTGCTTCTGACTCTAGAGCAAAAGCTTTTAGTCTTGCATCGAGTATGATGTGAACTGTGGGTTTTTCACATACAGCCTTTATCATGTTGTAGAAGTTCTCTTTCTAGCTCTCTTCCTAATTTACTGAAGTTTTTTATGAGTTTCTTTTTAAACAATGAAATGGTGGGGCACCTGGGTGGCTCAGTCGGTTAAGCATCCGACTTCGGCTCAGGTCATGATTTCATGGTTCATGAGTTCAAGCCCTGTGTTGGCTCTGTGCTCACAGCTCAGAGCCTGCTTCAGATTCTGTGTCTCCATCTCTCTCTTCCCCTCCCCCGCTCATGCTCTGTCTCTCAAAAATAAATAAATGTAAAAAAAATTTAAAAAAAAAAAAGCATGGAAGCAACCTAAATTTCCATCAACTGATAAATGGATAAATTGTGATATATAAATATATATGAATCATAAGAATAAAATCTTGCCATTTTTATACGATGCAATCTTGACAGCATTATGCTAAGTGAAATAACTCAAAGAAAGACAAATATTGTGTGATCTCACTTATGTGGACTCTAAAAACAAAACAAAACAAAACAAAACACACCAAAAAAACCAAGCCACAGACACAGAGAACAGACTGGTGGTTGCCAGAGGTGGGTGGGGGTGGGGTGGGCAAAATGGGTGAAATGGGTGAAAGGGTCAAAAGGTAAAAACTTCCAGATAGAAAACAAATTAAGTCACACAGATATAATGTACAGCATGGTGACAACAGTAGTACTATACTGCATACAGAAAGTTGTTGAGAGTAGATTTTAAAAGTTCTCATCGCAAGAAAACAAAGTTTGTAACTGGGTATGTTGACGAATGTTAATTAGACTTTGCATGGTGATCATTTCACAATAAACACCAATATCAAATCAGTAGGTTGTACACTTGAAACTAACACAATGTTATATCAATTATGCCTTAAATAAAAAACTGAAAAAAAGAGAAAGATACATAACTGTCTTTAGCCAGCCCTGGTTAACTTGGAATAGAGAAAAAAACTGGTGTCTGACATGCTTTCACATTAAGGAAGATAGTGGTGATGAGAACACAATTAAATGGCTGTAAGGCGGGCTGTGTGAGCTGGAAAATGAGGCCAGAAGAGAACTGATCCAAAGAAACAGAAACAACAGACAGGGAGTTAAAGGTGAAATGCGGTAGGCAGAAGGAATGAAGAGGAGAGAAAATGGAGGGTGTAGTCAGAGGAGAGGAAGAATTCTAGTTTGGTGTAACTGAAAAGCCAAGGGCTGGTTACTGGAGTGGGGGTGAACAAAGTGTGAAGCTGCACAAGTCACCGTTCAGGCCATCTGCCAGCATGATGACAAAAGTGGAAGGGACTAACTTCGAGCTAAGTCTGCTCCTTCCCTGTGAGAAGAGCAGAGTTCTACTTTGTCCGGAAGTCCCATAGTACACTGATCTCCACTTCACATCTTAGGCAGGGGAAAAAAACCAATCACTAACTAAAAAACTTTCTAAAGTTTGACTTTTATTTATTAAAAGAAAAAATTTTTGTAAGTGTTTTATTTATTTCTGAGAGAGAGAGAGAGAGAGAGAGGCCGCGTGAGCAGGGGAGGGTCAGAGGGAGAGGGAGATACAGAATCTGATGCAGGCTCCAGGCTCTGAGCTGGCTGTCAGCAGAGAGCACAACGCGGGGCTCGACCCAGGAACCATGAGATCATGACCTGAGCCGAAGT
>NW_027531880.1:2686657-2689305 GCF_008692635.1 Crocuta crocuta
CCAAGAGACCACATATGGAAGGGTTTATTTCTTGGCTTTTTATTCTATTCCGCTGGTCTATATGTCTGTTCTTATGTCTATACCACACTACTTTGATTGTTTCCTTTATATTAAGTTTTGAAATAATTAGATGAATTCTCCAACTTTTTTCTTTTTCAAGACTGTTTTGGCTATCCAGGGTCCCTTGAGATTCTATATTAATTTTAGAATAGGTTTTTCTATTCCTGTAAAAAATGTCAACAATATATTAATAAGGACTGCACTGAATCTGTAGATTGTTTTTGGTAGTGGTGTATTATCATCTCAACAAGTTTTGCAGTTTTCAGGGTGCAAGTCTTTGCCTCTTTGTTAAATTTATTCCCAAGTAGTTTATTCTTTTTGATCCTGGTATATAAAAATTATTTTCTTAACTTCCTTTCTGAATTTTTCATTATTAGTGTTTACATATATGTTTTTGCTGCTGATGTAACTGACCTGCATCCTACAACTTTGCTGAATTCATTTTACTGGTTCTAACAGATGTTTTTTGTGATCATGGCATCTGGAAAGATAGTTTTAGTTCTTTCTTTCCAATTTAGATTAAAACATTTTTTTGTCTAATTGGTCTAGTTAGAACTTGCTGGTCTATGTTCAACTGAAGTATAGAAGTGGTGGCAATTGGTAGTCTTGCTTCTGACTCTAGAGCAAAAGCTTTTAGTCTTGCATCGAGTATGATGTGAACTGTGGGTTTTTCACATACAGCCTTTATCATGTTGTAGAAGTTCTCTTTCTAGCTCTCTTCCTAATTTACTGAAGTTTTTTATGAGTTTCTTTTTAAACAATGAAATGGTGGGGCACCTGGGTGGCTCAGTCGGTTAAGCATCCGACTTCGGCTCAGGTCATGATTTCATGGTTCATGAGTTCAAGCCCTGTGTTGGCTCTGTGCTCACAGCTCAGAGCCTGCTTCAGATTCTGTGTCTCCATCTCTCTCTTCCCCTCCCCCGCTCATGCTCTGTCTCTCAAAAATAAATAAATGTAAAAAAAATTTAAAAAAAAAAAAGCATGGAAGCAACCTAAATTTCCATCAACTGATAAATGGATAAATTGTGATATATAAATATATATGAATCATAAGAATAAAATCTTGCCATTTTTATACGATGCAATCTTGACAGCATTATGCTAAGTGAAATAACTCAAAGAAAGACAAATATTGTGTGATCTCACTTATGTGGACTCTAAAAACAAAACAAAACAAAACAAAACACACCAAAAAAACCAAGCCACAGACACAGAGAACAGACTGGTGGTTGCCAGAGGTGGGTGGGGGTGGGGTGGGCAAAATGGGTGAAATGGGTGAAAGGGTCAAAAGGTAAAAACTTCCAGATAGAAAACAAATTAAGTCACACAGATATAATGTACAGCATGGTGACAACAGTAGTACTATACTGCATACAGAAAGTTGTTGAGAGTAGATTTTAAAAGTTCTCATCGCAAGAAAACAAAGTTTGTAACTGGGTATGTTGACGAATGTTAATTAGACTTTGCATGGTGATCATTTCACAATAAACACCAATATCAAATCAGTAGGTTGTACACTTGAAACTAACACAATGTTATATCAATTATGCCTTAAATAAAAAACTGAAAAAAAGAGAAAGATACATAACTGTCTTTAGCCAGCCCTGGTTAACTTGGAATAGAGAAAAAAACTGGTGTCTGACATGCTTTCACATTAAGGAAGATAGTGGTGATGAGAACACAATTAAATGGCTGTAAGGCGGGCTGTGTGAGCTGGAAAATGAGGCCAGAAGAGAACTGATCCAAAGAAACAGAAACAACAGACAGGGAGTTAAAGGTGAAATGCGGTAGGCAGAAGGAATGAAGAGGAGAGAAAATGGAGGGTGTAGTCAGAGGAGAGGAAGAATTCTAGTTTGGTGTAACTGAAAAGCCAAGGGCTGGTTACTGGAGTGGGGGTGAACAAAGTGTGAAGCTGCACAAGTCACCGTTCAGGCCATCTGCCAGCATGATGACAAAAGTGGAAGGGACTAACTTCGAGCTAAGTCTGCTCCTTCCCTGTGAGAAGAGCAGAGTTCTACTTTGTCCGGAAGTCCCATAGTACACTGATCTCCACTTCACATCTTAGGCAGGGGAAAAAAACCAATCACTAACTAAAAAACTTTCTAAAGTTTGACTTTTATTTATTAAAAGAAAAAATTTTTGTAAGTGTTTTATTTATTTCTGAGAGAGAGAGAGAGAGAGAGAGGCCGCGTGAGCAGGGGAGGGTCAGAGGGAGAGGGAGATACAGAATCTGATGCAGGCTCCAGGCTCTGAGCTGGCTGTCAGCAGAGAGCACAACGCGGGGCTCGACCCAGGAACCATGAGATCATGACCTGAGCCGAAGTCGGATGCTTAACTGACTGAGCCACCCAGGTGCCCCTAAAGTTTGGCTTTTAAAGAGGTCATAAGAAACTTTCCAGAATAGGGGCTCCTGGGTGGCTTAGTCGGTTAAGCGTCCGGCTTTCGCTTAGGTCATGATCTCGTGGTTCGTGGGTTCGAGCCCCGCGTCGGACTCTGTGCTGACTGCCAGCTCAGAGCCTGGAGCCTATTTCGGAGTCTGTATCTCCCTCTCTCTCTGATCCTCCCCTGTTCACGCTGTCTCTCCCTCT
>NW_027531880.1:2689329-2760534 GCF_008692635.1 Crocuta crocuta
AGGATAAAATTTTTCAGATGATTTAACAAATGTTTATGCCTTTGATCTATTAAAATTCAAACATTTACATATAATTAAAATATAAAAATTGGCAAGTAAATCTGGTCTTATTAATTACAGCCTATTTGCCACAAACTCTGGGTAACAGTTTATAATTTATATCAACTTCATGCCTCTTCAATTTTTGATTTTCATCCACTGGTGCAGGCATCTTAAAATGAATCAAAATTTCTACTGATACTATAAGAAATAAATGATCTTGCTTGAGTTACTAAAGTGTTTTTACCTTGAGTTGTGAGCTGTCCTTCTTGAGCCTGTACACAACGAAGCTCTTCGATAGTTTCCTTCAGAGAGTCCCTTTCTGTTCTTAGCCTCTGCAGAGACATTAGAAATAAGGAAAAGTTAGTTTTAAGTTTTATGAATTTATTCATCAGTGGTCTTTGCCTCACCTAAGAGAGTGATGAACAGTAGGGAACATGGGCACGTTTCACCTTTTGATATTCCACAGAAAGATCATAAAAGGACAAAATTACAACAAATGTAATATTTAACAATATAAAATATCTACTACGTGCAAGGCAGTATGTTATGCACAGTTAAAGATAACAAAACTGTCTACTCCATTGCTAATAAAGTATATTATACAAATAACATTCCTTTCATTAGACATAAAAAGATCAGATAGCTAAGACTTTAAATATTCATAAACCATGACAAAGTAAAAATATTTTTAAAAGATTTAAGATATGATGAACAACAAAAAGAATTGTGTCCTTTGTATTAGAGTACACAGAAAACAGAAAAGTTATTCAAATTTATACAAAGTCATGAACAGAACAATATGAGAAACAACAGTGGTAGAAAACACAAAAGTATACAAGAGAAATTAGAGTGGAAGTAAAAACAGTCTTTTAATCTTTTATTTTAGATTTATTTCTGAAACACAATTGTGAATCTTCTATCATTTAAAAACAAATAGAATCCCTAATTTTTAATTTATAAATAGAAGGAATTATTATAATCCAAATATGAGTTAAATATCACTGTCTTAATTTTAGGGGTACTCAAAACCCAAAAGCCCAATATATATACTCACATCTTTTTCTTTTTGAAGACTGTCAACTTTTTCTTTTAGCCGCTTATATTCAAAATCTAATTTATCTGCTTTCTTTGATTCTTCAGATAATCTGTTTTGTAGTTCTACCACCTGATACAGAAAGGTACCATTAATTTTTAAAATTTGGAACATTAGAAATTATCACTATTTTCTTCCACAGAGCTATGAAAACTCCCCATCTCCCAAGAAATACTAAAAAAATAAAAATTAAAAAATTAAAATGTGTACAATATAGCAGCCTAACCCAACAGAAAGAACTAGTAACAAAAATCTGGTCAGACATTATAGGTTCTAAATTCAGATCATCCAAAGTAACAATATACAAAATTACTAAAGAACATATAGGACAGACTTTCATTTCCTGTAATGAACATAACAGAGGGGTCTGAAACTCAGCACAAAGCAAAAGAAATGGTAGGGGACAAAAAGTCCCATTGTACAGCTCCGCTTACAAGAAAGTAAGAGAAAGCTTCAGGGGCTGAAACTTCAGTGGGAAGTTTGTATAGAAGCTATAGGTTCCATGATGTACCAACTGCTAATACCAGGAAACCAGAGCGTTGAATGTAAAGGAAGACCAGTTTTTAAACCATCTTGGGCTCTAAAAGGTGCTGAGTCAGTAAACAGGTAGGTTAGGAAATAATCCATTAGCTGGAAAAATCAGTAAGGAAGCTTGCCTGTCATAAAGTGAGTCCTCTGGGTTTAAAACCGTGTAACTTGAAAGTCTGTAACTATGGCCTGCTAATATGTAGATTTATGTTTCCATTTTTACAAAAGGCCTTATCCAGTAAATTCTAACTCAGGCAATTAATTTAAAGTTGTCTTGGTTGATAGTGCTGTGAAAAATGCGGTATAAACAAACCATACATTGTTTGAAGGAAAACATCAACCCAAACCTCCTAATATTCCTGAAGATAAAGAGGAGCCAAATGAAAGAGCAGAGCCTTAAAGAAGTCACTATGAACACCAGTCAGAAAAACATTAACAAAAACAACAAAATAGTAGAATAAGACCTGAAAGGATTTCAGACCGGAATTATCAGTTATAAAATACTAGATTTAATACTTAAAGAAAAATAAAGATGAAAATCTAAATTATAAAAGGAAGATGGTCAGGCAGGTTTGAAAGAACATTCAAAATGAACTTTTAAAAATAAAAATATTATCATTGAAAAATAAAGTATATTAAGCTCCAGATCAGAAAAATAGGTGGAGAGAATTAGCATATTACAGAATTTCACTGCAATATTTCTAGCTGTAGACTATTTATTTTGTTTGTAAAGCACTGTAAATACTATCTCTGATGTCCTTCATTAGTTCTTTTTCTTTTTTAAAAATTTTTATTTATTTCTAGGAGATAGAGAGACAGCGTGAGCAGGGGAGGGTCAGAGAGAAGGGGAGATACAGACTCTGAAATAGGCTCCAGGCTCTGAGCCTGGCTCCAGGCTCTGAGTCAGCACAGAGTCCGACGCGGGGCTCGAACCCACGAACCACAAGATCATGACCTAAGCGAAAGTTGGACGCTTAAACGACTAAGCCACCCAGGTGCCCCTGTCCTTCATTAGTTCTAAAAATATGTTCATACATCCTTTCTTCAAATAATGTCTTTCTGTATTTCTTGCTGTTCTCTTTTCTGGAATATTAATAATTTCTGGAATCATTTCATTTTAATTTGACATCTTTTAATGTCATGTATAGTTTGTCTGGGCTTATTTATTTTGGGTATTTTCTCAGTCCACATTCAAGTTCACTAATTCTTTCAACTTTACTGTATGAAAATTGCATAATAAAATGTTGGGAAGAAATATAGCCAGGGAGCAGCTGGGTGGCTCAGTTGTTTGAGTGTCCGACTTCAGCTCAGGTCATAATCTCACAGTTTTTGAGTTTAAGGCCCATTTTGGGCTCTGTGCTGGCAGCTCAGGGTCTGGAGCCTGCTTCAGATTCTGTGACTCCCTCTCTATTTGTCCCTCCCCTGCCCACACAATGTCTCTCAAAAAATAAATAAACATTAAAAAATAAGAAAAATAAAAGAAATATACCCAGCAAAAAAACTTGCCAGTATTCATGGTATACACAGCTGTTCTACTAAAACTTCTCCAACTCATTTTAAGCTAGCATAGTTTTGGTGCCAAAAATCAAATAAGTATGAGATAGAAAACTTTAAGTGAATCATAGAGGCAAAATATTCTAAGTAAAATGAACGAAGCAAATCTAATAAGGTGAAAACAATAAATCTCCAGTGACTAAATGAGTTTTAATTCAGGAATGCAAGGATGGCTTAAGCATAAGACAATCCATTAATATAATTCATCACATTAATAGAAAGGAAGAGCAGTATAGGAAATATCTCAATAGTGTAAGAAAAGGAGCTAATTAAGTTTATCCATTTAAGATAGGCACCCTGAGCAAAATACACTGGTAAAATATTTCAAGCATTCTGTATAAAATCAACAAAAAATGGTTGCCTAATATGATTACTTCTATTCTGAGTTGTATTACAGGTCAAACATGCTGATTAAGAAGGAAAAAAAGGGTATGGAATAGAAAAAAGAAAACTATTTTATTTGTATTCTATATGACTTCTGACAAGAGATCCTACAGACATTATCAGAAGTAATATGAGAATCTAACATGGCTGTAAAATGACAAACACTGATTTCAATTGTATAAATAAACAACAAACTGAAAATGGTATCCTTTCTTTTGCTAATTGCTGTTACAAAATCTGAACAAGGTACCTAAAAGTAAATGTAATATGTGCATGACATTTAGAAGAAAATTACATATCTGAAAGATACTGAAGACCTAAATAAATGGAAAGATATATTGACCAATAGGAACACTCTCTGTCATAAAGATGTCAATTCTCCCCAAATTAATCAACAGAGTCAATGCAATTCTAATTCCCAAACGTTTTGGATATAAAGGAAAGGAAAAGGTCTAAGAGACCGTTTCGAAAAAGAACAAGGTGTGGATGTCTGTATTATCATATAACAAAATTACTAAAAATTTATAAATAATAAGGAAGCAGGGTATTGGTATCAGAATAGACAAATAAGCCAATGAAACAGAAGAGAGTACCCAGAAACAAACTCACATTTAAGATAGAAACTTTAGGTATGTGATAAGATAGACTTAGAGACTATTAAATAAATGCCACTAGGTTGACTGGTTGCCTACATAGACAATAAAGTATTCAAATGGGTCCTTAATCTAGCATCCTACACAAAAACTAATTCCTTGTGATTTAAAGACCTAATTGTGCAAAACTAACTTTTTAAATCTTTCTTAAGAAAACAGAGATTAGCCTTACATCCTTATTAGGAAATTGTTTCTTAAAACATAAAAGGCATAAATCATAAAAAGACATTTAAAATTCATTACATTAAGTTAATCAATCTCAAAAAAGGTAAAGAGAAAGGTCAGATTGGTAGGAAATAAATGTAGCAAGTGTAACTGACAAAAGATTAATAGCAAGAACATATAAAGAACTTTAAGAAATCAGTAAGAAAAAGAAACACAATTTTAAAAATGAATAGAAGATTAAAAATGGGCAATTCATAAAAGAAATGTAATCAGTAAATATATTTGTAATTAGGGTAATGCAAAGTATAACCATGAGGAGACACTATTTCATATTCATACAGTTGGCAAAATTTCAAGTACAACCATACTATGTGTTGGTGATGATGTGGAACAGGGATTCATACAAACTTCTGGTTAGTAATAACTTTGAACAGCAATTTAGCAGTATCTCATTAAATGAAGATACTCTAAGGAAGAAATTCCTTATAGCTACAAAACTTACATATAAGTATAGAAGAGAACATATTCAATACTATTCATAGAGACATTTCTTGTAATTAAAAGAAAGGTTGAAATATCCTATATGTCCTTCGATAGGAAAATGGATAAACTGTGGTATCATGACTCAACAGGATACAATATAGCAGTACAAATGAACCAAATAAAACTATACCTGTCAACATAAACAAATCTCACAAATATACGAAGCAAAGTAAAGCACAGAAGAGTCTTTTTACTGTATCATTTATATACTTCTGAAACATGTCAAAAATGTTACACATTATACATATACATACGTATATGAGTAAATATATATGCACCAAAAGAATAAAGAGATGCACGGAAAGAAAACTACAAAATAGCATATCGGTTACTGTAATGAAGAAGGGAAGAGTATGTTTTATTTTTTAAGCATAGTTACTTGTATTATTCTTTTACTTTTGGCTATTTCTTAAGTATTACATAATAACTTAAAAATAAAAGACAATAAAAGGATCTGCTATAGAGACTAGTCAGTAACCTCTGGATAAGAGCTAAGTTTTAACGTTAACTATACTAGAATTAAAATTAAGAACTTAGTAGAAAAAAAAGAACTAAGTTTCATAAGTAAAAACCAGAATACTGTGAAAACAAAAGTCAGTGGATTTTTGGTAAGCCACAGTGTTATAATGGAGAGCTTGCTTGAAAACATCATTAAGAAACTTTGTTACTATTCTTTTTACCTGTCTCTTATATGTCTCAAGTTGACTTCGAGCTGCATTGGCTTTTCTTAACTCTTCCTCTAGACTGACAGTGTTCTGCATATACATAGTATTCTTTTCTTCTAAGAGTTTAACCTGACGCCTCAAATCACCAAGATCTTCTAGCTTCTTTTTATATGATTCCACTTGGCCTTCTAGTTTAGACACTTTATCAGAAGAATGTCTAGAATGAGATGGGAGATCAGAAATCAGAAACACATCCAGAGCTGTAAAGCTGTTTTAATAGTGCTAAACCAAGAGGGACTGCCAGAAAAGAACACATTTCCAATGAAGTTATAAGACCAAAGGTGATTCTAGATTAATGTTTTGTTCAGGCTAAAAAATATGACCAAAATTACAGCAAAACTTGTGATAGAGAATGTCATATAATTTAAGGAAAGCAAGTAGTGGTGATGGGGTGTGTGTGGGAGGGGTAGCCAGCACAGTGACATATCACACAGAAGCAAAATAAATTGTGTAGTGTCCAAATGATCTGGCAAATGGAATGACATTAGTGACCACAGGAACAGCCATTTCCATGCAGCAGTGTGGGGGGGGGGGGTAAGGAGAGGGCACATTTTAGGGAGTGAAGGAGAGAATGTAAATTTTACCTTGTATAATCTAAATTTGTTCTGGAGGGAAGGAGAGAGTAGTAAGTCTTTTTTCTAAGATGAGAGACCTAAACATATAAATATATGCTAAGGTGGGAGATCCAAATGCGAAGAGAAATGATAATGGATGGAACACAGTCCTTGTGTAAGCAAGAAGTGTTGAGACCCAGAGCACTGAAGAAGGAATCAGCGCTGGATATGAGAAAGAATGACTAGTCTACATTCTAAAAGCAAAAATGAAAAGATAGGTGGGAATGCAGGGCAGTTAGGAGGTGCAGGAAGTACAGGACATGTAGAGTCCCACAGCTCATACTTCTTCCTTGTTGTAGTAGGAGATGATGTCATCTACTGAGACTGAGGCATTGAGAGGTGGGGGAGGGGTAGGTGTCCAGTGAGAAGAGTTATGGAAACAGGTACTAGCTATGAGAGAAACGGGAGACAGAGCCAGCTATCATGAGCAGCAGAATGGTGGACTACAGATAAGAGCCCAACGAAGAGTAAAGATCATGGATCTGTAGTAGGACAAAACTCTATCACTATGTGATTGTTCTCTATTCATTCTCAGTATTCAAAGAGCAAAAACTGTAAATGGCTGGAATGATCCAACAAAGGATAGATCACACAAGTGGAATGGTGGCAAATCGAGGTGGCAGAGAGTGAAGGTGTTTAGTGAGAGAACAGCTGAGGTGCAGGTAAAACGGTCCAGCAAGGAAATGATGCATCGTGGGGTGTGACAGTATCCGAGAAAGAGGAAGACTAAGTGACCAGAGGACTTGAAATTAAAGAAAAGGAGTCATTATAAGAGAAGCTCCAGAACTACACAAGTATGAAGTGATGGTCGGAGACTAGTTTCTATTCAACAAACATTTATACAGTACTTACTTGCCAGATACTGTTCCAACGGTTTAGAAATAAAAACTCACTTAGTTCTGCCTCTAAATCTGAGGTAGGGAGGTATATTATCTCCATCTTACAGATGAGAAAATGGTTACATGAGAGGTTAAATAAAAGGTAGCACTGGAATCTGAACCCAGTTAAATACCCTCCTATTCAGAGATCTGAGAGTTTGTAACATCAGTGGCAGAGCTGTTCTGGGTGATAACAGGCCTGAGATGCCACAAAGACAGGAAAACTGTTTACCTAAGAACATCTATTTCATCTTTTAGAGACTGAGCATCATCTGCCAAAGTGGTTAGTTCATCATTCTGTTGCCGGAGTTCAGAGATTTCCTTTTCTAACTCTTCACAGCGTATACGATAATCATCTTTGGCTGCTTCTAGTCTGTAATCAAAACAAAAGAGACCAAGAAAATGCTATTTACTATCTAATAATTCTCCTTAGAAAAGTAAAATGAAATAACAAACATGAGAATAAACTCATGAATCTGTCTCCCACTTTTGTGACCGTTAAGTTTTATCTCCAAGTTTTAACTATCTTGAAAATGGATTTCACTGGTCTAAGGCTTGTGGAATCATAACAACTGGCTACCACTTCTCTGTTTAGCAAATTAGACATCATGTAATATTTTCCCAAATACAGCACATATAATTTATTTAAAGTTTTATTTTTGACTATGAAATTAACAGATGTTCCTTGCTGAAAATTTATAAAATACGGAAGAGCAAGAAAGAAAAAATATGTATTAATCCAAGTAGATAATACTGTTAATATTTTTGAGTATATCTTAGTCTGGTTGCTATTAATAGGTCTTTTCCTCTCCAAATATGGATAATACTGTTCCTACTTCTCATTTGTTTTACTTAACATAAATCTTTCCTTTTGATTTACAAGATTGTCTCTAATGTCACAAATCTTTCTTGTTGATTATTTACTTTTTTTTTATTTAAGAGAGAGAGCAAGAGCAAGTGAGCATGTGAGTGGGGGAGAGAGGCAGCAATGACATGGAGCTTGACCCCACGAACAGCGAGAATCATGACCTGAGCTGAAATCCAAGAGTCGGATGCTTAACTGACTGAGCCACCCAGGTGCCCTCCACTTAAAAAACTTTTCTTGAGAGAGCACAAGTAGGGGAGGGATGGAGAAGGGAGAGAGAGAATCTTAAGCAGGTTCCACACCCAGCAAGGAGCCTGACCAACCACAAAATCATGACTGGAAGCAAAATCAAGAGTTGGATGCTTAACCAACTGGGCCACCTAGACAACCCCTCAGGTGTTCCTTTACTTACTTTTAATTTATAGAAGTATTTCAATTTAACAGAAATTCTTAATTTTTACATAACTCTACTGATAAATTTTCTACCTTATAGTTTTTACTTGTTATTGTATAATTAGAAAGCTTTTTTCTTTTATCCTATATTTTTCTGTTAGTATTTACAGGATTTCATTTTTAACACTAAAATTCTCAATTTTCTCTGGAATTCACTTTAGTATATGATGTAATGTAGGAATCTAACTTTTCCTCCCAAAATATTTACCCACTATCCCAAAACCATTTAACAAATAATTTAACCTTTACCTATTGATTAGAAATGCCACCTTTGTCATATTACACATTTATGTATACACTTGGGTTGGTTTCTGGATCTTCATTCGTGTTATTGGTTGTCTGTATTGTGCTGCACCAGTACCAAGCTTTTAAAATTAGTACAGGTGTATAACATTTCAACAATGGACATAGCAAGTACTCCCTCATTATAGTTTGAGCGTAAATGTTCTGGGAATCTCCTGCTCATCAATACTTCTGGCTGAACATAAAATGTGAATTGGAATCAAATTCAAATTATATAATAATTTAAGAGAAAATGGCATTCTTACAATACTCTGTTAAAAACATGTAAGCAAAAAACAAAAAACCAAGGGTGCCTGAGTGGCTTAGTCAGTTGAGCATCTGACTTGGGCTCAGGTCAGGATCTCACACCTCGTGAGTTCGAGCCCCATGTCAGGCTCTGTCTGACAGACAGCCTGTTTCTCCCTCTCTCTCTCTGTCCCTCCCTGGCTCATGCTCTGTCTCTATCTCTCTCTCTCAAAAATAAGTAAAGTAAACATTAAAAAAAATTTTTTTAATGTGTAAAAAATCCAGAGTAAACATATGTTATCTTTCTTCATATATTGAAATATTTTTTATGTACGACAGAGTTTTTGTTGTGTAAGTTCCTCACAGTCCTTCAAAATTTTATTATTCTTTAGGTACTTACATACTTACAAAAACAAGCTTTTCCTGATGATACTAACTAGTTATTGCTAGAACATCTTATGACCTATACAAATGTCTTAGAGTTACCCTATCCCCATTAAGTGTCTACTGGTTCTGAAAACTTTTGGTTGATTCACTTAACATTTTCTAGGTGGACCAACCTGTTATCTATAAATAATGATCATTTACTTTTTGTCATTCCAAAATTTTTATCTTATTTATTTTTATTTCATTTCCTAGAAAAGTAATAACTAAATTGTATTTATGTGCCAGGCAATATTCTCATTACTTTTCATATGTTAACTCATTTAATGCTCATTTAAGACAAAAATTCTAGAGGGTAGGTAATTATTAGACCATCTTATAGTGAATGAAATGGAGGCATGTCCAAAGTTACACAGCTACTAAGTGGCAAAGGCAGGATTTTTGGAATGCCTAGAAAAAAACTTAAATACTAGATTAATACAGATTATCCTCTTGTTCTTTACTGAGAATTTCACATTCCAAGCTTATTTTATACTATTCCTTCTCCTTTAACTTATGGGTTGAAAGAGCTAAAATAAGAAATTTAATAGTTATTGTAATAGACTTAATAATATCTAACAGGTTAACAATCCTAGAATAAAGTTTACTTTAATACAGTACTGTACTGGATTGGAGTTGCTGTTATTTTAAAAATATTCATAGTATCAGATGTTAGTAGTTTTTTTAAACTATTTTTGTTGGTTTTGATGTAAGGGAGGGAAAAGTGGAAGTAAATGCTTATGCTCCAGATGTTTTCATTGTCTAGAAAACTGGATTTAAGTCTCCTCTACCACCAACTATTTACTTTTAAATATTTAAAATCTATAGGCAATTTTAAAGACTAGTCCAATGAATATCTGCATACCCTTTTCTAGATTCATCTACTTACTGCTTACATTTTGCCTCATATGCTTTCTCTCACTCACTTTATGGGTAAACACATACATAATATATACACATACATTTTTTTTGAGAACTATCTGAAAGGAAGCTGCAGATGTCATGACTCTTGACCCCTAAACTTTAGCAATAAGAATAGACTTTTATATATCATCACAATACTATCATTATATCTAAGACAATTAATATTAATTTAATATTATCTAATATGTAGTTCATATTTAAATTTCTCCAACTGTAGTAAAAATGTTCCCTCTCTCCACCTTGATCCAGGATCCAATGAAAATTTTCACATTATCTTTAGTTGTATTATTCCTTTTGTATTTTACTCCTCTTAGTTTTTATTAACATAGACTTTTTTGATGGGCAGCTAGATGGCTCCGTTGGTTAAGCGTTGGACTTTGGCTCAGATCATGATCTTGCGGTTTGTGGATTTGAGCCCCGTGTCAGGCTCTGTGCTGACAGCTCACAGCCTGGAGCCTGTCTTCAGATTCTGTGTGTCTCTCTCTCTGCACCTCCCCCACTTGCACTCTGTCTCTCTCTCAAAAATAAACATTTTAAAAAAAATAAAAAATAAAGAAAAATAAGCTCCTATTTTATTTACTTTTTTGAGTAGTCTTAGCTATTTTTAAGGATATTCCTTATTCTGATTATTTCCTCATGATTACATTAATTTTAAATATCTGGCAAAAATACCATATGGGCGACACTGTGTACACTGTGGGTTGTGCTGCTTAGTTTGATGATTTAATTAAATGGTAACTGCCAGATCCCACCATTGAAAGAATATATTGTTCCTATTGTGATTAAAAATAATGTATGAAGGGCACCTGGGCGGCTCAGTCAGTTGAGCAACTGACTTCAGCTCAGGTCATGATCTTACAGCTCATGAGTTCGAGCCCCGTCTGTGCTGACAGCCTGGAGACTGGAGCCTGTTTTGGATTCTGTGTCCCCCTCTCTCTATCTGCCCCTCCCCAACTCACGCTCTGTCTGACTCTCTCTCTCAAAAATAAATAAAAACATTAAAAAAAAAAAAATTAAAAGCACATTGATACCACTGTCACATCTATTAAAATTAATAATTTCTTTAAAACAATCTATGAGACTTAAAACTTGAAAACTTGTATCAATGATCAAAAAAGAAAAAAAATTAGATACAAGGTCATAATACAGAAAAGCCAGAAGAATTATATATGAATATAAGGAATAATAAATATTGAGAGATATAAATATGTAGTACTGAGAAGTAACTTAAAAGTGTTTAAGTGGTTCAAAAGAATAATTGCAATATGTATCAAAACAGGTATTCTAGAATAAATAAAAGATTGAGACACTATTTCCTTTATAATGAATACACAGGGCAATTCTAATTACCACTTCCCCAAACCATAGTTTAAAAACTAACCACAACTGAGGGGCACCTGGGTGGTTCAGTCAGTTAGGCATCAGAATCTTGCTTTTGGTTCAAGTCATGGTCTCACAGTTCATGAGTATGAGTCCTGCACTGGACTCCATGTACTGATAGTGCAAAGCCTACACGGAATTCATTCTCTCTCTCTCTCTCCCACCCCCCACCTCTCAGCCCCCCTTCACAACAAAACAAAACGTGCCACAATTTAGAAACAAAAGGGTACAGTCATACTTAGATTTTACTATCTACCAATTCTGTCTTAGAAGGTCAAGATAAAGATGAAGAGTTACCCAAGTTTTTGGTCTCAGGACCCCTTCATAATTACTGACATTTCAAAGAGCTTTTATACAGGTTTTATCTATTGATATTTACTTATAAGTAAAAATTAAAACAGAAACATCTAAATATATTGAAAATAACAGCAATAAACCCATTATGTCAATATAGACAACACATCATTTATGAAAAATAACTATATCCTAAAACACAAAAACAGGGAGAACAGTAGTGATGTTTTATATTTTTGTGATTCAAATAATCCAGTTTAACAGAAGACAGCTGGGCTGTCATAGCTATTTCTCTATTGACCTGTTGGGACACCTTTTTGGCTGAAATATGTGAAGGAAATCCATCCTGGCATAGATGTGCAGTTAGAAAAGGGACGGTCTGGAAGCCTCTCTGAAAGAGCGTTTGCAAACCTGCAGGGGTCTGCACACCACATCTTGAATTGCTCATGTAGACCACAGGGGACAGACTATTTCCAAGGTTAGAAAAGACTTAAATATAGTTTATTTTTTTCTGTTACAGCAAAATATATTCTTTACTGATAATTCCTTCAATTTTGTGGTTCTGTTTTATCTGGCAGGATGCCCAATTTTTCCTTTTTTTCTTTTCCCTTTTAGCATCCAATTGCCAAAGGGCCATTCTCCCTTCCTTTTGGTCTTTTCATATCCCAGAAGATGTGTTTAGTCCCTTTAAGTTAGCTTGCCCTTTAAGTCTATCTTTATAAATTATGCACTTGGCCTTTTTATTGTGTCTCTTTAAACCAAGTACCTGCAAAGGGCACCAATCTCTTTATGTTAGTGCCGCTATGTTTTCATGGTATCTGGTCCTTTAAGGCAATGCACTTGACATTGAAATCTTTTCCGTGAAGTTTGTGTTTTAATCGCTTTTTCTGCTTTAAAAGTGATTTCAGATTTTCAGTGAATTTAATCTTTCTGGTGATCTCTCCAACTTACCCTCAGGCCTCATATTTTTCTGTCTTCCTCCAATTTTGTTACTCTGCCTTTTACTTGCCTCAAACAGCCTAGGAGGATGGGGTGGGACAGATGTGTGGGATGCGTGGCTCTTGTGTGTTTTTCTCACAAGAACAACTGAGGTATACTGTGTTTCAGATTATATTGAGCGTGTGGCTTCGACAGAATTTTTCCTAGATGTGAAGTTACCTTCGTGTCACATGGGAAAATTTGGGGAAATTGTTTATTTTACATCTTCCTTTGGTTTGCATTCACCTAGCATTATATAGCACCAGAGTGGCATAGTCCTAGCACTATATTCTTAACTTTAAAAGTCAGTTACCAAATGTTTAACAGATAGACTCTAGTGAGTGGTCTTTTACCTGAATGTTTCTTCTTGGAGTTGTTCTAATTGAGTTTGGAGCTGCAGATGCCTTCTTCCTGCAGGACTGTTAGGATCTTCTATAGAATCAGACTGATTAAGTCTCTCCATTAATACCTGATTCTCTGCCAAAAGACTACTTTTCTCCTCTTGCAACGCTGCAACCTGTTAGAATATAGCAAGACAGCAATTATGTCTTCCAATTACACTGGCATCAGCATAATCACTTGTGAATTACCATTATGAATTAAAGGCAGTTTTACACATTTAACTGACATTCCACATTTACACTATTTAGGAACATTGAACAGGCAGAGCAATATAAAAGAGTAAGCAGGATTCATTCTTTATATCTGAAGATAGTTCATCAAATTAGATGTAAATGGCAACTAGGCACACAAAAAAATACTCATGATTAATCATGAAGGAAATTCAAATTAAAACCACAGTATTATACCAATACACTCCTAGAAAGGCTAAAATAAAAAATATTGGCTATACCAAGTGTTGGCAAAGATGTAGGACAAATGGAAGCCTTGTACACCTTCGGCGACAACATAAAATGTTTCAAGCACTTTGGAAAACAGCTTTGCATTTTTCCCAAAAAATTAAAAATGCAACAACCACATGACCCAAGCAGTAACTACTTACTCAAGAGAAATAAAAGCACATGGCCACACAAAGACTTACAAGAAATGTTAACAGTTGTTTTATTTGTAATAGAGAAACACTAGAAACAACACAAATGTTCATCAACAGGTGAGTGGATAAATTCTACTATATGCATACAAGAGAATACTGTTTGGCAATAAAAAAGAATTAACTACTGATACCATCAACACGAAAATAATGAAAAAAATCAGACAAAAAAGTATACAATGTATGATTCCTTTTATATACAAGTCTAGAAGATACAAACAAATCTACAGTGCAAAGCAGAGCTAGGGACTAGAGGGGGAATATAGAGTCAGGAGGAAGCTTTTGAGGGTGATGGGTTCATTATATCAATTGTGGTACTGTTTTCACATATTCATACATATGTCAACATCAAAACATGAATGGTTTATTATATGCTTATTATATCTCAATAAAGCTGTAAAAACAAAAGTTAACCATCGTTTCTAATTCTGGTTCCCCATCCTCCATTAAACTCATTCTTAAACTCATCCTTAAGCTCATTCCAGCTGGGTTATTGGCCCTTCCATTCTACAAAACGGCTCATCAGGATCACTCCTGACACCTTCATGTCACAATCAACGTTTGACACAACTGATCACATCTTCCTCCTTGAAGCATTTCCTTGGCTTGGCTACCAGGACACCTTACTCTGCGGGTTTCTGTACCAGCCTACCAGGCTTCCCTGTCTGCTTAGTCAATCCCTCTTTATTTCCCTGCCATTGGAGTGCCCTACAGCTTTTCTTCTTTATATACAGTGTTAGCTTCCAGTTTCCCAGCTGTACACCTCCTCTATTCAGTGATAACTTGCACATTTCTTTTTCTAGCCTGGAACCCCAAAGAGGACATCACTTCCACTTGGATGTCTAACAGGCATCTCAAATTTAAACTATCGAAGGGGAGAGTTCTTAATTACTCCTCACTCCCACTCCCTCCAGTCTTTACCATTTCAGTGAAAAGGAATTCTATCCTTCCAGTTGCTCAGCCATAATCCTTAACATCTTTCCTTCATACCCACATCCAATCTGTCAGCAAATATCATTGGCTCTACCTTCAAACATATTTTGACCGCTTCTTACAAGCCCTAAATTCCAATCTAAGCGAACATAATTTTTTTCTTGGCCTGGATTTCTGCAGTGGCTTCTTAAGTAGTCTTCTAAATTTGGCCCTTGCCTCCCTTTAGTCTATTCTCTGTACAGTAGCCAAAATAATCCATTTATACAAAACTCCAATCACATGACTACTTTGCTCAAAAATCTTCCAGTGGCTTCCCACTTACTCAAAGTCAAAATCTTTACAAAGGTTTATAAGGCCTCTTCAGGCTGATTTCACTTCACACACTGTCTAGAGAGCACTCCAGGAACATTTGTTGAATAACTGAATGAAGCTAAAATGCCAGTTGTATAATTTGTCAGATTTCTAAAAATGCATGACTCTTTTCTCAGAAGAGAGCAGTGGCTCTATTCCATGTCACTGTACTATTTCAATCCATTTCTGCGCCTTCCTCCTTTTTTTTTCTTTTTTCAAATGATGTATACCTGTATATTTGGCAAAAGTCTTTTTCATACACACAG
This sequence comes from Crocuta crocuta, assembly GCF_008692635.1. NCBI lineage: Eukaryota > Metazoa > Chordata > Mammalia > Carnivora > Hyaenidae > Crocuta > Crocuta crocuta. The sequence goes on from NW_027531880.1 coordinate 2,704,955, forward strand.
AAAAAGGAGACTACAGGTATACCTCATTTTACTGTACTCCTCAGTACTGCCATTTTTACAAATTAAAGGTTTATGGCAATCCAGTCTCAAGTCTATAGGCACCATTTTCCCAACAGCATTGCTCACTTCATGTCACATTCTGATTATTCTTGTAATATTTCAAACTTTTTCATTATTCTTGTATTTGTTATGGTGATCTGTGACTGATGATATTACTATTGTAATTACTTTGGGGTGCCACCAAATGCACCCATATAAGATGGTGAATTTAGTTGGTAACTGCTGAGTGTGGTCTGACTGCTCCACTGACCAGCTGTTCCTTCCCCCACTAGCCTCTCTCTCTCCTCAGGCCTCCCTAGTCTCTGAGACATAAAAATACTGAAATTATTAGGCCTACTATGCCCTGTAAGTGTTCAAGTGAAAGGTTGTGCATCTCTCATTTTAAATCAAAAGGCAGAAATGATTAAGCTTAGTGAAAAAGGCACGTTGAAAACCGAGATAGGCTGAAAGCTAGGCTTCTTGTATTAAATAGTATAGCCAAATTGTGAATACAAAGGAAAAGTTCTTGAAGAAAATTAGAAGTTTGAAGCTACTCCAGTGAACACACAAATGATAATAAAGTGAAACAACAGCCTTATTGCTGATATGGAGAAAGTTTTAGTGGTCTGGAAAGATCAGCCACAATATTCCCTTAGGGCAAAGCCTAATCCAGAGCAAGACCCTAACTCTCAGAGGTGAGGAAGCTGCAGAAGAAAAGTCTTAAGTTAGCAGAGGTTGGTACATGAGGTAAAAGGAAAAAACTACCTCCATAATAAAAAGTGCAAGATGCAGTAGCAAGTGCTGATACAGAAGTGACACCACACATTATCCAGGATATTAAGGAGTTGAGATAATTCATGAAGATGGCTACACTAAACAGATTTTCAATGTAGATGAGAAATAGCCTTCTATTGGAAGAAGATGCTATTCACAGCTAGACAGGAGAAGTCAATGCCTGGCTTAAAGGGACAGGTCGACTCTCGTATTAAACATTAATGCACCTGGTGAGTTTAAGTTAAAGCCAATGCTCATTTACCATTCTGAAAATCCTGGGGCCCTTCAGAATTATGCCTAATCTGCCCTGCCTGTCCTCCACCAATGGAACCACAAAGTCCCAGTGACAGCACATCTGCTTACAACATGGTTTACTAAATATTTTAAGTTTACTGCTGAGACCTACTGCTTGGAAAAAAAAAAAAAGATGACCTTAAAAATATTACTGCTCATTGACAATGTACCTGGTCACCCAAGAGCTCTGATGGAGAATCACAATTAGATTAATGTTGTTTTCAAGTCTGCTAACACTATATCCACTATGTAGCCCATGGATCAAGGAATAACTTAGACTCTCAAGCCTTATTATTTAACCAGCACATTTAGGGAGCATTTGCGTGGCTCAGTTGGTTATGTGTCTGACTTGTGATCTGAGCTCATGTAATGATCTTGTGGTTTGTGAGTTTGAGCCCTGAGTCAGGCTCTGCGCTGACAGCATGGAGCCTGCTTGGGATTCTCTTTCTCCCTCCCTATTCTGCCCCTCTCCCACTTGTGCTTGCTCTCTTGAAATGAATAAATAAATATTTTTTAAGAAAGCAAATTTGGTAAAGCTGTAGCTGCCACAGATAGTGCTTCCTCTAATGGATCTGGGTGAAACGAACTGAAAACCTTTGGAAAGGATTCACCATTCCAGATGGCAACAGGAAGATTTATGATTCATGGGAATTGGTAAAAAAAACAAATCAACATCAACAGAAGTTTGGAACAAGTTGATCCCCAGCCTCATGGATGATTTTGAGGGATTCAAGACTTCAGTGAAGAAGCTAACTGTAGGGGCACCTGGGTGGCTCCGTCGGTTAAGCAGCCGACTTTAGCTCAGGTCATGATCTCACGGTTCATGAGTTTGAGCCCCACATCGGACTCTGTGCCAACAGCTCAGAGCCTGCAGCCTGATTCTGATTCTGTGTGTGTGCGTGTGTATGTGCCCCTCCTCTGCTCACTCTCTTGCTCAAAAAAATGAATAAATGTCAAAAAATTAAAAAAAATAAAGAAAGAAAATAACTGCAGATGTGGTGGAAGTAGCAAGACGACAAGAATTAGAAATGGATCCTGGGGGTGCCTGTGTGGCTCAGTGGGTTGAGCATCTGGCTCTTGATTTTGGCTCAAGTCATAAGCCCAGGTCATGGGATGGAGCCCCGCCTCCAGCTCCTTGCTGAGCATGGAGCCTGCTTAAGATTCTAAGATTTTCTCCCTTTCTCTTTCTTTCCCTGCCTCTCTCCCCCGCTTGTGCACTCTTTCTCTCTCTAAAATTAAAAAAAAAAAAAAAAAATATTCTCCTTCTATTTCCCTCTGCCCCTTTCCCCTGCACACGTACTCTCTCTCAAAAAAAACAAAAACAAAAACAAAAAAAACCCAAAAAACACCAAACCAACCAACCAAACCAAAAAAGAAATGGAGCCTGAAAATGGGACTGAACTGCTGCCATCTCAGATAAAACTGTAATAAATGAGTAGTTGGCTCCATATGGGCAAGCAAAGAAAGTGACCTGGGGTGGAGATACTGTGAAGGTTGTTGAAATGGCAGCAAAGGATTTAAAATGTCACATAACAGCGGAGAAAGCAACCAGCAGGGTTTGAAAAGACTGATGCCAATTTTGAAAGAAGTTCTACTGTGGCTGAAGTGCTATCAAACAGCATAACGTGCTACAGAGAGATCATTTGTGAAAGAAGAGTCAACTGATATAGCAAATTTCATTTTAACAAACTGCCATAGCCACTCCAGCCTTCAGCAACCACCATCCTGATCAGTTAGCAGCCATAAAGGCTGAGGCAAAACACTCCACCAGCAAAAAAGATTTTGATATGCTACAAGCAGAGATGATGGTTAGCAATGTTTAGCAATAGTCTCTTTATAATTTAAGAAAAAGAAAAGAAAGAAAAAGAGTGCACATTTATTTTTATTAAAAAAATTTTTTTAATGTTTGTTTTTTATTTATTTATTTATTTATTTTTATTTCTAGGAGAGAGAGAGAGACAGCATGAGCAGGGGAGGGTCAGAGAGAGAGGGAGTCACAGACTGAAACAGGCTCCAGGCTCCGAGCTGACAGTCAGCACAGAGCCCGACGCGGGGCTCGAACCCACGAACCGCGAGATCATGACCCAAGCGAAAGTCGGACTTTCGCCGACTAAGCCACCCAGGCGCCCCTTTAATGTTTGTTTTTAAGAGAGAGAGAGAGTACAAGCAGGCGAGGTGCAGAGAGAAGCAGAGACACAGAATCTAAAGGCAGGCTCCAGGCTCTGAGCTGTCAGCACAGAGCCTGACACAGGGCTTGAACTCACAGACTGCAAGATCATGACATGAACCGAAGTGGATGCTTAACTGACTAAGCCACCCAGGTGCCCCTACATTTGTTTTTAGACATAATGCTATTGCATACTTAATACAATACGATATGATAAAGTATAAATATGACTTTTATACGCATGAGGAAGCCAAATAATTCATTTGACTCGCTCTACTGGGATACGGGCATTATTGCAGCAGTATGCAACAAGGCCAACAATAACTCTTAACTATGCTTTTAATAACAAATGATGCATAAACATGATTTAAGAAAGAAAATCAGGGGCACCTGAGTGGCTCAGTCGGTTAAGCGTCTGACTTCGGCTCAGGTCATGATCTCGCGACTCGTGAGTTTGAGCCCTGCATCAGGCTCTGCACTGACAGCTCAGAGCCTGGAGCTTACTTTGGATTCTGGGTCTCCCTCTCTCTCTGCCCTTCCCCTGCTCACATTCTGTCTCTCCCTCTCTCTCTCTCTCTCTCTCAAAAATAAACAAACATAAAAAAAAAGAAAAAAATAAAAAATCAGACACAAAAGGGGCTTATCATAAAAAGCTACAGTCTCCTACAGAGTGCTTCTGCTTCTAAGAGACAACTCATTTTAACTATTCCTAATTTTACTATCTTGGGTTGTTATTTTATATCTCTAAATGTTTTATACTTCTGTTTCTTGATTTATCAACATCAGACATTATCTAGTGACTCTCTCCTCTGACAGGTTAAATTACAGCAACTTGTGCCATCCTTCCTTTCCACAAACAGCTATATCACTATTCTTGTTTCCTTCACTGGTCACCTCTGCAATTTCACACAACTACTACCTAATAACTCCCTTCACTCAATCCCCCACCCATTCACTCACTCACTTATGTGCCTACTATATGGACCATGGACGACAGGACTGTGGAAGGCCTTCCCAGGAGACCCAATTTACTACTTGACACATCTGAGTACCCGATACACATTTTAAGACAAATTGATCTGGCAAATTTGAGCTGAGACTGGGTGACTAGAAGGAGTCAGCCATATAACGGCTGCTCTGCCACAGAAGTGGTTCTTGACTTCTTGCTCCTCATGGCTCCTATCCTAGCTTACTTCTTAGCTACTATCAAGTGGACCTCTACTTTCACAATAACAGTTCTCTCTAGGACAATTCTAAATGTTGAAACTGGATTATATGATTACATTAGAGATCTGAGTATCAAGTGCGTTACTGCAGAATTAAGTGTGTCACTGGGCAACCCCTTCTCTTCTCATAACCTCTCTGCAACCTGCCATTCACTTTGCAAAATGTTTATACCAAGTTTGGCAAACTTCTGTAAAGAATCAAGCAGTGAATATTGAAGGCTTAGCGAGCCATAGGACTCTGTGAAAAGTACTCAGGTCTGTCCTTACAGCATGAAAGCAGTCACAGACAAGATGTGAAAAAGCAAGGCTGTGCTACATTAAAACTTTACTTACAAAAGCAGATGACAGCGTGTTAGTTTGGCAATCCTAGTGTATAACTTTAATGTTACTGTGACCAGATAAATATTATTTACCTTATAACCCAACAAGTATGCTATGATTACACTTCCTCCTATGTGCATCCAAAGCAATGACCAACACCTATGCCTTTCAAAGCAAAATGCTATTATAAAATATTATGACGTATGTGTATTCACGACCCAGCTTTAACAAGCATCAAAATATGGTCAATTATGTCTTATTTGTACCTTTATCCATGCCCCCAACCTTCTTCATTTTGAGGTGAATCCCAAATAATTCTTTTCTTATTTTCTGTCCTTTTATTAGTGAGAGATTTCTTGAAATTTACCCACCCTATTACCTTTTAAAAAATATTTTTATTTTTAAGTAATCTTTGCACCCAACATGGGGCTCAAACTCACAACCCTGAGATCAAGAGTCACATGCTCTACAAGAAGCCATCAGAGTATTTATACTACGGATATTGGCAAACACTACACTCAGGGCTTTTAAAAATCTCTACTCCTCCAAAGCTAGCACTGATGTCCCTCTTTTCTTTTCCTGTGTCTTTATGCCATTTTCATTTAGTTATTATAAATCTAATGGGGCAGCAAGAAGGAAAGAAAACTAGTATATTTCATTAATCTACCATCTTTAATCAAAAATCTGTTTTCCCTTTTTTTCCTCTTTAATTAGGGTTGTGTTATAGCAAACTGTACTCCATGGTAGTACACTGTACGTCTGGCATTACTTCTAATGGTGCATCTCAAATAGGTGGTACACAGAACAGATCTCTTACCTGCATATCCAGTTCATGGCACCTTTGTGCAATTTCTTCCTTTGCTGACAAAGCTTCATTTAGTTCCTCTGTAGTTTTCTTCAACTAGTTAGAAACAAAGAGATACAATAAACATTTCAATATGAAGTAGCAACAATTCATAATTACACAGGTACAATAAAGAATTAAAACACTTCCCTCCCATTTCTTTCTGAGGGGCAGGGAGAAATGGAGAAAAACTTCTGAAGAGTCAAAAGAAGGCACTTCTCACTTTGAATATCTTCTAGTTCTAAGTCTTGCTTTTCTGTACTGTGAATCTGGTACTTTCTTCTTATCAAGTTTTCTTACATTTGCCTATCTGGGCTACATGATTCTTGGTAATGTTGATTCTGTAAAAACTGAGAAATTTAACCTTGATAAAATATGCATGTGTTAGAGGACAGGGGTTTCAACTGTTGAAATATATAGCTAATGTATTTCAACCCAAGTTCTTCAGTCATATTAAACCTTTATGTTAGTTCGCATAGTTTTTTTTAAATATTGTTATTCTGATTTCCAACACAAACCAAACATTTCTGAGTTGTGTTCCATTAGTATATAAACTCTAAGTTAGCAAAGGATGAGCAAATTAATTAAAATTACTTAATTTAAAAAAAGAAAAATTGGTTAAAAAATTTAGTGGCTTTTCCTTTCATATGACCAAACCTCTGTGTAATATAGATACAAAAACATTCATACAAGGTAACAACTTTAGGGGCGCCTGGGTGGCTCAGTCTGTTAAAAGTCAGACTCTTGATTTAGTTAGGCTCAGGCCGTGATCTCCAGTTCCAGCCTCCCTCTCTCCCCTCCTCCTCTTTGGGATTTTCTCCCTTTCCTTCTCACTCTGCCCCTCCCCTGCTCACATGTTCACACATATGTTCTCTCTCTCCCTCTCAAAATAAATACACTTTAAAAAAAAGGTAACACCTTTAAAACCTAACATCATAAAATAAGGGAAGCAAATTACAACTTGGGTTAAAATTACATCATGTTCAAAGATTTTCCTACAAAGCACTTAGAAACCATGGGTAAGAAATGAGAGAGGGTAATGTGAAGATATCTGTTCACACTTTGGGGCGGATGTCCCAGGATAGCTGGAACACAGAAGCTGACAATGTAACCAACAGTATTCTACTGAAAAGTAGGAATTAAAATTATGAAATAACTTTTGGTTAAAACCACAAGAACACACCACAGAGTTCCTTTAAAAACATAGTAGGTTCCTTAATGCATTTAAGTATCTGTTGACTGTTCAATTGCTCACAGAGGGTAAAATGATCTTTATTACAAAGATAAAGGAAGAATAATGTGAAAAGGTATTTTGTATTATAAATAAATCATAAGATTAAATGCATGCTATTTTCCAGGAATGCATTTGCTGTGTTAAATGTAGCATGAAGAAAGACATCACTAATGGAAAAAGAAAAATCATGGCTAGAAAACACGAATTACCACTTAATCTATTTTAAAGTGGGTTATGCAATATTTTAATTACAAATTACAAATTTAATTACTAATGTGTAATATCCACTAGTAAAGTTCTTGAATTTTAGTAAAAAACAGAGAATTAAACCAATATATTCTGTAAGCAATTTCAAATGAAACATTCTTTTCGTTACTACATAAAGGTTATCCTTTTCAATCTCTGCATGGATAAAAACAATACAAAATGAGATACCTGGCGATCAAGGTCAACATAGGCATCATTTCCAGCAGAGACAGGAGATTCCTTGCTCATCAGCTGCAATTAAGATTTAAATGATTGTAACTATGAGGCCAAAAGACATCATATAAAATGTATTTACATAACAACATGAACACCCAAATCACCATAGAATTATAAACATTAAAAAGAAAATACAAATGTAATAGGAACATATTCCTATACATTAAAACCTCTCAGTCTGGAATATATTTTCATTCGAGAATAATGCTTTCATTTAAAATTACAGGTCTAGAGGGGCACCTGGGTGGCTTAGTCAGTTAAGCATCCGACTTCGGCTCAGGTCATGATCTTACGGTTCGTGGGTTCGAGCCCCGTGTCAGGCTCTGTGCTGATAGCTAGCTCAGAGCCTGGAGCCTGCTTCATGCTCATGCTGTCTCTCTCTCTCAGAAATAAATAAAAAACATTAAAAAATTAAAAATAAAATGAAATAAAATAAAATTACAGGTCTAGGGGGCAGGTGGGTGGCTCAGTCGGTTGATTTCAGCTCAGTCAGGACCTCATGGTTTGTGGGATGAGGCCCAAAATCCGGCTCTGACCCTCCCCCCACACTGGCACACGTGTGCTCTCTCTTTTTCTCAAAATAAATTAACATTTGAAAAAATAAAATAAAATTATAGGTCTAAATTCTGGTGCTCATTTTCACTGTAGGCCCATTCATAAGAATCAGCTATTCTTATCACTAAAAAGGCAGGTCTTTTAGTTTAAGAAGTGGCTAAATATTTTAAAACTTACTTTTCAGTAAAAATAAAAAAGGGCAACGCTAAGTATCTATTTCTAAAGAATATGGGCAACATCAACAAAAATCAATCTACGCCCAACGAACTGGCTGATATTTGTGACACATGCACACAAATCTATTATGCTTTAGCCTCTCACCCTTGAGTTGCAAACAGAGAAGATCCATAAAGTGTGAGGGGCTCGGGGAGAAAAAGATAAAATTCTGATTGTAACAAGTCAGGGGCAAACCCAAATAGTCCTAATTTTCTGTTGCTTCCTTCTTATGTTCTGTCTGAAGGACAAAAGAATGGGGGACAATTAGAAATGTGGGGATGCACTATTGAGAGATCTTATAATTTCAACCTTCAACCCCATTCTCGAGAGACCTGAAATGATGTGTTCGGCTGTACCTTGTTCTTATCAGCAGTTCTCAAACTGAAGTTCTCAAAACAACAGCATCAGCATTGCCTGGAAACTCATCAGAAATGCAAATTACCTGGTCCCAGCCCAGATATACTGACTCAAGAAACTGGGGTTAGGGTTCAGTAAAATGTTTAATAAAGTCCTCCAGCTGATTCTGATGCACAATGAAGTTTAAGAATCAATGTTCCATATTAATGGGATGAGAAAAGTTCAAAGTTCCTTAGCATACTCAGGGGGAAAAAACCTCAGGAGTAAAAAAATACTGGCCTCAAAGTTTATGCTTTTATTGTGACAATATAAATCAAAGGATTTTTAAGACTTCTTCCAATTGAAAAAATAATCCCATGGTAGAGAAGATACAAGTCATTAAAAATATAAAAAGGAAAAAAAACATTATTTTACCATCTAGAAATAATCACCTTTTTAAAAAAAATTTTTTTTAAACATCTATTCCTTTTTGAGAGAGAGAGAGAGCACAAGGGGGGAGGGACAGAGAGAGAGGGAGACACAGAATCTGAAGCAGGCTCCAGGCTCTGAGCTGTCAGCACAGAGCCCGACGCGGGGCTCAAACACACGAGCAGTAAGTGAGATCACGACCTGAGCCGAAGTCGGACACTTAACCGACTGAGCCACTCAGGCACCCCAATAATCAATTTTTATAATTCTGAAATATTTAAGAAGCTACCAACTGTGGGTGTAGCACAGGTCAAGTGAGAAAGACAAGCACGGTGTGATAAGGGCTGTGGTGGAGTATCAGAGAGGAGGTATCTGGCTCGGAGGCAGGCAGCAGAAATACTAGGAGTTATCTCCCCCCCAACCCCCTACCCCCACCCGGTCTTTTTCCTTTTCCTATTATTTCAGGTAAGTCCTCCTCATAATACAGCAACACCTCTGAATAAAAACTAGGTCTCCTATACTCTGAACACAACCTTTTGTCATCCCTGCTCTCTCATTCAATTATGTTTAATTTACGTGCTTCTCCACCTGAAGTTTCCAGGCACTCCCTATACCTCCCTCCTTTCTCCCAGGTTTCCAGTCAGAACCCATCACTTTTTTCCTTATTCTGCTTAGACTTTATAGTAAACATTGTTTTTGCCTGATCACGTTTACTCTTCTTTCTTTTCCTAACATCCTCTTATTTGGGGAAATCTTCCTCCCCTGCTTCAGCTTCCACGGTTGATCATTTGTTTAACCAACTACCTTCTCTTTATAACCCAGATTTTTCACCGTCTATTACGTTGATGACTTTTGTCAATATCAATTCTCTTACCTCCATTCCTTCTTCCTGGCAAAATCTCACTCTAAAATCAATCCAAATACCTGTCTGTTCTGACCATAAATCCTGACTGCTAAGTACTGAGAGAGTAAACAAAAACATTTTTAATCCTAAAACACTATTAATACAGTTTCCACTTTCATCTGGGCCTTCAAAGTTGTCCCCAAAGTACAGTTATGCTTCCCCAGCCAGCAGTTTCTTTATTCCCTTCAGATTATTCTAAACCTTTCCTACTTTGTAAACCTCACCATCACCCCCATACTCTTCATCAGAAAATTTTGTCTCCAAGTAAGAATTTCCCATGTCTTAATACAGAAAATTGGCAACATTCATGCCCATCCTTTCCTTCTCCAATCTTGTAATACAAGTGTTGGTCTTCCCATAGGAGGCTAATCCCTCCATTTGTGCTCCCTGACCCAGTTTCTCACAGATCCCGTACCATTAATCACCCTCTCTCTTATAAATCAACATCTATCCTTCTCTTACTTGAGGCTTCTTCCAATTAGCATTCAAAGAATTAAAAGGCTATCATTTACTTGACCACTATTTACATTTCTCCAAAGAATGAGCAGTCTTCTGCAGCATGAAGAAGGTCAGCATCATTTGTCTTTAGGGAAATGCAAATAAGCTGCAAGAAGATACCACTTCACACCCACTAGGATGACTACTATAAAAAAGATGGACATCAAAAAGGGTTGACAAAGAGGTGGAAAAACTAGAATCCCAGTGCACTGCTGGTGGGAATATAAAATGCTATGACACCCATGGAAAAGAAGTTGGTGGTTCCTCAAAAAGTTAAACAGAGAATTACCATATGACTGAGCAATTCAATTTTAACATACCCAGAATAGGTGTTTAAAACAACAACAAATAAACAAAAAAACCTGGGGTGCCTGGGTGGCTCAGTTGGTAAAGCATCCAACTCTTGATTTCAGTTCAGGTCATGATCTCATGATGATGAGGCTGAGCCCACATCCACGCCCAGCGCAGAGCCCACTTAAGACTCTCTCTTCCTCTCCCTTTGCCCCTCCCCACTTCTCTCTCTCATTCTCTCAAAAACAACAACCCATATACTAACATTCACAGCAGCATTATTCACAATAGACAAAAGGTAGGAACAACCCAAATGTTCATCAACTGTTGAATGGATAAACAAAATGTTGCACATCCATACAATGGATTATTCAGCATAAAAAGGAACGAGCATTGATACATGCTACAACAAAACCTTGAAAATACTATGTTAAATGAACAAAGCCAGACACAAAAGGCCACATAGCCTATGCTTCCATTTATATGAAATATCCAGAATAGGGGAATTCATAGAGACAGAAAGCAGATTACTGGTTGACGGGGGCTAGAGTAAGGAGGAAATGAGAACTGCCTGTGTAACAGGTGTGCAAGGTTTCCTTTTGTGGTGATGGAAAAAGTTCTGGAACTAAATAGTGATAATGCTTGCACAACATTCTGAGCCTGCTAAATGTTACTAATGGCAAATTTTTGTTATATGTATTTTACGTTGGTTAAAAAAAAAATCAAAGTCATTAGTACTTGAATAAAGAAATAAAAATAGAATGTGCCAAAAAAAAAAAGGCCTTCCTACTTCTATTATTCTATCCAGCTACCCCTTCTCCCTCCGAGGTCCAATCAATCACCAAGCCTACTGATTCAAGCTCTTAGAATTTTCAAATCTGTCCACCTGTCTCCACCCTGTCATAACCTGGTTCAGGCTTCCATCATTCTTTGCTGGATAATTACCAAGGTCTCTTAACTGCTCTTTCCCATTTTCTAACCTGGTTTTCCCCCAAACCATTCTTCTCATCATACAGATTTTCTTAAATACAGACTTCAATGTATTTTCTCTTTAAAATCTATGCATTGGTTTCCAAAATCCCAACTCTCTAATGAAACTGCTCAATATTCTAATGATCTTAGGTTTTTGGTTTCATTTCTAAGCACTTCCTACCTTACCATGTTTGCCACAGGCACCTTCTTTTAGCACCTCCAACATTCCATGCAGATCTTGCTTCTCTTGCCCCCTGGACTTTAGAACAATTTTTACCCCTTCCTTACATCATCTCATGACTCTGTGCTCAGATGAGATGCTACCGTCCTTGAGAAGCCTTCCCTTAAGTCCCCAAACTGAGTTAGCTAACTTCTTTGAGGTACTCCAAATATTTTTCCCATCATGGTACGTTTCATTTTGAATGCTTTTAATGTACGTTACTTAAGTAGTTAGCCATTTCTCCTATGAGACTTAGACTTTCTGGGGCAAGAGGCCGTGTCTGTCTTTTTCACAACTGTATTCCAAATGCCTACTATAGCTTCTGGTGCATATTAAGTGCTAGACAGTACGTGCTAAATGAATAAAAGGAATATGCACATAAAAGACATGTAATCTATTTTAAAATCTAGCTGTATGTACAATTTTATATACTGCTTTGTTCACTTGAGATTTTAAATGTTTTCCTTTTGTCATAATATACTTTTTAAAATTTTTATCAGTTATATAATATTCCACAAGATGGAAGTACCCTAAGTTAAACACTTGCTTACTAATGAATGCATTGTTTTCATATTTCCATTAATATAAAATAGCTTGCGGGTGCCTAGCTGGCTCAGTCAGAAGAGCACTGATTCTTGATCCTGGGGTTGGGAGTTCAATCCCCATGCTGGGTGTAGAGATTGCTTAAATAAATAAATAAATCTTAAAAAATAAATAAATTAGTTCCACAAACACAGTTGTACCCAAACTTGGTCTGAATTTCTTTTTTAAAAAAATTTTTAATGTTTATTTTTTGAGAGACAGAGAAAACACGAGCGGCAGAGGAGCAGACAGAAGGGGAGACACTGAATCCGAAGCAGGCTCCAGACTCTGAGGTGTCAGCATAGAGCCCGATGCAGGGCTCAAACCCATAAGCTGAGAGATCATGACCTGAGCCAAAGTCTGATGCTTAACGCAGAGCCCCTCAGGGGCCTGTTTGGTCTGAATTTCTAAATAATTCCTTGGGCTAGATTTGTAGAATTAAAAATCACTTGGGCATAGACTTTAATTTTAAAAATATTTGATTATAGACACAAGCCTGCTATTATAGAAAAACTGGCAAATAAAGAAAAGAATATAGAGCATCCAACCATTTGGAGATAGTTAACATTCTTGCAAGTTTGTTTTCACTCATCTTAATTTCTAACCGAAATGGAATTCTATTGCTCATGTGCTGTTTCCCTAGATAAGCCTGACCCATGTTGTTACATGTTTTTCAAAATACACTTCAATGCTACATATTATGCCAAAATATTATTCTACCATAAAATTTACTTATCTGTCTCCCTACTGCTGGGCAGTTAGGGTATTTGTGACATTTCAGCTAGAAAATAATGTTGAAATAAACAATCTTGAGGCAATATAGCACAATGGTTCTAGGTGCAGTCTCTGAATTCAGACTGCTTAGATCTGAGTTCTAACTCAGCCAGCACTTCGTATGTGAACTTGAGCAAGTTACTCGGTTTATACTTCACTTCTCCTTTTATAAAATGGGGATAACATTATATACCTCAAAATATTACATTTAATTTTTCATTCTTTATTGTGGTAAGATATATAGAACATAAAATTTGCCATTTAAAAATTTTAAGTGTATATTTCAGTAGTATTAATTATAATTTTTATTTATTTTGTATTAATTATAATTTTAAAAGAGTTAAAGATGTACTGTGTTTAGTAAGTACCAGCACTATCTTGCACATTAGAGGTGCTAGATGAATGTTTGCTATTACTATTATGTATCTCTGTATTTCAGATCCCCTTAGGATAAATTCCTAAAAATAGAACTGTAGGGTCAATTATTGTAAGGCAGAACTGTTAGTGGCTCCTTATTCTTTTTTCTATTGTTGCTTAATAATAGACTCCTTAAATTGTGGTTGGATTAGGACTACCTGGAATAAAGACCACATTTCAGGGGTGCTTGGGTGGCTCAGTCAGCGGAGCAAGTGACTGCTGATTACGGCGCAGCTCATGATCTCATGGTTCGTGAGACTGAAACCTATGTTGGACTCAGTGCTGAATCCCTGCTTGGGATTCTTTCCTTCTCTCTTTGTACCTCCCCTGCACTCTCTCTCTCTAAAAATTAAAAAAGACTACATTTCCCAGCTTCCCTGTGTAGCTATGTGAGTGATATCTGGCTAATAGGAGTGGGANGAATAACCGTTCCTTCAATCCTTTCTGACAGTTGGAAATGTGAATGTGATAGATGGAACTTGAGAAGCCAAAGATAAACCACTAACTGGGAATCATATATTAAGGATGACAGACAATAAGAAACAAGAAAGCTGGATCCCTGATGACGACAGAGCAAAATCCAGGGCCACTTAAGAGCAAAATCTTCTTTTTTTTTTAATGTTTTATTTATTTCTAGGAGAGAGAGAGAGAGAGAGACAGCGTGAGCAGGGGAGGGTCAGAGAGAGAGGGAGTCACAGACTGAAACAGGCTCCAGGCTCTGAGCTGGCAGTCGGCACAGAGCCCGACGTGGGGCTCGAACCCACGAACTGCGAGATCATGACTAAGCGAAAGTCGGACGCTTAACCGACTAAGCCACCCAGGCGTCGCGAGAGCAAAATCTTCTATCTTGCTTAAGAGATAATCATTTTGAGGGATGCCTGGGTGGCTCAGTCATTTAAGTGTCTGACTTCGGTTCAGGTCATGATTTTGCGGTTTGTGGGTTCGAGTCCCATGTCAGGGTCTGTGCTGAGTGCTCAGAGCCTGGAGCCTGCTTCAGATTCTGTTTCTCTCTCCCTCTCTCTCTCTGCCCCTCGCCCAATTCACGCTCAGTCTCTCTCAAAGATGAAAAAACATTAAAAAAAAAATTTTTTTTTTAAATGTTTTATTTTTTTCTAGGAGAGAGAGAGAGAGAGAGACAGCATGAGCAGGGAAGGGTCAGAGAGAGACGGGGTCACAGACTGAAACAGGCTCCAGGCTCTGAGCTGGCAGTCAGCACAGAGCCCGACGCGGGGCTCGAACCCACGAACCGCGAGATCATGACCTAAGCGAAAGTCGGACACTTAACCGACTAAGCCACCCAGGCGCCCCTAAAAAAATTTTTAAAAAGATAATCATTTTGATATTTTAACACTCAGGACTTAATATCATATATGATATAAAAAAGTATAACATGATTTTAAGATATACCAGTTTAACTTCCTACCATCAGAGCTGACTGCTAAAGTGATCATCTTTACAAAGCTTTGTTTTTTTTTGGAAAGGTCCTGTGTCATAATGAAATGTGGCTGGCCTTTATCCCGTTACTGGCAAGTAGCCTCTCAATCTCTGGGATTTCCTAACTGATAAAGAGTATCTATGATCTGTAGGTCTCTAGATAGTTTAAGTTAAAAAGATGAAGGACTCCCTCTGGGGGCTGGTCATGGCAGAAAGACAGCCAAGTATGAGATTATCACTTGATAATGAGCCTGACTTCTGGTGGGGAGGAGAGTAGAAACTATGTTCAACCTCATGGTCACTGACCCAATCAATCATTCCTACATAATGAAACCCCAATAAAAACTCTGGACATGAAAAGTCAGGAGAGCTTCTGTGGCTGACAGTACATCTTGATGTGCTCAGGGTTGGGGTGGGCAGGTAGTAGGACTTGGTTCCATGAAGAGGTAACAACAGAAGCTTTGCATATGGGACTCCCCTAGACCTCACTCTATGCATTTTGGGGGTGAGGGGAGTTGGTTCTGGTTCGTATTCTTTTGCTATAATAATACTATCATCATTAATATACTGATGTCATCATTGTATATTACTGAGTTCTTTTTTTTTAATTTATTATTATTATTTTTTTTGTATATTACTGAGTTCTGTGAATCACTGCCCAGAGGGAGTAATGGAAACCTCCAGATTTACAGTAATTTGGTCATTTTTTTTTTAAAAACCACAACTTTGCTTAATTTGCATTTAGCATTTTTCATGTTTGTCTGTTTTATTTCTTCTCTGTCAGTTGCACATTCATGTCCTGTGTTGTTTTCTATTACCCCTAACAATTTGTTCCACTGCTTTTATGATCAAAAACATCCCTGCATTCTGAGATCAACTGGTTATATTAATCTATATTTTATTTTTACTTTTATAGTTTTATGTTTCACATTTGATGGAGTTGAGGACATGCTACCCCAAACTATTGCATCCTGAATATTTCAAGCTGAAGGAATTTGAGAAAATAGGAGGTTCAGGAAAGATTTTCTACCTTCTCCTGAAGCAGGTCATAAAACCCTCATGTGAGAGGTGCTCTCCCAATACTCAGAGGAAAAAAGCATTCTTATCTCCAAAGATAGAGGGATTCTGAAAGGACTCTGAACGAACAGGATTTGCTGTTTCCCCCAGGTTACTTAGCTTTTTCTCCTATCACATTTTTGCATGATTCTTCACTCTTCATCAAACCTAGCACCAGAACACTCAGGTTTAAACAAGTCTTTAGCCTTCATTTCCTTAAGAAGGTTCCAGTGTCATGTAAAACATCCATTAAATACATTAGTATCCATTTTCTTGTTAACCTGTCCTTTGTTAATAGAGGTCCTGGCTGAACATTTGGATGGGTAGAGGAAAAATATCTTTTTCCTACAGTTTCAGGATAAATATTCATCTAGAAAGTGCTTTGGGTATGGCTGGAATTGAGGACCCATTTTCTGCCAAACAAGAAACTAATAATTGTGAGGTACACTGCTGGTTTAAAGATAAATATTTATAATACCTTTAGGAATTAGTCTACTATTCCTAGTTCATTAGAGCATTTTTAAAAATTAGAATAGTCACTGAATATCTATAACTACAAGATAAATGTTTAGGATTTAAATAAAAATGAGAAATTTAAATGTATGATTTCTTTTAAAAAATGAGACAAACTATATTGGAAGTGTAAAGAAAAAATTCTCAAAGAAATGAGGAGAATCTTTTTTAAAAACTTCTATTTCTGCTATTTATATTCCTGATTGCTCCTTTACTTTCTCACACATAGTTCGAAGAAAGTTCCAACGTACCTCTTGAATGGCTGTCATAACAACATGTTGAACAGATTCCTCCATCATCATAATGGCTTGGATGTACTCTGAAAACAAGAATAATCTGGAATGTCACTGTTCAAGTTAAAAATACTCAAGGGAGTAAAAGGCTCACACTTCATGAATTCTTGTAAGTAGTCTCTTGCGTTATTGACTGTTCCCAGGAATTCTTCATATGTGGTTAAATATATGCACCACAGGTAAAATAGAGGCTAAAAATTACAGCAGTTCTTTCCTTAAGATAACCCCCCCACACACACACACACACCATTACTTACAAAGTTAAGGCTACAGCTAAAGGTTACAGGAATAAGGTACCTCAGGAATGTAAGACAATGAATTGATAAAGCCTAAAGCCAGGAAGGAAAGAACTCCTTATTACTATTCCTAAAATTTAGAAATCTGTCTTTCACATTATACTCTGTTACAGGTTCAAAAAAGCTCTGAAGTCTGTGCCTTATTCTTGTGTGACAAAACACTGCACTGTGTACAATTTCTACCTTAATATTTTCTACTATAGAATAGAAAAATCTTAATAAACCTGAGAGTTGCTTAGGACAATAAATTAAGATGAAATTAAGATAGAAACTGACACCATAAAAAAACAAATATTGCCTAACCCTGGACTTTAAAATATACACATCTCTAATAAGCTAAAGTACCAACTTTATTAATCTTACCCTCGCAGCTGCCAAAAAAGAAAAGGATCTCTTAGCTGTCAGGAATGACAAAGCTGAAAAAAATTATTTCTTGTCTCCTAAAAAATGCCCTAGGAGTACTCTTCCTTATTTGCAAATCCAACAATGAATGGAAAAAGTGGCATTAAGTATAAAAGAAAATCAACGGGCAAGGTGGGTTCTAACAAATACTGTAAATACATTTTAATAAGAATCATTTAAAAAGATAACTAGGAAATTTTAGTTTCAACCTGCCTCTCTCCGTACACATCCAAAAAATCCTCCCCATACGTACACCAAAAACTTGTCTCAGCACTTCAAGCATTACATGATGGAGTCTTACTGTGAAACTGTTAGCATGAACTTACGAGACTCGTGTATTTGGGATGACAAGTTGTATAAAGCTTTGTGTGACAGACAACTCATTAAAAACAAAACAAAACAAAGTATTTTGACAGCACTACTAAATTGTGACATTCTGACATCCTGGTTATTGATGACAAAGCTTTTAGTTCATAAAAAACATGTTTTTAAGCAAGTGTTCTTAGGATACTTGTACCCAATCAAATGCGTGGTGACACAAACACACTTAACACACTTCAATCATAGGTATTTTCTTAGGACAATAGTAGGTATATATCAGAACCACTATTTGGGAAAAAAAAGATTCTTTAGTCTCAGCTTGGTTTCCTGTTCTGTTTTGTTAATGAGGAGCATCCTCTAAGTGTTAGAATGCAAAGGAGTGCTTGTAGATGTTCTGTTCAAAGGTCCTACACGCAGAATTCCAGGGCTATGGAGAAAATGGCACAGCTAGGATGACTAAACAAACAGCCCTCAAAATAAAAGACTGTGAACATGGAAAAGAAAAAGCAGTGGCACTGATAATGGGGAAGGAAACATTAATTAATGACAGCCTATAAGAAGTGAAGAAAACTAACAGTGGGAACGAGGAGGTAAGGAAGTTATTAGTAAGGTGTGAGAGGGGAAGCGTTAGTTAAGAAGCGGTGTTGCCACGTCAAGGCCCTTCCCCGCGAACACCGTAAAATACTACATGATAAAATGATGATGACAACTACATTAATGTACAATTTTTGAAAAGAAAAAAATTACAGATCTTGTGTCCAAAATATAAATATATATGATTATTGGGTGCAGATCTATGAGGCAATGTTGAAGAACGAGGTGGGACAGGTCAGGGAATTTATCCTGAAAACTTAGCTTTTTTGGGGCCGAAATTTACAGCAGTTGAGTATGAGGAGCATGAAGTTTAAACATGGAGAGACATGGGTTATTGTCCTTGCCTAGCCTCTCACAAACCAGAAATCTTGGGCAAGTCATGTAATACTTAGTTTTCCTCATGTGTACAAAGTATTTTTTTGTTCTATGAGTACCTAATTAAGTACCAGGTAGAAGACAGACACTCAGTAATTATTATTAGTATATTTTATAGTACTAATATTTGCCTTTTCAATTTTACCACCATTTATTTGCCCTGATTTGAGAAGACAAATGTCCAAGATAAATGTATGCTAAGTCAATGTTCTGAGTAATTGCTCCTTACTTTTAGTAACTGAAAAACTCATCTAAACATAAAGGCTTGCATAGCGCTTTATGGATTACAAAGTAAACATGCATATACAATTTCATTTACTCCTCATGACTATCAGATTTTGTATCTTCATTCTGTAGATGTGGAAACAGGCTGAGTACCTAGACCCATGTCAGTCAGGTAGTAAATGGCAGAGCCGCTTTAGTAAGCCTCCATTATCCTGAAAACACTGAACTCGGAAATTCATTTACTTTGATTCTTGGTTCTCAACAATGTTTCTGAAAACAGGGAATACCCTCTGGATAAATAAGATGTTAAAATCCTGTTCAAAGTTTCATCATTCTTACACAATGTCAAGGGAAAATCTGAATCTAGATGTTACACAGGACACTTGGTCTGTGTGAGAATCTGGATAAATATCACAATTGTCTGCTTTCCAGAGGACTATGGATATAGGCAACATCCTTATCTTTTCCCGTTTCTACCCTGTGGTAAATACAATTGGTCAACTCTTAACAGGTATATACTCCCAAGTGTAAGTGAATCCCCTAACAGAATAAGCACATAAGAGATTATTATCTGAATTTGGTAAACTGTATTAAATAATTTTCATACACCTTTTAAAATCAAAGCATCTACTTAGAGATTTAATGTGTCTGGAATCTTATTTATAGCAATCTTCTAATCTCTGGCAAAAACACTTTTAGACATTTTAGTAATATATAAAAATCACAAATGTAGAAAGTTCTCCATCTTAATTGCTGAGTTAAACTGAATAAAAAACTAAAACTTACTATAAGAGCAGGCATACTAAAATCTAACAGGAATGGGGACAAAGAGAAATAAATATACTGTTAGAGAAAATTCCTGGATCACAGACCAATACAACTAGTCACAGTTTGAAGAAAACAATATTGGCAGCTATTAAATTTATCACACTAGAACACCGAAAAGGTATACACAAGTTAAATAAAAATCTGTTTTGCATTACCAGGAGTGAGGTAGAAGGAATAAGAAAAAAAAAAATCTTTGGGCTCAAAAAGAAAAAAAACCTCTATCTTCTACGAAGCTCATACAGTAACAGTAAAATGCTGGCCCTCATTGTTTCAAGTATTCCCTATGTACCTTTCTTCTATTTCATCACCCCTCATCCCTTCCTTACTACTCTCTAATCATAGTGGTGGGCTTTTTGGTCTCTCAAAAGTAACTAAGTCCTTCTGACATTCAGTTTCTACTACTCAGATTACTGTTAATCCATCCATCTTCACATCTTTGCCTAAATAACTTCCCTGGCCCACATGTGGACTGGCCTCTGTTACACTTTATCTTCACAGCACTCATTCCCATTCGGAACACGCAGCTATTATGTGTGGCACTGCTTCCTGCCCTCCCTCCACTCACCAACCTGTTCCACGTGGGAAGGTACCGTGTCTGCTCTGTCTGGCTCTGTGCTCCTAGCCCCAGCATGATGCAGGAGTTCAGTAAATATTTGTGAAATAAATCCTTCACACTGGCAATCTTTAGTATCCAATTTTAAGTTCCTGGAGCTAAACTGATCCAGTATAACATTATCATTATTACTGAGATTAATTTAGCTGGATCTTCTCCTATGAACAGTAAATTTCATCATATTCAGTGTAGTTAAAAGTATAGTGCAGGGTCGCCAGGCTGGCTCAGTCGGTTAAGCGTCTGACTTCAGCTCAAGTCATGATCTCACAACTTGTGGGTTCCAGCCCCACATCTGGCCCTGTGCTCAGAGTCTGGAGTCTGCCTTCAAGTTCTGTGTCTCCCTCTCTCTCTGCCCCTCTCCCACTCCCACTCTGTCTCTTTCTGCCTCAAAAATAAACATTTTTAAAAAATTAAAAAAAAATTGTAGTGCAAAAAGGAAAGAATCATCACCATCAAATTTATTTTAAGCTGCAAAACTCTTTTAAGCTTGCAAACAAAGTACTAGCAAAATCATAGAAAATGGTATTGAGGATGGCCTTATGAAGATGTTATGGTCTGTACTAGTGATTTATATAGAATCTATCCAATATGTGTTACTTTCCTGAATTATTTTAAATGCATACCCTGACATCAAATAAATTACCTTGCTTCTGTTCACAGTTCACAGCACAGCCTAAGATGAGTTGAAGCATCCTTCCAAGCTCTGCGGCATCAGAATGTTCCCCAATGAGGTTCACATCGGGAAGGGTAAAGTCATTAATCTGCTGTCCTAAAATCTGAATAGAGACATAAGGATTAGAACTGCATTTGCAGTTATGTGTCCAAATAAAATATTTGATACAAATTAGCCCATCAGCACCATAAACTCATTGCTAAAGGCAGAGCTGTTACATCAATTTCTATTTTTACCTCCCATACCTAAGTTATAATGATCTTGATCACAGAAACTTAGTCCCAATCTGGTATGTAGTATGAACACTGAGAAAGGAAACTGAATACTTTGATCCTTTCACCAGCTCCCAAAAGAAAAATTCTCTGAAGTTCAAAGTAGAGCCAAAGAGGTTCTGAACAAGGGGGCACCAGAAGGAATGAAGATTCAATATAGGTTCATGCCTATATTTCCTGTCATTTAACTCCAAAATGCTGATAGCCAAATACCTGTATCAGGAAGGAAAAGGAGGATTCTTTTACAGGGAAATTGGCCCCAAATGAAATAAAATATATGCAGACAAATGGGTAGGTTCCTATCTAATAACCCTACAGTGAATAAAGAAAATTCTAAAAGCACACAAGCAGGATAAATATGGCAACTAGTGTTATGGGTGAGCAGGGCAAGAAGTACAGTATCTAGTGGCTCATAGTAATAGCTATGAACTTGATTCTCTATAGGAAACCATGAAAAATTTGAGAAGAATTACATAACCAAATTTATATTTTTAAAAATCATTTTGGCTTTAGAGTGAAGAATAAAAACAGAGGCAAAAGTGAAATCAGGGTTACCAGTCAGACTACTCTATAAATCTAAGCAAGAGAGAATGATGGCATGGTATAAAGTAGTAGCAGTAAAGAAGGAAAAAGCTTTATTTTGGAGATTTAGGTCTTATGACAATATCAAAAGAAGGAAGGACTACAGGATGACTTATAGGCTTTGGGCTTGAATAGAAGGTGGATGGCAGGATCACTTACTGAGTTGTGAAGATAAATGATACAAGCATAGATGTAGGTATAAATGCAGGTAAGCTCGTGGGGATAAAACAGTTAGAAAATAACATAAGCATCTAGGTTTTGTTGTGTTCATTTGATATCTGTGATCATGAAATTTAAAGCAAAACTTGTTCCACTGCCTGATTTTTTCCCCAAGCAATGCCTTGACTATTCTGATGCAGACTCAGAGGATAAACTGAGTTAATCTACGGATAGAGGTTTGCCATGGAATAAAACTAATGTAAGCAAAGGAGTTGGCTATAATAATGTGTGGATGCTAAACTTCTTTCACAAGGGGAGAAGAGGAGAGAGTTAATACATGGCAGAAAGTAAAGTGTAACATTAATAATCATCTACAAACTATCCACATTACAGTGAAAAAGAGCCTCTATTTAGTAACCACCTAATAGATAGTTGTTTGAACCAACATCCTAAAACAATGGAAGATAAACTGCTTATTAATTTTGAGGTAAATTTTCCTTTTACTTGAAACTACTTGGAAATTGAAACTACTTGAATTTTACTTGCAACTACTATAAAATATTGTAAAATTAAATTATCCTATAGTAATATTTCTAAGCAGAATGAGAAAAAAGTTCTTACCTCATGATTGTAATCCAGGATTCCTTTTAAAATTTTCTTTAAATTGCTAATCTGTTTAGAGGGAGATAAAACAACTGGGTAAAAGTCAAGCATAGATCAAAATATAATTTAACATAAAAAATTTCTGAACCAACTAATCATTCTAGTTAATCACAAATATAAAAAATAAAACTCAACAGCATATGTGAATTACCATAATCATCAAAAAAGGACTATCAATGGCTTAATTTATGTGATCTCAAGAGATTTATAATAAAAAATAAAGTTTCCAGCCAGGTTAAATTTTCAATGTTATGATCACACTGACAGAAACCGGAGAGTAACTGAACAAGACTTAACAGTGAGATTAAAAGTATTCAGATTTTGGGGCGCCTGGGTGGCTTAGTCGGTTAAGCGTCCGACTTTCGCGTAGGTCATGATCTCGCGGTTCGTGGGTTCGAGCCCCGCGTCGGGCTCTGTGCTGACTGCCAGCTCAGAGCCTGGAGCCTGTTTCAGAGTCTGTATCTCCCTCTCTCTCTGACCCTCCCCTGCTCACGCTGTCTCTCTCTCTCTCCTAAAAAATAAATAAAAATATTAAAAAAAAAAAAGTATTCAGATTTTCCTCAAAGAAAAAAATATGCCATCCTTACTGAAAACATCCTCTAATAGCGTCTTCCCTAGAAAAGTGGAGTTGCATCTTACATAGGGGTTAAGTTCTAAAATTAGAACATTAAGCAAAAATTACAGCAAAATCAGGGTTGGAAATCTCTTAAAGTCTCCAAATTCTCTTCACTGTCAGAGAAGACTGCTGATGGTTTAGTTGAGCAGCAAAGTAAATATTTAGGAGCCATATGGTTAAAAATATATGTTGAAATGCTATTATAACGCTCAGCACTGCAAGATACTTGTGGTATAAGGAGCATCCTCTAGAAGCAAGAGAGGGTGAGGGACCAAGAGTTTTCCTATCACTCAGCCACTCTAAAATAAGGATTCAGGGGCACCTGGGTGGCTCAGTCGGTTAAGCGTCCGACTTCAGCTCAGGTCATGATCTCATGGTTCATGGGTTTGAGCCCCACGTCGGGCTCTGTGCTGACAACTAGCTCAGAGCCTGGAGCCTGCTTCAGATTCTGTAACTCCCTCTCCCTCTGACCCTCTCCTGCTCACACTCTTTCTCTCACTCTCTCAGAAATAAATAAAACATTTAAAAAATTAAAATAAGGATTCACTGGTTTATATGTTATCTCAGTGAAATGACAGGCGTGATCACCTGCACTATTTAAGCTGTTATTTTTTTCCTTTTTTTTGACCCATCTCAGAGTTGATATTGTGTTAAGTTAAATGTGTATTATGATAGGATTCTGTTCACCCTAGCTGTCCCTACCCAATGTTAGTAGCTGAAGGTGTCCTAACAGAAGACAGTAGAACCTATGACTATAAAGTAACAGACACTCAATCATAGCAGTGCAATCATATTTATTTCTAAAGGAGAAAATAAACTGAAAACTTACTAAAAAAAACTCATAAAGAAAATGAATATGTTCATATTTCTAGAAAGATTTGGGGACATGGCAAATATATAATATACTTTATTTCCTTTGTTTTAGAATGTTCATTTTTTTATCATATTTTAACATTTAAAATTAACATGTCTTAAAAATCAATGTGTTCATTTAAAATGATAGTTAAGGGGCGCCTGGGTGGCTCAGTCAGTTAAGTGTCCAACTCTTGATTTCGGCTCAGGTCAGGATCTCACTGGTTCATGACATTGAGCCCCATGTCGGGCTCTGCGCTGAGCATGGTGGGGCCTGCTGGGATTCTCTCTGCCCTTCCCTACTTGTTCTCTTTCTCTCTTTCAAAATAAATAAACATTTAAAAAATAATAAAAAGTGGTAGTTGACTTCCTATTGAAAAGAGCTATATATCTTATCATTAATCAATGGTACCTTGAAATTGAAGAAATATAATACAGGATAAAATATGGAGAAAAGGAATGCAAATCAAAACATTTCCAGTTCTGAATATTAAGAATATAATCAAGTTTCCCCCCTTCTCTATATTACTGTCTCTGCCACACTAACGACACTAAAGATGAAGACAGTGTGTGTGTTTATGGGTGTGTTCTGTGCATGCAAAATGTGTATACAACTCCCTCTTTGGTCAAGATAGCAAGCAAATACAAAATGATTAGTAGCATTATTTTAAACATCCAGAATTGCTTTACACATGTTATACTATTAAAAATTAATTCATTTAATTGCCTCTTCTTGAAAGATTATTTAGAAATTAAAACAGTGGCTTAAACAGTGTCCATTCACTCTAGTGTAGTTTAAAAAAGGGAATTAAATGTTGGCAGACACAATATTTAAGCAATCAATGAATAAATACTATTCATCAAACATGTGTTTTATGAAAGAAATAAAAAAGGGGCACCTGGGAGGCTCAGTCTTAGGTTAAGCATCTGATTTCAGCTCAGGTCATGATCTCACGGTTCCCATGACCGGCTCTGTGCTCACAGCTCAGAAGCCTGCTTCCAATTCTTTGTCTCCTTCTCTCTCTGCCCCTCCCCCACTCACGCTCTGTCTCACTCTGTTTCTCAAAAATGAATGTTAAAAAAATAATTAAAAAAAAAAAAGAACTAAAAACATATCTTAAGCTTAACATATCTTAAGTCTGGGGGCTTCAGATGCTTACTCATTTGCATTTCTGAGTCTCTACCTGTGTATAACAAAGAGAAATGGGTCTAGAGCTTTCCAAATTGCCAGTAGGAATCATCACTGGGTTACAAAAATCAATTTAGTGTAACAAAATTATAGAGATGGAGAAGAAATCAGTGGTTTCCAGGGAAGAGGGTGAGGGGTATATGGCATGGTGTGGTCATAAAGGCAGCACCGTGAAGGCTTGCAGAAATGGAACGGCTCTGTGTCTTCACTGTGATCATAGAGGAAACCACATATTGATAGATAGAGCTACACAGAACTGTACACAAACACAGAAACTGGTGAAAGCTGAATGAAATGGATTGTAACAATGTCAGTTCCTTAGTTTTGATACTGTTTTACAGTTACGCAAGATGTAACCACTGGGGAAACTGGGTGAAAAGGTACACAGAACTTCTCTGCTTTGATTTTTGTAATCCTCTGTGACTCTAGAATTATTTCAAAATAATAAAGTTAAAAAAATAATTTAGTGGGTTGCAACTAATATTTTTAAAAATCAAAACATCACTGCATAGATTAAGGGAACTATATATGCATATACATTTAGTGGACAGTAGGCTGCAGTATGAACTGTATTTCCTACTGTGGATTCTGGTCAAAGAAGCTTGAGAAATATTGGACCTTAAGGCTACTAGGAAAAAAAATGAAAACACCTCATTCTGTGAGTGTTCTGGACTCAGTCAACTGCGATCAATATTTTCTTATTATTAATAACAACACTAGCAACTAACATTACATGTGCACTATCCTAAGTACCTTATGTATACCAACTCATTTATTTCTGTGAGGTAGATCCTATTACAATCCTCATTTTACAAATAGGGAATCTGAGGTACAGAACAGTTAGAAGACTTCCCCAGACAGTAAATGTAAAGTTATAATATGAATACAGGCGCTCTGGCTCTAAAACCCATGCCATTAGTCACCGTGCTTTACTGACTCACACCATATTATCTTTGTGAGTAATGTCAGGTTACCTCCAATCTTTAATTCTGGATTATTTCACTACAGGCTGTCTAGGTTTCTAAAGCTCACTGAACACAGCAGATAAAATTCCAACAAGTATTATATACATACTACTAAAAGACTAACAGATGGGAAAACAAAAAGAAAATACCTTTAGCCTCCAATTATCTCCTACTTCGGTTTTGATTCTGTTCAGCCAATTTTCATCAAAATATGCAGGATCTCTGCAAATAAGAAAAAGCTAGTATATTAAGATCATGCAGCTATCAAGCTTAAAAAAATTGAAATCTATCCCTAACTGCAATATAAAAATGTATTTACCACATATCAAGCCATTAAATAACTCAGTCTGGAGACTGGATGTAATTATAGCAGATTTCTCTAAAATCAACCTGTTACCAGAGCATAAGATATGCATACATATACACACACACATATTTACACATACATCATATATACATTTTATATGATGTATATATACATACATTTTTCCCCCAAAAAACAAACTAGAAAAATGGGCACCTGGGTGGCTCAGGCACTTGAGTGTCCAATTTCAGCTCAGGTGATGATCTCACAGTTCATGGGTTCAAGCCCGTTGGGCTTTGTGTTGACAGCATGGAGCCTGCTTCAAATTCTGTCTCCTCTCTCTGCCCCTCCCCCACTCATGCTCACTCTCTCTCCCTCAAAAGTAAACATTAAATTGGGGCACCTGAGTTGAGCATCTGACTTGGCTCAGGTCATGATCTCACTGTCTGTGACTTCGAGCCCCGAGTTGGGCTCTGTGCTGACAGCTAAGAGCCTGGAGCCTGCTTCGGATTCTCTATCTTCCTCGCTCTCTGCTCCTCCCCCACTCACACTCTGTCTCTGTCTCTCAAAAAGTTAATAAATGTGATAAAAAGTAAAAAAGTAAACATTAAAAAAATAAAAAGGTGAAAAATTGCAACATACAGCTGATAGACATATTTTATTTAACTTAAAAAATATCTTTATTTATCTTGAGAGAGATATTACTATTAAAAAAGAAAAATGTATTTATTTAGGTATAGAATTTATGAAAAATAGATACAGCTAAGTTACTTCTGTAAAAGTCTTTATTTTTCAAATTTTTATTTTTTTATGATTATTTTATTTTTTTTGAAGCTTGTATCAAAGTTAACATTAACTTTGTACCTACTTTTAAAAATACCT
This sequence comes from Crocuta crocuta, assembly GCF_008692635.1. Taxonomy (NCBI): domain Eukaryota; kingdom Metazoa; phylum Chordata; class Mammalia; order Carnivora; family Hyaenidae; genus Crocuta; species Crocuta crocuta. Next base: position 2,732,638 of record NW_027531880.1, read on the forward strand.
TTATTCCATGAGAGACTCTTGAATGCTGACAAAAACTGAGGACTGATGGATGTGGGGGGGAAGGGGGGGATGGGCATGGAGGAGGGCACTTGTGGGGATGAGCACTGGGTGTTATGTGGAAACCAATTTGACAATAAACTATTTGTAAAAAAAAAAAAAATACCTTTATTGAGTTAGAATTCATATACCATATGACTCATCCACGTAAAGTACACAATGTAATCGATTTTAGTATATTCACAGAAGTGTACACCCTAACTACAATCTTCTGTTGGGACATTTCCATTTTCCCAAAATGAAATCCTTAACTACATGTTAACTCCCCATCTCCCTCTCTCTCTCCAGTCCCTGGGAATTACTCCTCACCTTTCTGTTTTTGGGTTTGCCTATTCTGGTCATTTCATATAAATGAAATCATACACTGTGTGGTCTTTTGTGTTTTGCTTCTTTAATTTAGTATGGTTTTAGGATTCATTCATATGGCAGTATGTATCACCACTTCATTCCTTTTTATGGCTCACCAATATTCCATTTACAAAGAGAATTCATTTTGGTTACCTACGCATCAGCCACTGTACATTTGGCTTGTCTCTACTTTTTAGCTATTATGAATAATGATGCTTTAAATGTTCCAGTTCTGTGTGTACATAGTTCATCTGGGTATACGCCTAGGAGCAGAATTGTGGGGTCCCATAATAACTTGATATTTAATATCTGAAGCAAGGTCAAACTTTTCCAAAGTAGCCACACCACTTTACATTCTCACCAGCAGTGTGTGTTGGTTCCAATTTCTCCACAGCCTTGCCAACACTTGTAATTTTCTATCCTTTTAATTATAGCCATCCTAGTAGATGTGAAGTGGTAAGTCACTGTGGTTTTGATTTGCATTTCCTTAACGACTAGCCATGTTGGACACTGGCCATTTGTATATTCTGAGGAAAAATCTATTCAGTCTTTGCATATTTCAAAATTGGGTTGTCTTCAGGGCACCCAGCGGGCTCAGTTGGTTAAGTGTCCAATTTTGGCTCAGGTCATGATCTCACGGTTCGTGAGTTCAAGCTCCATATCCGGCTCACTGCTGTCAGCCTGTCAACGCACAGCCCACTTCAGATGCTCTGACCACCCTCTGCCCCCCCACTCTCTCTCCCTCAATACATAAATTTTAAAAAATAAAATAAAATAAAAATAAAAATTGGGTTCTCTTTTTATTATTGAGTTTCTAAAAGCTGCTTTTGGGGTTTCTGTTTTTAAGTGTTCAAGATAAAAGCCCCTCTCGGTCATAAAACATGTAAATATGTAAATAATTTCTCACATTCCGCGAGTTGTCCTTTCACTTCCCAAGTTTTTTTTTTAGCTCTTATACTTAAGTCTATGACCCACTGTGTATGGTGTAAGGGAGGGGGCTAGATGCATTTTTCTGCATGTGGATAGTCATATACCCCTTTTATCTTTAAGCTTTGTTTTCTTTAGTAGAGAAGTTCAACAAAAGAGTAATAAAATTCTCTTTTGAGAGAGAATTAACTTGAGCAGGCTTATACAAAAAAAGGAAACTTACTGGAAGACCACTGAAGTATGCTATGGTACTGAAAAATAACCAGGCCTCATACAGTACTGGAATAAGGATCTGGAAAGCTGTTAGGAATGCAAACAGTACTTTCCTGACTTTCATCTTTGTTTCTGTCCATTTATACCGTTTCTCTCCGCGGACAACTTTTTTCTGTTTCTCCATATACAATGCTGAAGAAAACTGCAGACATGTTCCAAATCTTCACCACTTCAGTTCAAGCAAATATTTAAAGACCAGCCATCATTCTGTCCCAATTCTAAATTCCCAGAGTGTTCCAAATACTTCAACTGGAGTCTCTTTTTCATCCCTAATCTGATTTTTATGTAACCAAAAGGTTTAAGGGCTGCAGGTAGGACACACACAACTTTAAGGGGAAGAATGACCAGACCTGGCAGGATAAGAGTCAGTTTTCAGAGAAAGTGTTGTAAAATGGGCAGAACACCCCCAAAAGTGTCCTTGTCTCTTTACACCTCTTGTAAAAAAGATAAAGCGGGGTGCCTGGGTGGCTCAGTCAGTTAACCATCCAACTTCGGTTCAGGTCATGATCTTGCAGTTCATGAGGTAGAGCCCTGCATGCTCGCTGCTATTATTGTGGAGCCCGTGTTGGATCCTCTGTCCCCACCTCTCTCTTTTTTTTTTTTTAATTTTTTATTTATTTCTAGGAGAGAGAGAGACAGCGTGAGCAGGGGAGGGTCAGAGTGAGTGGGAGATACAGACTCTGAAATTGGCTCCAGGCTCTGAACTGGCAGTCAGCCAGAGCCCGATGCGGGGCTCGAACCCATGAACCGTGAGATCATGACCTAACCGAAAGTCGGATGCTTAACCGACTAAGCCACCCAGGTACCCCTGTCCCCGCCTCTCTCTGACCCTCCCTTGCTCATGCGAACACACACTCACCCCCTCTCTCAAATAACACTTAAAAAAACATAGGTACTGCAAAGAAAAGCAATAATTGAGTGAGCTGTACTAAAATACCAAAGTATCAGGGCACCTGGGTGGCTCAGTCGGTTAAGCCTCAGACTTTGGCTGAGGTCATGGTCTCACGGTTCGTGGGTTCGAGCCCCCTGTGGGGCTCTGTGCTGGCGGCTAGCTCAGAGCCTGGAGCCTGCTTTTGATTCTGTGTCTCCCTCTCTCTCCGACCCTCCCCTGCTCATGCTGTCTCTCTCTCTCTCAAAAATAAATAAAAAAAAAACAACCATAAAATAAAATACCAAAGTATATAAAAATAATTGAGAAATTAGAAAATATTCAATAGTTTTTGATACTTGAATAATCTAAAAAGCATAATCATTGCCAATCAAGTGTTAGTCTTCCCAACCAAAAAAGACTCATAAGGAGGACAATCTGAGTTTGGTGCTATTTGGCTGATGATTAGTCAAGCCAAAGTTACTGAACTTATTAACTGAGTGTCAATTTAGGGTCACACCACTAAAAGCAAGCTCACAAACTTATAAAAAACAATGCTTTAAACTGTCTAAGAAGGGGTAGTTGGCTGGTTTAGTCAGTAGAACATGTGACTCTTGATTTTGGGGTCATGAGTTTGAGCCCTGTGTTGGGGGGTACAGTTTACATAAACAATAAATTCTTAGAATCATCTCTAAGCTAGAAAGAGAAAAAACAAAAACCACTGCTAAGGACTAATAAACATACCAGTCATTGAATCAGGTACTTCATGTTTGCAATGACATTGCAAAGAGGGTATTATTATCCCTCTTACCATTGAGGAATATCATACTCATAAATTAAATAATTTCCCCAAGTTCAGTCAGATAATTAAGTGGCAAAGTTGGAAGTAGAATAATTTTTGTTAAAACTCATATGAGTAGAGGGGCACCTGGGTGGCTCAGTCAGTTGAGCGTCTGTCTCTTGACTTCAGCTCAGGTTGTGATATCATGGTTCGTGACTTTGAGCTCCACATTGAGCTCTGTGCTGACAGTGAAGAGCCTACTTGGAATTCTCTCTCTGCCCCTCCCCTACTCTCTCTAAATCAATCAATCAATCAATCAATCAATCAGTAGAGTTCAACACAAAACTGGTTCTAGCAAACAATACTAAGGTCCTGTGGCTAATCATCTCCTTCATGCTCAATAAATTAGATCACAAAGAGAAAGACCAACATTGCTCATGGCACTCTATGTTCATTAACAGTAGATATTTGTTCCCACTCCTTCCCCATACCTCATTTCTTTTTCCTTTTTTTTTTTTTTAAACCCCATACCTCGTTTCTGACACATAGCAAGTTCTCAGTAAATATTTGTGGACTAAGATATGGGGTGCTTGGGTGGCTCAGTTGGTTAAACATCCAACTTCAGCTCAGGTCATGATTTCGCAGTTCATGGATTTGAGCCCCACATAGGGCTCTGTGCTGACAGCTCAGAGCCTGGAGCCTGCTTTGGATTCTGTGTCTCCCTCTCTCTCTGCCCCTCCCCTGCTCATTCTCTCTCTCTCTCTCAAAAATAAGCATAAATATTTCTTTTAAAAAAATGTCTGTGGACTAAAATACATTTGGGGAGGGGGTGCCTGGGTGGCTCAGTTGGTTACGCATCTGACTCTTGATTTCAACTCAGGTCATGGTCTCATGGTTCATGGGATTAAGCCCCTCATTGGGTTTTGCACTGACAGTACAGAGCCTGCTTGGGATTCTCTCTCTCCCTCTCTCTCTGCTCATACATGCATGCCTTCTCTCTCTCTCTTTTTCTCTAAATGAATAAACATGTAAAGAATAAAATAAAATAAAATATATTTAGAAAGTGATAGTACTTTTAGGCTATTCATAAGCTTCTAATCTGCTACTTGGGCCGAACATAGCAAGAACAGTAGTGCACAGTCTTCTTAAATCCAATGTGATATTTCCTAGTAATAAATTTTGACTCAATATGCAGGCATCTAGCCATAACTGTTTCTGTAAGTAACTTACAATTTCAGCCATGCTTTCTAAATACCCCTTAATTAATGCTCTCAGGTTAAGATCAAACAATTAAAGGTACTTTTCTCCAAAATCTTAATAGATCATAGTTCTGCACAGACATGTAAATAACAACGGATAATCTTACTAGAGCATTCTTCATGAGTAAGAAGCTATCTTTAGCTTCTTACTATGTCCTGACTCTTGCTAAGAAAAACAAAAAAACAAAAGAAGCTATGCAACGTACAGAACCATTTCCTTAGTAACACATCTATTTGACTTTAACTTATGTACCAGTCATAATTTCTTAAGCTAAAAAATAAAAAAAGAGAAAGAGAAATAAAAAAAAGAAAAAAGCCCAATGACTTTAATCCTTAATAAAATTCTAGAAATATATTATCTGCCTGCAGTTAATTGCCTTCACAAAAATAAACATATTAAATTTCATCTGTACTGCTAAAATTATTTAAGAACCATAATATTCTTATTGAACTCAGCCAAATTAAGATGGGTCCAAAATCAACACTGTATTTTCATTCTATCTCATTTTAATATGGCATTTTTATTAGCAAACCTTAGTACTTTTTTAGATATGTTGATTCTTAGAGGTCTATTTTCTTAGCTTTTAATTACCCGAAACAATCATTTTGGTCCCCTGCCATTAAGTGTGTATTCAAGAGTTAGCTATAGTAATTAAATTCTGCATCCATAATGACAATAAAAATATAAGAAATTATGCTTAGCCCCTACTGTATCAAAATAAGCAATAAAAGCACATAAGGGATAGGCTCTAAGCCAAGGACCAGCAACTCAGAGTTCTCTGAAAAGCATCCATTTAAGAGGCTTGTGACCACTGTCCATAGCTTGATCTTCATTTTATCTCTTTTGGTCTCCTCTATTTTCTCCCCCTCTTTCTAAAACTCTGAAAACTAAAATTAAGGGCACTTACAGGCACAACTGACTACTTCTGATTTTACTCTTTCAATCAATATGTGGTTGTGGTATAATAAAAAATATATTTGGTCTTTATCCCTGGTTCTTGGCACTGAGTTCCTAAAACCCTTAAAATGTCCTTAGTAAGAGTGTGTCCTTTGTAATTTATAATGAGCACTTTCTGACCATAACTGAATTGATGCTAATGAGGTTATTCATCATAGACCCCTAGATAGTTTCAGGATGGAGGCTCATTCCAAAGAAGCAAACCACACAGTTAGAGGGCTGGAACTTTCAGCCCCACTTCAGCCTCCAGGAAGGGACTGGAGATTGAGTTCATAATTTCAATCATACCTATGGAGTGAAACCCCAAATAATCCTAAAGAACCGGATTCAGGGAGTTTCTAAGGTGGTGAATACATGAGTGTGCTGAGAGTGCAGGATGCCTGGAGAGGGCAGGGAAACTCTGCACTGCCCCTAGTGCCACACCTTGCCCTATATATACATCTCTTTCATTTGGCTATTCTTGGACTTTATCCTTCATAATAAAACTGTAATCATAAATATAAAGCTTTCCTGAGTTTTGTGTCATTCTTGAAAATAACTGAAAGGGGTGGTAGTGGATGGGAGTTCAAACTCCTGAATTTGTAGTTGACCAGGAAGAAGTGTGGATTCACTGAGGACCCTATGTCCCTGGGCATCTGAAGTGGGGGCAGTCTTATGAGGCCTTAACTTGTGGAGTCTGTGCTAACTCAGAAGTAAGCGTCAGAGCTGAAATGCAGGACATCCAGCTGTTATCAGGGAAATGTTGATGGAAAATGACAAGAGTGGTGGTGAACTCTTCTTAGGTCCACATTCATTCATTCAATAAATATTTCCAGAATACTTAGTACGGAGCAGGATAAGGGGATTAGACTGTAAGGGCAGTAACAATATTAAACAGATAGTCAAGGCAGGATATATTAAAAAACCAACAAAAATCAGTGAAGGCTGGAAGGTGGTAAGAAGAGTGTTACATGGATATCTGATTTATGAGACCACGTAAAAGTCCTAAGGCAGGAGGATGCCCGATGTACATAAGGATGAGCAAGGGAACGGATGTGGGAAAGAACACTAGTAAGCAAGGCATCAGAATGGTAACAAGTCGTCCAGATCACTTAGGATATACTATTGTGAGTACACTGGCCTCCACCCTGAGTGAAATGGGGTGCCAATGAGAGTCCTAAACAGAAATTCTGACTTACTAAAAAAAAATCACTCTGGCTGCTAGATTCACATCAGACTGTGGGCAGCCAAGTGTAGAACATGCCAGTCAGGAAGTATTAACATGATAAAGGCAAGACATGATGGTGGTCAATGTGGGAGCAGTAAAGGTAATAATTTTTAATATAAAACTTTTCCAAACATTCAGAGAAGGAAAATATCATGGTGAACAACCACAGGTCAATCATAGAGATTTAACATTCTCCTATATTTGCTCCATATTTGATTTTTTTGACATTTTATTCCAAAAACCTCCACTATACATCTCTAATAAGGACTTTATTATAGCTCTGATATACTCCTAATACACAAAACAATCCCCAAATGCCACCTAATATTCAACCTGTTTTCAAATTTCCTACGTTATCCTCAAAACATCTGCTATAGTTGATTTGTTCAAACAAGATTCAAGAAAAATCATGCACAGCACTTGTTTTTGTTTCTGAACTTGTGAAAAGAACACTTAACATGAGATCTACCCTCTCAACAAAAATTTAAGTGCACAATATTGTTAACCATAGGCACAAGGTTGAACAGCAGAACCCTAGAACTTACTCATCTTGTATAACTGAAACTTCATACTTACTGAACAGCAACTTGCCACTTGCCCCAAGTGCTAGCTCCTGGCAACTGTCATTCTACTGTCTGTATCCATGCATTTGATGATCTTGGATACCTCATGTAAGTGGAGTCACGCACTCTTTGTCCTTCTGGGATTGGCTTATCTCACTAAGCATAAATGTCTTCCAGGTTCACCCATGCTGTTGCATTTGGCAGTATTTCCAAGAACTTATGTAACGCATTTGGTTAGTGTCTGTGTCTCACCTCTTCAGGCTCTTTAGTTTAAAACAGTCTACCTCTTTCCTTTTTTCTCGTGACACTGGCTTATTAGAGGAGACTAGGTCAATTGCCCCGGGAAATAGATTCCTTTCTGGATTTGCCTAATTGTTTCCTCATGATTTAGTTTAACTTGTTCCTCTAGCCTCTGTACTTTTCTGTATTGGGAGTTAGAGCTAAAAGCTAGATTTAGATAAACTTTATAGATACATTTTTAAAGTATAGTTATGAGGATTTCCTGATAGGCTGGATGTGGGATGGGAAGAAAAAGAAAGGTTTCATGGTTTGAGCAAGAAATGCCAACAACTGATATGAGATTTCTGACTGAGTGACTTTTGGGTAGCAGACACAGAGTTTAGTTTTAGATATGATAACTTTGAGATGTCTTTTAGACTCAAATGGAGACATCGAGTAGAAAATGAGGTAAGTCTAGAAGTTAAAGGAAAGATTGATGCTGAAGATACAAACTTAAGAGTCATTAAGACATGGATGATATTTAAATCCATGAGACTAGAAGTAACCATAGAGGAAGTGAACAAAAACAGAAAGGAGTAGAGGAGAAGACCTGAGTCCTTGTGCACACCCGTGAGAGGAAGTAGAACAGAAGAGGAAAAAAGAGTAGAAGAAATGCAGATCACCAGATGAGACAGATGGTCTGAGGCGCCTGGGTGACTCAGTCAGTTGAGTGACACTCTCTCTCTCAAAAGTAAACACAAATTAGGGGCTCTTGGGTGGCTCAGTTGGTTAAGCATCTGACTTCAACACAGGTCTGATCTCATTGTTCGTGAGTTCGAGCCCTGTATCAGACTCTGTGCTGACAGCTTAGAGCCTGGAGCCTGTTTCTGATTCGGTGTCTTCCTCTCTCTCTGACTCTCCCCCACTTGCACTCTGTGTCTCTCTCTCAAAAATAAACATTAAATTTTATTTTTAAATTAAAAAATAAACATAAAAAAATAATCCAGAGGGTAACAAGTACTTTGGTAAGTACTTTCATTCGGTAAGCACTTTGAATGCTACTGCTGGGTTCAGATAAGGACTGAAAATGGACTACGAGAATCAGCAATGTGTAGATAATTAGTGGCCCCTAAAAAGTGCAGTTTTAAAATTTTTTTGAGTTTGTTTATTTTTCAAAGATAGAGAAACAGAGCATGAGCCAGGAAGGGGCAGAGAGAGAGTGAGACACAGAATTTGAAGCAGGTTCTAAGCTCTGAGCTGTCAGCACAGAACCTGACGCAGGGCTTGAACTCATGAACTGAGCTGAAGTCAGATGCTTCATCGACTGAGCCACGCAGACACCCCTAAAAAGTGTAGTTTTAATAAAAAGATGGGGGGGAACCCTGACTGAAAAGTGCATTTTTTAAAAAAATTTTTAATGGTTTTATTTATTTTTAAGAGAGAGATAGAGACAGTGTGAGCAGGGGAGGGTCAGAGAGAGAGGGAGTTACAGAATCTGAAGAGAGGCTCCAGGCTCTGAGCAAGCTGTCAGCACAGAGCCCAACGTGGGACTAGGACCCACGAACTGTAAGATCATGACCTGAGCTGAAGTTGGACGCTTAACCAACTGAGCCACCCAGGCACGCCCGAAAAGTGTATTTAAGAGAGCAGAGAGAAAGGAATCTTAGACAGTTGGGTACAGACTATGCTTTAAAGAAGTTTTTACTATAAAGGGGAGGAGAAATTGATTGACAGAGGTGAGATCATGAGAAGTATTTTTTAAAAACATTTTTAATGTTTATTTATTTTTGAGAGACAGAGACAGAGTGCAAGTGGGGTAGGAGCAGAGAGAGCGAGACACAGAATCTGAAGCAGGCTCCAGGTTCTGAGCTGTCAGCACAGAGCCTGACGCAGGGCTCAAACTCGGTAACTGTAAAATCATGACCTGAGCCGAAATTGGCTGCTTAACCAACTGAGCCACCCAGGTGCCCTCCATGAGAAGTATCTTTTTTAATTTTTTTAAAAATGTTTTATTTAACATTAGGGAGAGATAGAGACAGCATGAGTCAGAGAGAGAGAGACATAGAATCCGAAGTCGGGCTCCAGGCTCTCAGCTGGCTGTCAGCACAGAGCCCGATGTGGGGCTCGAACCCATGAACCGTGAGATCTTGACCCGAGCCAAAGTCGGACATTCAACTGACTGAGCCACCCAGGTGCCCCCATGAGATGTATTTTTAAAGAGAAAAGTAACAGTTTGCTTGCATGCTAATAGATATGATCCAGCAGAGAATGGAAAAGTGATGATGTAAGAAATAAGGACAAATTGGTAAAGTGATGACCTTGAGTAGGTGAGAGGCAATGGGATGCAAAATACCAAGTGCAGGTACTGACTTTAAGATAGAACCCTTTCCCACCAACCCCACAGCTCACGTGTAGATAACAGGTTGCAAGGCAAAGTCAAACTGATGCTGGTAGGTGGGTACCCGTCATTATGGGATTCCACGGAAATTCTCTTTTATATTTGTTTCAACTTCCTCAAAAGTAGGATGTATCCTATCTTGTAAGGTGATCAGATGGGAGAGACAAGGGAGGTGGTACTGGAAGTCTGAGGGAATGAGAGGACTGGGGAAACAGTACGACTATGGGATTCCATAGGGGAAGGAACACTTGCAACTTTGTGGTGAGAAATTTAAAATGAGATCCATCAGCATGTTTGCATTTTTTTCCAGCTGGGTTCAGCTGCATAGGTAAGAAGTAGAACTGGTGGGACAGTAGATTTAACCAGAGTTGTGGTTTTGCCAAACAAATATGAGAGGGGCAGAGAAACTAAAAGTATATACGAGAGAGTGATTATGGTTATCATGCAATTTTTTTTAAAAATTTTTTTTTAATGTTTTATTTATTTCTAGGAGAGAGAGAGAGAGAGAGAGAGAGAGAGACAGCATGAGCAGGGGAGGGTCAGAGAGAGAGGGAGTCACAGACTCTGAAACAGGCTCCAGGCTCTGAGCTGGCAGTCAGCACAGAGCACGACGCGGGGCTCGAACCCACGAACCGCGAGATCATGACCTAAGCGAAAGTCGGACGCTTAACCGACTAAGCCACCCAGGCGCCCCGATTATCATGCAATTTCTGCTAAATAAAAGGAAAGAAAAAGAGATGAAGGTGGACAATGTTGAGATCCCACTGGCAGAAGAAAATTGAAGAATTATTGGAAACTTGACACCAGAGGAAGTGAGGTGGAAAGACAGGAAACAATAATCAGACAGTGGTATAATGAGAAAACTGAGATTATGGAGGGATTACACATTATCACTAATTATAATGTACAGGGTATGACACTGGGAATGAGTGGCTGAAATCTAGCAGAATACAAGATCAATGGAGAAGAGTTCAAGAAACTGATAGGCAAGGATATCCAAATCACCAAGAATTTAGGTAAGAGTAGTACTGGAAAGAATCATTAGTGTGCCAGGATCCAAAATTGTTGAGAAACAAGAATTGATAGTTACAACGAAGGGTAGTGGATGATGTCAGAAGATTCAAAACTAGGGTTTTAGGGAAAATGAAGGCGAATGATCTGGAACAGCACTGAGGAGCACCACCTCTGAGCTAAGTGGTACTTCTGAAGCCTGTGGGAGTAAAAATAGCCATTACTTGAGAAGCCTGCACCAGTAGTGTTAGGGGAGAACCAGATTTCTCTCAGAGCCAGAGCTGATCAGGCAAAGCACTGACTGTTCCTTGGCTCACGTACTACAGGTTAACCAAGAATCACAGGCTTAACAGCTCAAACAGCCAATTCAAATCCTGTGCTCTCGGAAGCGGGTTCAAAAGTTGAAAATAGAAAATTCATTTAACAGTCACAGTTCCCTCAAGACTTAAGGGAAAAAAAATAGGATTTCATTTTGTATTTGTTGATGTACAGATGTAAAAGCATAGACTACATCTTCGTGCTTCTGGTGACTGATCCATTAGTAAAAAATACTTAAATGAACAAGAATTTAATCATCTATGGATGATGTCTGCCTGATCATTAGGCAAATCAACATAATCAAAAGTCCTTAAAATATGGGAAAGGTATCTTTTTAATAGAGCAAAAAGGAAAAAAATCAATCCTTACATACAAAATATAACTCAAAATGAATCACAGACATAAATATAAGCACTCAAACTATAAAACTCCTAAAGGAAAATGCAGAAGAAAATCTTAAGTGACCCTGGCTTTGGTAAACATTTCTTAAAAGAATAAAAAAAACCCAAAAAACAAAAAACAGGGCATCAGAGGAGTATATAACTCTTGATCTTCAGGATTGTGGGTTCTGGCCTCACACTGGGGATAGAGATTACTTAAAAATAATCTTTAAAAAAAAATAGAAAAACCACATGAAAGAAAAAGAAATTAGATTTTATCAAAATTAAAAACTTTTGCCTTTCAAAGACACTATTAGGAAAATGAAAAGGGAAGGGCACCTGGGTGGCTCAGTCGGTTAGCATCCGACTTCGGGTCAGGCCATGATCTCGTGGTTCGTGAGTTAGAGCCCCATGTTGGGCTCTGCGCTAATAGCTCAGAGCCTGGAGCCTGTTTCAGATTCTGTGTTTCTCTCTCTCTCTCTGCCCCTCCCCCACATGTGCTCTGTCTCTGTCTCAAAAATAAAAAGAAAACCAAAAAGATTAAAAAAAAGGAAAATGAAAAGGGAAACCACAAATTGGGAGAAAATATTTTAAAATATACATCTAAAAAAGGAACTGTATTTACAATACATAAAGAACTCTAAATTCAATAAGACAAACAATCTAAATAAACAATAGGCAAAAGGTTATGGGAAACCATTCACCAAAGATATACAGATGGCCTGAAAAGATGCTCAATATCATTACTCATTACAGAAATTATAAACTAGGTATTACTTAAAAATAAAACCTTTAAAAACCCCCACAAAACACTGTCCTTACAAGCGATGGTGAAACTGTGGTGCAGTAGGAACATTCACACACGGCTTGTGGGGCCATCAAAGGCATATCCACTTTGGCAGTTTCTCAAATATTAAACATTCACCTAACCTTATGTTCCAGTCATTCCACTCCTAGGCGGGATTTTACTTGAGGGAAATGAAAACGTATGTCCATACAAAGATCTGTACACTGGTGTCCTGAGCTGCTTTATTTGTAATAGTCCTGAACAAAAATAACTCACATGTTCATCAGCAGATGAATGAACAGATCACGGTATATCCATACAATGAAATATGTATGAACTATTACAGGCAGTAACATGAATGAGTTTCAAAATAATTATGCTGCATAAAAGAAGCCATACCTTCTCCCTCAAATAGGAGAACATATTGTGTGAGTCCACTTACATAAATTTCTAGAAACTGCTAATTAATCCGTAGTGACAGAAAGCAAATCACTGGTTGCCCTGGGACGAAAGAGGGGTAGAAGAAAGGAGGGACTGAAAAACTTTTTGAAGTGATGGCACATTCATTATCTTGACTGTGGTGATAGTTTCACAGACATCTACTTACGTGAAAATTTAACAAATACTATACTTTAAAAATGTACAATTTACTCTGTCAATTTCATCTCAGTGACGCTGCAGAAATGGGGAGGGAAGTACTAAAAAGAAATGAGCTATCAAGCCACATGGAGAAATCTTAAATGCAATATTGCTAAGTGAAAGAAGCCAATCTGAAAAGACTACATATGATTATGATTCCAGTTACATGACATTCTGGAACAGGCAAAACTATGAAGACAGTAAAAAAGATCAGTGGGTGCTAGCTTAGAGAGGGATGAAAAGGCAGAGCACAGAGGAGTTTTAAAGCTCTTGGTCTGCTCTGTATGATGATATAATGGTAGATACATGTCATTATACATTTGTCCAGCCCCCCAGAATGTACAAACACCAAAATGAACCCTAATGTAAAGTATGGACTTTGGGTGATTATGANGGTGGAGCAAAAGGGATTTTTAGGATAGTAAAACTACTCTGTATCTACATGTGTCTATAGTGGTAGATACATGTCATTATACATTTGTCAAACCCAACTAAAATGTACAACACAAAATGAGCTTTAATGCAAATTAGGGACTTCAGGCGCACCTGGGTGGCTCAGTCCATTAAGCAACCACCTCTTTATACAGGCTCATGTCATGATCTCAGTGGTTGGGATCAAGCCCCACACCGGGCTCTGTGCTGACAACCTGGAGCCTGCTTGGGATTCTCTCTCTCCCTTCCCTTACTCACACTATAAATTTATAAAAGAAATTAAGAAACTTAAAATAAATTTGGAGGGGCGCCTGGGTGGCTCAGTCGACCAGCTTCGGCTCAGATCATGATCTCGAGTTTCATGAGTTCAAACCCAGCATCAGGCTCTGTGCTAACGGCCTGCTTCAGTTTCTGTGTCTCCCTCTCTTCTGCCCCTTCCCAGGTCACAGTTTGTCTCTCTCTCTCTCTCAAAAATAAACAAATATTAAGAAATTTTTTTAATAAAAAAAATAGAAAATAAATAAGTTAGGGACTTTGGGTGATAATGATGTTTCAGCATCAGATCCTCACCTGCAACAAATGTAGCGCTCTGGTGTGGGATGCTGACAGTGGGGGAAGCTCTGTGTGAAGTGGGGCAAGGAGTATGTGGGAATGTGCCATACTTTTCTCTCAATTTTTAAAAACTTTTAAAGTAGTAAAATATACATTATGTAAAACTTGTCATTTAAACCATTTAAAGTGTGTGGCTCAGTGGTAGTATGTGCCCGCACACTGTTGTGTAACTGTCACTACCATCCATCCACAGAACTTTTTCATCATCTCACCCAGAAACTCTTTTCCACTCAATTCTGCTCTTAAACCAAAACCTTTCTAAGCATACAATGTCTATTAAAGAGAGGGGACATGAACCTATATGGACAAAAACGAGAAAGAAGACAACAGCAACAATATTTTAAAAGCTGGAAAGTAGATTAATAGGAAATGACTTAAAAGACTAGAGAAAGGAAAAAATTACACTAAAAAGAAACATACTTACATCCATTTATATTTGATAAAATTTCTACTTCAACTATAGAAAGATACAATTTTTCACTTACTAGCTCAGACAAAATGAAAAGATGTGCAATTTTCCAAAATGAAAAGATGCGCAACTCTCTGCTTGGCACCCACCTCTTTTGGCTTTCCTCGTACCTCTCTGGCACTTGTGCTGTTTGAGGTTCCAACCAAGAATTAAATGTCAAAGTTCTTCAAGGCTCAGGCTACACATATTTTCTCCTTATGCTATACTATTCCTTAAGTGACTTAATCCACAATAATGTCTTCAATAAGAGATACCCAAATTGAATCTGGACTTCTCTTCTACACACTATTTCTTTCTTTTTTAAAAATTTTAACCTTTTTAATTTATTTTTGAGAGAGAGAGAGAGAGAGAGAGAGAGAGAGAGAGAGACAGCGTGAGCAGGGGAGGGTCAGAGAGAGAGGGAGACACAGAATCGGAACAGGCTCCAGGCTCTGAGCTGGCTGTCAGCACAGAGCCCGACGCAGGTCTCGAACCCACGAACTGTGAGATCATGACTTGAGCCAAAGTTGGACGCTTAACCGACTAAGCCACCCAGGCGCTCCTACGCTCTATTTCTACGTGCTCCAATGCAAACTTGGCATTTTCTCTTATGTCTCAACGCCAAAGTCAGTGTCTCCCAAACTAAACTCATGATACATCCAGCACTCCTCCACGGCAGATCACCTTTCAGAGTTCCCACATCAGTCGTTTGCACCTTCTTCTGTGTATTTGCTTAAGTTAGAAACTTAAAAGTCAATTTTGATACCTCTGTTCTACTCACTATCCCATATCAATCACTAACATTTGGCTTTCTCTACTATTTTGAATTCATCCACGTGTCTTCATCTCCTTCACTACCTCCTAGTCCAAAGTACCATCCATAATCTACCTTCTGACTTACTACAAATTTCTTTCCAACTGATCATCCCTCATCATTATGGCTTTTTCTAATTTATTCAACACCTGCAGAATATTTTCAAGAAGTAAATCTGACTAACTGGAATTTAAATAAGACCTTAAAAAAAAAAGAGGGGTGCCTGGGTGGCTCAGTTGGTTAAGCGTCTGACTTTGGCTCAGGTCATGATCTTGTGGTTCGTGGGTTCAAGCCCTGCGTTGGGCTCTTTGCTGACAGCTCAGAGCCTGGAGCCTGCTTCGGATTCTGTGTCTCCTTTCTCTCTCTCTCTCTCTCTCTCTCAAAAACATACATTAAAAAAAGAGGGGGGTGCCTGGGTAGTTCAGTCAGTTGAGTGTCCAACTCTTGATTTCCGCTCAGGTCATGATCACAAGGTTGTGGGACTGAGCCCTGCATCAGGCTCCATGCAGAGTCTGATTCTCTTTCTCTCTGTCCCTTTCCCCTTCTTGCATGCATACTCTCTAAAAAAATTTTTTCTAATTAAAAATTTTAAAAAAGAAAGAGAGAAAACTGGTGCAGCCACTCTTGGAAAACAATATGGAGATTCCTCAGAACGTTAAAAATCACCCTATGATCCAGTAACCACACAACTAGGTATTTACCCAAAGAATACAAAAATAGTAATTCAAAGAGATACATGCACCCAATGTTTATAGCAGAAGTATCTACAGTAGCCAAGACTTGGAAGCAACCCAAATATCCACTGATTGATGAATGGATAAAGACAATATGGTGTGTACACACACACACACACACACACACACACACACACACACACACACACACAGTGGAATATTACTCAGCCATAGAAAATAATGAAATCTTGTCATCTGCAACAATATGGAGGTAGAGTTTTACGCCAAGAGAAATAAGTCAGAGAAAGACAAATATCATATGGTTTCACTCATATGTGGAATTTAAGAAACAAAACAAACCAGCAAAGGGACCAAAACGAGAAGAAAGGAAAAGAAGAAACAGAAACAGACTCTTAGCTATAAAGAACAATCTGATGGCTACCAGAGGCGAGGGCGGAAATGGGTTAAACAGGTGATGGGGATTAAGAAGCGCAGTTGTGTGTCAGTCGGTTAAGCATCCAACTTCAGCTCAGGTCATGATCTCACCGTTCCTGGGTTCGAGCCCTGCATCAGGTTCTGTGCTGGCAGCTTGGAGCCTGTTTTGGATTCTGTCTCTCTCTCTCTCTCTGCCCCTCCCCCACTCATGCTCTGTCTCAAAAATAAACTATAAAAAAAATTTTTAAAAACCCCAACACAATTAAGTTAAATTAAATTAAAACAAGGTAAATCTGACCCCAAATCCCTCAACTGTTTCTCACAGCCCTTGGAATAAAGACACAAGGCCCTACATGGTCTGGCAACATCTATCTTTCTAATGTCATTTTGTAACATGCTCTCCCCCCTTCTGCTTTAATCACTCAAGCCGTCTCTCTGCAGTGGTGCTCCCCCTGCTCCATCAGCCTATGAGGCCTCTGTGTATGCCCTTCTGTATGCTAAGAAATCTGCTAGCAATTATCTTGCAGATTTAATTTATTTTACTCAGGTAAATATTCATGTCTTCCTTGATTAAGTTAAATATGCCTCTTTACAAACTTTCATAACATTGTGTATTTTTGCCCTGGAGCACTGGTTATAATAGCAATTTTGTTTTCATAGTTATTTAAACTCTGTCTTTCCCAAGGTTATAAACTCTCTGAAGGCAACCGCCCTGAGCATTGTGGCTTACCCTTGTATCACCGGTGCTGGACAAAGTAGCCATTCAATAAACACCACAGGGACAAGGCGGAACTGAACTTCCTTGAAGTCATACAAATTATACAGTTATTAAAAATAAGTAACAGGCAACAATATGAATCTCAGCCATTCTGTTGAGTGAAAAAAGTCAGACACAAAAGAGTACATACTGTATGATTCCATTTATAAGATGCTCAAGAACAGAGAAAACTAATTAGTGGTATAGATGTCAGACTCATGACAGTTTGGGGGCAAGGGGCACTGATTAGGAACGGTCATGAGGGAACCATCTGGGTGGTGGTTACATGGATGTGTATACACACACAAATACATACAACACATACATACACAAATTCACTTTTTTTAGTATGCTTTTCTGTATATCTTGTTATACAAAACAAGAGGAAAAAGGGAAGGCATTTTGTGGGGAAAAAGGTAAAAAAAAAAAAACAATTAAGTACTGATGAGAAATATGCCTACAAGGCTTTGGTAAATTAAAATACCATATGTTATGATCATGGTTTGGTAAAACAATATACACATACAGTCCTTCTGGTTTCTGCAGTGACAGAAGTCTTACTCTAATTAACTTAAACAAAAAATTCATTTAGTGACATATACTTGGAAAGCTTACTTAGCTTCAGTGAAACTCTCTAAACCATTCAACTTCTAAAAATTATCAGGGCACCGCTCAGAGGTGACCATGAAAATCACAAGCTCACTCTTCTCAGAGTGCTAAAACCAGGCCTGATCCAAGTTTTAAAATGAGCCTTCTCACCTTCTATCAAAAAGTCTGTGTGCCTATGTATCTGGAGAGATGTGCCATGTAGTTCTGGAAGAAAGTGACAGCAAGCTATTTTTTAGGCACAGGTCGCCAGTACTTAAAGGCACACAGATTCTCTGCAGGCATCTCAACTGCTTTTCAGATGGGCAACTTTACATAACTCACTGCAAAGTGAACAATAACAAAAGTTCATTTACTGATGATATTAATTCTTAACACAATTGCAGGAAATCCCATCTAGTCATATGCAAATCTCTAATATCCTGAGGCCTAAAAGTGCTCAGTGTTTCAAAGACAAAAGTGTCTCCCTATGGGGCGCCTGGGTGGCTCAGGTCATGATCTCACAGTTCCTGAGTTCAAGCCCCGCTGAAGGCAGTCTGTTCAGATTCTGTGTTTCCTTCTCTCTCCTCCCCTCCCCCCCCTGCTCCCTCATGTGCACTCTCTCTCTCTCAAAAATAAACATAAAGTACATTAAAAAAAAGTATCTCTCTCAAATCACATCAAACCTAATGATTTCTTAAATTTACAAGTTATGCTTTATTTGAAAATTTCCCAGGTCAGATGTTGAAGATAGCCATACATCAGCAGTTTTACAACTACTATTGTTTTCAAGAACTTAAAAAAAAAGAATCAGGTACGTTTCATAGATCCAAACAAGTATCTCATTATTTCAGTCATTCAGTAGACATGAGTACCCACGATGCAGACTGAATCATGAAAAGCTGATGATATTTGTGACCTACAAACGGCATTTTCATATGATTCAAGGAAAAACCAAACATTATGCTAGGATACAACTGTGAACAAAACGAATTCCCTGCCTCTGTGTGGAGCCTACACTGTGTGTATGATGTGCATGTGTGTACACACGGATGTGGGGGAACAAGAGTAAAACAAATGACTATGTGGTATATAAGAGAGTGTTATATACTTCAAAGAACACAACCAGTTCAAAGTGAATGGTTGTCACTTATTTTATATCAATGATCAGAGAAAGCCTCACTGATAACATTTGAGCCAAATCCTAGAGAGGGATTAAGCCTCTAGATTCTTCTATAATGAGAAAATCTCATCACTAACATGAAAATTTCTGCCAAGCTTATGCTGAAAAACACAAGAGCAAATAATTCTGCTAAAACTACTGGAGGTTTACAACAATTAAAGCTTTCAGCCAGTCAATCTGTACCTAAATGAGTACAGGCCACTGACACAGTTCTTATTCTATATCCAACACAAGCTTCATGTAAACACTTTATTTTTTGTCCATATTTTCAATCTAATAAATATTCAAATATAAGGATATACAAAAAGACAAAGCAATTTATTCTTACATTTTTTGAAGAACCTGGGCCATCACAACCCCATTCGTTAAATCTTCTACGGTCTGGCATGGTGCATCCACATTAAATGTCTGGATCTAGAAAATAAAAAGGGGGGTTGGGCGAGTTGAGTTTGGGGGATTTCATGGTTAACTATATAGAAGATTTCTTGGCATCTTTTTTTTGTGATTCTCTCATTTTGGGAGTAGGAATACATTTTAAAAAGTACATGAGTTGGAAAAATTTTCCTTGTGGGAAATTTCCTGCACATTCTTAGTGTAATTTTTTCCCTTGGGTAGAAAAAAAATTGTGCTGGACACCTAGTGACTTCCCAGCATTCATTCTCCTCACAGATATCAATGTAAGCAAGTCCTGATACCTTCGTCTCCTTTACCAGTGACAGACTCAGAGAGTCACAGGGCAAAACAATTTGAACCAAAGAGCTTACTTGAGTTTCTGGGAAAGAAAAGCCAATCCCTTTTTTTTTTTTTTTTTTTTTTTAAATGTTTTATTTATTTCTAGGAGAGAGAGAGAGACAGCATGAGCAGGGGGAGGGTCAGAGAGAGAGGGAGTCACAGACTCTGAAACAGGCTCCAGGCTCTGAGCTGGCAGTCAGCACAGAGCCCGATGCGGGGCTCGAACCCACGAACCGCGAGATCATGACCCAAGCGAAAGTCGGACGCTTAACCGACTAAGCCACCCAGGCGCCCCACCTCTTTTTTTTTTTTTTAAATTAACTTAAATTTCGTGTTTTTAATCTAATTATCTAATTTTTTAATCTATTAAATTGTTAAGTAATCTCTCACCTAACATGGGGCTTGAACTTACAACCCCAAGATCAAGAGTCACGTGCTCTGCCGACTGAGCCAGTCAGGCGCCCCAAAGTCAATCTCCTCTTCATGTGAACGCATGTTGACTCAGTGGTCACGAGCAGTCATCTTGGCTCTTAATGGAATCCCATTTACAATGAGGCCAACACAGTGTAAGACAGAAGGATACCAAGAACTAGGTCCTTGAGGTCAAAACTGAGCCACTGAACTAAAAACTGTGGAAGTCTCATATTATAGGAGATAAATTTAAGCCTGGCCAAGTTGAGACTTCTTTTACTTAAAGCCAAAGCATCTTTATACAGATGTACAAGTCACATTTACTACACTAAATATTCAATTAGTTTATATTTTAGATGTATTCTGAATTAGGGGCACCTGGGTGGCTAAGTTGACTAAGTGACTCTTGTTTCAGCTCAGGGTAGGAGCTCACAGTTAGAGGAGATCTCATTCCCTTGCTGAGCGTGGAGCCTGCCTGGGATTTTCTCTCTCTCCCTCTGCTCCTCCCCAACACGGTGTGTGTGCGCGCATGTGCTCTTTCTCTCTCTCACTCAAAAAAAAAGTATTCTGAATTAGAATTTTGCAAAACAAACTACCTTTGTATTAGTCAACGTGACATGCCTGAGAAACAGGAGAAATTATTTCCATGAGTAAGATAATATAGCCAAGCCAACAATGATTATACCCAATAGTGCAACCAAGATTTAGAAAAAAATAAATCACTGAGAAAAGACAGATGCAGGCCATGCTCCTATAGTTTACAGGTTAGCAAAAAGAAAGAGTATGATAGGAAGTGTAAACAGCAACACAAAGATTGGAAATGAGAGTGGGATACAGTCTAGGAATGAAAAACGTTTGCTTGGCATGGGATGGGGGGCGGGAATGCGAGGAAGAGATGAAACAAGGAAAAGAGTGAAATGTGAAAGATGGGGTAAAGAAGAATGCATTACTGTATAAAACTTCATAAGCCATGTCAGGACTCTATCCTAAGAGCAACGGGGAGTAAGAAAAAAAACCCAAGCAAAAGACAGAGGCCATGAGATTTGCACTGCATAAAAATCATGCTGGCTGCAGTATGAAGAAAGGATTGGAGGGAAAGAGGCAGGCACAGAGACCTGTTTTAGTAGGTTTACATTATTTACACAGAGGACATCAAACTAAGCAGCGACAATAGAAATACTGGGAATAACAGTTCTTCTCACACATTTTTATTTACTGGGTTACATTCTCAGAAGCGAAACTACTAGTCAAAGTGTATGCACATGTTAAGGTTTTTGATAAATATTGACAAACTGCCCTTAACAAATGTTGTAGTAATTTAGTCTCTTGCTAACAGTAGATGAATGTCTACCTCTTTGTACTGTATTATCTATCAAACCTTAAAAAAAAAAAAAAAGGCTAACAAGTGCAGTCAATAGGTTCTCTATATTTTCTATATAGGAGAGTCTTGCGGGCAGTGGTGGTTACAGTGGTGGAAACTAAGGGAATTACCTTAAAGCATACCATACCACAAGTGTTTTTTTATCTAGGTATCCACTTGGGAAAGGTGATGAAAAGAAGCAGTCCCTGGACACTAACCTCATACGTGGTAGAGGTTCAATAAATAGTAAATGAAAAAATGGAACAAATAAACACCATCTGCAGGAACAGAGATTAAATTTTACTCCACACTATCTCCAGTGGCTTCCTCAATGATAATGTGGTAACAACAATGTACTTTAAAGAGATAAGCACCTTTCATTTTACAGTTGATAAATCAATCTTTCTTGTAGGTTTGTTTAGAATGAAAAAGCAGCAGCAGTGAGAGCCACTTCTCATTTATCGCTCTCACCAATCTTAGTATACAATGTCTGACACAGACGCCCTCAGTGAGTATTTTTTGAATATAATGAACTAATTCTATCCCTAGCTTTGCCCCTAATTTGCTGTGTGAACCTGGGCGTGCCACTTTACCTCTCTTATTATGAGTTTTTCAATCTAGCAATTGGGAAAAATACATTAGGAGGAGGTGTGTTGCTATAAGAATAAACGAGAGGGGGTGCCTGGGTGGCTCAGTCGGTTGGGTATCCAGCTTCAGCCCAGGTCATGATCTCACGGCTTATGGGTTTGAACCCTGCGCTTATGGGTTTGAACCCTGCACATCGGGCTCTAGGCTGACAGCTCAGAGCCTGGAGCCTGCTTCAGATTCTGTGTCTCCCCCTCTCTCTCTGCCCCTCCCCCGCTCACGCTGTCTCTCGAAAATAAATAAAACATTAAAAAAAACTTTTTTTAATGTTTTATTTATTTCTAGGAGAGAGAGAGAGAGAGACAGCGTGAGCGGGGGAGGGGCAGAGAGAGAGGGATTCACAGACTGAAACAGGCTCCAGGCTCTGAGCTGGCAGTCAGCACAGAGCCCGACGCCGGGCTGGAACCCACGAACCGCGAGATCATGACCTAAGCGAAAGTCAGACGCTTAACCGACTAAGCCACCCAGGCGCCCCTAAAAAAATTTTTAATTAAAAAAAAAAAAGAATGAGAAAATGAATGCACTTTAGGTATTTTAGACTTACAAGCAGTGGTTCCGAAACCTGGCGTATATCAGAATCATCTGGGAAGTTGCAGAAGGCAGGGAATCTTTTAACAAGATCACCAAATAATTCTTATGCAGTGGGACACTGGTTAGGCATTTTATTTAATTTTTAAAAATTTTTTAAATGTTTATTTATTTTCGAGAGACAGAGTGCGAGTCGCGGAGGGGCAGAGAGAGAGAGGGAGACCCAGAATCCAAAGCAGGTTCCAGGCTCTGAGCTGTCAGCACAGAGGTGGACGGAGGGCTCAAACCCACAAGCTGTGAGATCTGACCTGAGAGAAGTCGGAGGCTGAACCAACTGAGCCACCCAGGCGCCCTGAATTGTACATTTTAAAAGAATGAATTTTATGGTATGTGAATTGTACTTTAATTTAAAAAATAATCTCTCCTTTACCAGTTCTCATAAACTGAGTTAACATCTACAGGATATTTCAGGATAGCAGTACAGTAAAATTTAAAGATAATTACACCTAAACACCTTAAGGTGTGAAATCCTATGGGAAAGGTCATAATCTCTCTTTCAATTCAAAAAGCAGTATTAACACACCTCCTCCACCTCACCCTCCTGAACAAAAGCATGAGAAAGAACATGAGATCACCTGAAATTAGTATCTCTAGAGGAGCAGCACTCAACCAGAGGTGATTTTACTCCCTATGAGACATTCTTGGTTTTAACCAATTAGTAGGTGCCATTGGCATATAGTAGGTAAGGGTCAGGGATACTACTTTCAAATAAACAGGGTGCTGTCCATAACAAAGGAATTATCGAGTCCCAAATGTAAGTAATGTTAAAGTTAAAAATCCCTGCTCTTCGAGCAGTGGTTCTCAAAGTGTGGTTCCCCAAGCCACTAACAACAGCATCTCCTGGACACTGGTTACAAATGCCGAAGCTTAGGTCCCAGCCCAGACCTACTGAATTACAAACTCTGGACATGGGGCCTAGCAATCAGTGTTTTAATGAGCCTCCAATGATGCTGATCAAACACAGAAATAAAGTTACTTATCAAAGTCACCCACAGTTAGTATGAAACAAAGATAGGATATGAACCCAGGTAGTCTAATGTCAGAGCCTATACTCTTACCTATCATTTTATATGGACCCTCAATTTTTAAAAAAGAAAGAAAACTAAAGCTTTTTAAAAATGCGTGCTTTAACTTTTGTACATGGATTTCCTTATTCCTCCATCACAGGACAAAAACTGTTGGCAGAATGGAGTTAGGCAGAGCAGAGAATGGAATGTGGGAGATAACCATCACAATAATTATACCTTCCTCAAGTCTATACACTAGTATGCATTTCATTGGCTGCTAAGTAATATAAAAATTACAAGGATATGTTAATGTTGCTGGGTTTCCCAGAAGAAATGTACTGAGCGCATGTGACAATTCTTTTCCCGCTTCAGCTTCTTGCCATTAACCGGTAGCATTCCAGATTTTTTCTGGTTTTTCAGTTTCTAAAACCCAGGAAATCCCAATCTTTTCATGTGAAGTTCAAGAAATTAGGCTTGACAGGTGTAATAGGCAGGGCAGATTTCTCTAACAGGTAAGAATACATTTTGACTCAGAGGGCGGGGAGAGGAGGTAGAGTGGAAATTTTCAAGCACATCCTGCTGAACTTGCTTGCTGCATAAATTCTGATATGGAATTTAAGTTTAAGGTATTTTCCTTTAGTAGGATGATACCTTGTGTTTTCCTAAGTATTCTGCTTTAAACAAAAATTTGGAACATTTGGTTCTTGAGCTAGTAGGCTCTTTGATACAACAGAAATTTATCCAGCATTTAAGGCAATTAATTCCATGTCCACAGTAATGAATTCTGTGACTAACATACATCCCTTTAGGCACCTGAGGTTTTATTAACTATTCCTAGTGGAAGAATTTTTAAAGTGTACAAAATACCGCCTATCTAGTACTAAATGCTATGTAGTGAAAATAAACTTTTCAAGATATCCCAGATCTTAATTATGATCTTCAATAACTAAGCATGGAGGCTCTTGGATTCCATAAGGCTGTCAGCTCAAAGGGTGAATGACCCAGACTGAACTTTCAGTTCTTGGATCTTCTAGGTCACTGGCAGCTGTCTCGTATCTTGCCTAATATTGCAGTTACCTTCTAACCTTCTGTGTGAACAGAACCCACATGACCAAGGTGGCTAGAAATTTATGTAAAATAGAGTAAATCAGTCTAAATGGGAGTCTATTTTTTTCTAAGCAGGCTCCAAGCCAAACATGGGGCTTGAACTCAAGACCCTGAGATTGAGAGTCACATTCTCTACTGACTGAGCCTACCACGTGCCCCAATGGGCATATTTTTTTCCCTTATACTTGGTTTTGGAATTGTTTTCTGCTTAAGCTGGCCTCCAGATATGGAGGGGAACTACTAGACTGAATGTACACTTTCAGCTATCTCAAACATTTTCTGCACATTTATTCCGCTTTTTGTAATGACAAGAGAACAAATCCAGCATTTAAATTCAACTTTACTTTGAAACTTTTCAACTAACAAGGTTTTAAAATGTTTCCAAATCTTAGAATTGTACACCTTTGTGTAGACTCTGCTCTCCAGTTGTATTGACAATCTCTAATCTAAAAAATATTTTTTAATGTTTATTTTTGAGAGACAAAATGTTTATTTTTGAGAGCCATCGGGAGAGGGGCAGAGAGAGGAGGAGACACAGAATCCTGTTCCAGGCTCTCTGCTGACAGCACAGAGCCCAACGCAGGGCTTGAACTCACAAACCATGGGATCATGACCTAAGCCGAAGTTGGATGCTTGACTGATTGAGCCAGCTAGGTACCCCAACAATCTCTAATCTTATTTTCTCCAGAAATTTTCCTTGATGAGCTTTCCAGTGACATTTCAAAACTCTTTTTATGGGGGGCCTGGGTGGCTCCAGTGGTTAAGTGTCTGACTTCGGCTCACGTCATGATCTTATGGTTAGTAGTGGTTCAAGCCCCAATTCGGGCTCTGTGTTGACAGTTCAGAGCCTGGAGTCAGCTTTGGATTCTGAGTCTTCCTCTCTCTCTCTCTCTGCCCTCCCCCCTCGAGCTCTGTGTGTGTGTGTGTGTGTCTCTCTCTCAAGAGTAAACATTTAGGGGCGCCTGGGTGGCTCAGTCACTTGAGCATCTGACCGTGGCTCAGGTCATGATCTCATGGTTCGTGGGTTCGAGCCCCGCGTTGGGCTCTGTGCTGACAGCTAGCTCAGAGCCTGGAACCAGTTTCAGATTCTGTGTCTCCCTCTCTCTCTGACCCTCCCCCACTCATGTTCTTCTCTCTCTGTCTCAAAAATAAACTATATAAAAATTTTAAAAAAAAAAAGCATTAAAAAAATATTTTTTAATCCTTTTCTACAGCACCATTTTCCTGACCTCTCTAGGAACCTGGGTTTTTTCCCTTGATATTTACCAGATTCTAAATAGATGCTCTTATATCAAGTGCTTCTGTTAGTATCCCTTCAAAGTTCCCACTACAATTTTTCCTCTATATTTTTATTAGCATTTCTCACTCAAATAATTGTACCAATTACCATCTTTTTGCAGATCCTCTTCAAATACATCTCTACTTTCAAGACTTGTCTTTCTAGACTTTAAACAATGTGGCCCTACTTCAGGTTCAGTTAGCTTCCTCATCTTTCCTTCTTGCTTCTTTTTCTAGCATTGAGGGAGGCACTGGTATAGACTCAAAAAGCACACCTTCAGATTCTCAATCTTCTGTTTACAACCTCTGCCAAATCTAGTTCTTCCACAGTACCAAAGAATGTGGTCATTCTTTCCTTTATCTCTCCCCTGCCTTGGCCACATTATGCAGCTTATCAGTTTTTCTCTCCTCTAAGGTACAGCAGCAAAATCCATCTCCTCATCTGAAGCTGGAACCCATTATATTTGGAAGTTGTATGTTAACTATGTATTACTGCAAAAAACAAACAAACCTTGAAATCCCAAGAACAGCCTAACATAAGAGTTACAGAACATATCAAGGCCGACCATCGTATTAGATCAGAAGATGTAATCTGATTCCTGACACAAAACACATTATGAAAATCTGAGTATTTTCACCACCTTTGTTACAACCTATCCAAGGCGATGCTTCTCTGACCTCTCCACGGAAGTGCCCCTACACGGGAGAGTGACATCTATACTTCAGGGATCTGAACTTAACTCAAGGCACCGCAGAACAGAATCTTTGCCATCTATGTCTTACCTTTAACATTAACCCAAATGCTGTAGTCACCTCAATCAATATCTTATTCTAGAAATGACATTTAACATTTTTAGCTATGAGTAAAATTCCAGGGAAAAGCATTAGGCTTTTATTCCGTGGCTCTGCAGACCTCTACACACACATACACCAAAAACTGACACCACAGTTTCTGAAACACACAGCATGGTTTTAAGTCCAGCTCTCGAAGAAGCTGCTAAAGTCATAATTGTTAGCATTAGAATTGAATACGTACGGACTTTAAAACGTGACCATTTTAATAAGTGTTTAACAATTTAAGATCAGAATCCCACAACGTTGCCCCCAAACTGTCGAGTTCCATTACTGATGCCCACACATCTTTCAGATGGGTTTTTATATTTATACCTTTAAAAAGTACCTCCACACCGATTACTTTCTAATCGCTTAAGTGCATCTCTCATTTAAAATATGGTCTCGGGGTGCCTTTTCCATATTTTTCCTATCCTCCTTTCAAAGTACTTTTCTCTTTCAGGGGGCCTGGCTTATCTCCCAAGGGGCTAACCTCAGTCTTCCGTGAACGCTACAACAAAGGCGAGGAGCGTCGTAACCAGGGGTCCCGAGTGCCTCTACCGGCTGCGCGGGGCGCAGGGACAGCCAACGCTTCGGTGTCCCTGGCAGCGCGAGAGGGAAGCACCAGCGCCTCATCAGCTGCAAACAACAACAATCCTAATCACAGTGCCGCCTGCACCCCATCATTAACCTCCACAGGGCCGGTTTCCTCTCGGAGCGCAGCCAACACCTCAAACCTCAAGCCTGGCAAGTTCCCTCTCGGACCCGGGGCCGAGCCCCCAGCGCCCAGGCGCTCCGCGCAGCCCCCCGCCCCACCCGGCCGNGTGAGAAGGCTCTCGCACAGCTCCACCCGCTCCACCGACTCCACGTTGAACATCTTCCCCAGCTGGGGTTTGGCAGCGCCTCCCCACCTCTCCAGAAACCGCTGCCGCTCGGTCTGGGGCTGCGTCGGAGGGTCCGGGCAGTTGACCTGGCCTCTGGTCCACCTTCTCCTCCGGCCCCAGC
>NW_027531880.1:2760550-2788124 GCF_008692635.1 Crocuta crocuta
CTTGGCCGGGTGAAGAGAGCCGGCCGTTCCTTCTTGGGTGGCGGTGAGCCTCGACTCCCTGAAAACTTCGGCTAAGTAGGGAGAGGGTAGGGTGTGGGCCAGTTAGTCCGTGAGGACCCTGGTGGTTCCTAGGGCCCGGTTCTCCTAGCGCTAGAGCTAGGAGCTGGCCGTCTTAATTAATGTCTTGATCGATTGTCCTCGATCTCTTTCACCTTTTTAGAGTTGTGGATTTCTGCAGGAGTGCCAGGATATTTTTATGCGGTATAACATATGCAGAAAAGTGCATACAATGTACATAGTTAAAGGAAAATAATAATAAGCACACAGATAAAAACAAAAGAACACTGCCCGTACTTCAGGAGTTCTACCCACACGTAGCGTGAGAACAATTCCCTCCTGAGACCGACTTTTAGGTTACTCACTTTTTGCTTTTCCTTAATAGCTTTACTATGAACATGCCTAAACAATATAGTTTTACTTTACTTGTTTTTGAACTTTTATGAATGGGATCAGTGTATTTTCTGGTTTTGAATTAATAGTAAGCTTGTGTATATAGGTAATTTACATTGCTGTCTAGTATTCCTTTGTGTGGTTATAACAGTGTATCCATTCTCTTAATTGACATTTTGTTGTTCAAGTTTGGGGCTACTAAAAACAGTGGTGTAAGCATTCTGACACCTGGATACTAGTGCAAATGTGTAAGGGTTTCCGTAGGATACATGCCTTAGAGTCCTAGAATTGTTAAGTCATAGGATCTGCTTAGCTTTATTAAGATAGTGCCAAACTTTTTTTTGGAGTGCAGCAAACTTAACTTCCTAGAGCACATCTTTGCTCTGGTTTGCCAGCTCCTGGACCCCCCTTTTCTCATTAGGAGTCGGTTTTGTCATTAAGAATTGGAGTGAGTTTTTAATGATGCCTTACGGAGTACCAGTTAACAGTTCACGCGTGATGATTTATCATTTTGTAAATGTAAAAAAAAAATCTTACCGGAAGTCTTCTCGATGGTCTTTTTAAAAGAATATTCTTCTCTATGCCAAGGGTAGAGAAGTGTTTAGAAATGATAAATATGTATCTTGCTTGCCTTTGTTTCCTCTGTTGGTGCCTCTGGATCTCTGTCAAACCAGAGTTCCTACATTCCATACTAGGTTGTGTCCATCCAATCCTAGCACTTTAATGACCATTCCCCTTGTTAGACACGTAAAGTCAGTAAGTATATGTTACATTGACTTAAGCCTGACTCACCTCAACTTGTGTTTTGATGTGAAGAACTCTATTCTAGCCTTTTCTGAAGGGACTGTGTTGTAGTGAACACCTTTACTTGAGCTGCTCAGGTTTTTAAGGCTTTGACACAGATGACCTAAGCCCCTTTTTTTAAATCTTGATTGCTCACCCATAATGGATTTATGCATGAAACTGCAGTGTTCTTGAGATTTCATTTGAGGCCCCGATTACCCTCAATGAAGGAAATTATATTAAAACTTCTTGGTTGTAACTGTCTGCAGAAGTCATGTGACCATGTGTCTACATGAGCTTGGGTAAAAAGATAGGATTTCTCCTTTGGAAATTTCTCCTTTGTATTTTCCTTATTTTAATTTAGCTTTTTTCTGAAAATTTTGGAAAAGACCAAGGAGAGAGGTGAGTGTAATTTGTCTTAGCTGTCTCCTTACTTTGGTTGGTTGGAGACTAGTTGTCATCTGGAGCTGTTTATCAGATTCAGATAAACATGGTGGTGTCCTGTGTGGCACTGTTCCCAAGTTTATGCTGTTTTCCCAGGGAATACATACTTAGAGCTTTGATTAAAGAGAGTTTGAGATGCACCATAGTGCAGCTATAGGGAATGCATGACTAAGTTTTATAGTAGTTCTTCTTGACAGTTAATAATAGTAATCAAGGGCTGCTTGGCTGGCTCAAACTGTAGAGAATGCAAGTCTTGATCTTTGGGTTGTAAGTTGGAGCCCCACGTTAGGTGTAGAGATTACTTTAAAAAAATAAAATCTTTTTTAAAAAATATTTTTGCATTTATTTATTTTTGAGAGACAGAGACAGAGCGCAAGCGAGGGAGGGGCAGAGAGAGAAGGAGACACAGAATCCGAAGCAGGCTTCAGGCTCTGAGCAAGTGTTCAGCACAGAGCCTGATGCAGGGCTCAAACCCATAAACTGAGATCATGACTTGAGCCGAAGTCAGAGATATAACCCAACTGAGCCACCCAGGTGCCCTCCAAAAAATAAAATCTTAAAATAATAATAATAATAAAGTATTATAACTGCTTTCTGAGAGTCTGTATGGTGTAACAAGCAATGTGCTAAATATGTTACCTTCATTATCTCATTATAAACTCCATAAAACAAGGAGCTTTTTTTTTTTTTTTTTGGTTAAAAAAGTGGGCACTTGAGGGGCACCTGGCTGGCCACTAGGTAGAGCATGCAACTCTTGATCTCAGGGTTGTGAGTTCGAGCCCTGTGTTGGGCATGGAAATTACTCTTTTTAAAAAGTGGGCATTTGATATAGTTAGAATTATTTTTACGTATTTTACGTATGAGGGAGTTGACATGCAGACTTCACATGAGTACACAGTTGCCTGACTCCAAAGCTTATGCTTCTGATATGTGATTTAGCTAGCTAATCAATAGCAAAACCCAAGCTAGAAACCAGTTCCTCTTCAGGTTTCTATCAATTATACCACATTGTCTCCAAGATCTATGGTGTGTTCTTTCTGTGAATCTCAAACAGTTAAAAATGAAGTACTAATAACTCTTATTTTCATATTTGACAGGAACCTGTGAAATACATTAGAAAAAACGTTCTATAAGTTTATAAACTTCATTTCTGGGTCTCAAGTAAGCAGCATTTAGTGGCCCCAACACATGGAATATTACCTGTGCACTGCTCAAAGGAATAAGATGTCGGGGTGCCTGGGTGGCTTAGTCGGTTAAGCGTCCGACTTTCGCTTAGGTCATGATCTCGCGGTTCGTGGGTTCGAGCCCCGCGTCGGGCTCTGTGCTGACTGCCAGCTCAGAGCCTGGAGCCCATTCCAGAGTCTGTATCTCCCTCTCTCTCTGACCCTCCCCTGCTCACGCTGTCTCTCTCTCTCTCTCCTAGAAATAAATAAAAATATTTAAAAAAAAAAAAAAGAATAAGATGTCACTGTGGGTGCCTTACAGTGCCCATGACAGATACCTTTAGAAGGAAGGCACCATCAGGAAATAGAGTGACTAGGGTGGTAGGAATGGGACTGGAGACTTTTTGTTTTTGAGCACTGAAGCCCAGTTTTCATTGCTCAAGGGAGGAAGTTAGGCACTGGCTTTTATTTTTATGGTTAAAGTAATACATACTTAAAAAGAACTCAAACTATATAACTGTCCTGGGAAAGGTGAAAATCTGACTCTCAGTTCTATTTTCCACGTGTAAGCACTTGTGGTATCATTCTGAGTTTTTTTTTTTTTTTTTTTTAATTCAAAAAGCCCTGAATCAGAGAGATGTAATGGGGGAAGGAACTTAAGAAGTCCTCGAGCCCAGTTTTTACATCTTGCAGAAAATAAGAGGTTCTTAGAGATTATGTAGGGGCACAGTTGTGGTAGTAGAATTGGAACTAAAGTCTAGGGCTGTTAATGTCCAAGTTAGCAGTGCTTAGGCTTGGGATGGGAGCCTATGCCATTGGACAAAACCACACGTACTGTTCTGGTCTAGACAAGACCTGGCTGTGAAAAGCAAAAGCTGAACTGAAGTTCAGATAAGATTGGGATGTCATCTTCTCAAGTAAAAAATTTTCTTTTTATTGTTTATCCTCTGTAATCTTAGATCAGCCTCTTTTCAAACTGAGAGTTATGTTATAATACCCCATTTCTGAGCTATTAGCTCCTATTTTTCTTTTTTTTTTTTTTTTAAACTCTGATCATAAAAACTGGCAATGGAAGTTGAGCTATTGGAAGCCCCCAACAATTAGGTCAGGCCTTAGTAGTTCTCCATATGAGAGCTCTGGGTTTAGCTGGGATTTCCATGTGACTGCANTACATTTCTTTTTTTTTTTTTTTTTAACTCTGATCATAAAAACTGGCAATGGAAGTTGAGCTATTGGAAGCCCCCAACAATTAGGTCAGGCCTTAGTAGTTCTCCATATGAGAGCTCTGGGTTTAGCTGGGATTTCCATGTGACTGCATAATACAGCCGACCTCTGTTCCTCTCAGAAACTTATCTGCACTCTCTCCCCTACTTGCCCTCTCCTAAGCCCAAACACATTTGGGGATACCAGAATTTGTGTTATTGTATCTTCATTTTAATAACATTGGGAAGTTTTACTATACAATTATGCAAATAACATTATATGGCCACGCAGGACTTGGAGTATCCTGGCTCTCTGAGCCGTTGAAGTGTGCCTGAAGTAATATCAGAAGTAATATCTTAGTTGCATCGAGGTTAAATATACAATGGAATGAAAAAACATATGTAATTTGGACAGTGGAATTTAGTCACATTACCATTGATTGCACTTGAAAGAACACAAAAATGTAACCCATTAAAAAAAATACAAGGTGTGTGGGGGAGCAAAAATAACTATCCTTCTACTAGGTTCTTGGCAGAGACTCCCCTGTAATGAAAGACAAATTAACAGAAAAAAAAAAACCAGAAGTTTAATAACTTAAAGTCCACCCGCATATATGGGAGGTACCCGGGAAAACTAAATAACTCCAAAATGGCCCAAGCCATCACATTATATATCACCTTCAGCTAAAGACCAAACAAAGATGGGGGGGTGGGGGCATAGTTATGGGAGATTCCAAGGAAAAGCACAGCAAACAAGGGTAAAGTTGTTATGCAGATTTAAGTCCATGCCTTCTCCATTCATAAAAGTTTCTAGGGATTTAGTCCTTCTGTTACAGAAAGGCGCCCTTACAAATGGAGATTTTCCTCATAAATGTCTTTTATAAGAGGATAGCTTCTACTTGGTGTTCAGAAGCTATCCTTTGCTCGTTTTTTTGTTTTTTTAATCAACTAAAGTAATTCTTAAACCAAAAATTCGTATTTTGGGGTGACAAATTCTACTCCCCTTCAGTGGTGCACTGCCTAAATGTATAGCATAGGGAAAAATCCTTTCACTCTTCAGTAGTTAGAGACAGGAAATCTTGACCCAAGGAGATAGTGTTTTGGTTATCTTTCTGCAGATACAAATAGTTCTCACTGCCCTTAGGACTTTGATACAGCTGTACAAAGCATCTCTAAAAAGCAGAAACCTCTGGGGCACCTGGGTGGCTCAGTTGGTTAAGCGTCCGACTTCGGCTCAGGTCACGATCATATGGTTCGTATGATCATACTGTGCTGATGGCTAGCTCAGAGCCTGGAGCCTGCTTCAGATTCTGTATCTCCCTCTCTCTGACCCTCCCCTGTTCACGCTGTTTCTCTCTCTCTCTCTCTCTCTCTCTCTCTCTCAGAAATAAATAAAACATTAAAAAAATAAATAATAAGCGTCCGACTCAGGTCATGATCTCACAGTTCATGGGTTTGAGCCCTGTGTCGGGCTCTGTGCTGACAGCTAGCTCAGAGCCTGGAGCCTGTTTCAGATTCTGTGTCTCCCTCTCTCTCTGACCCTCCCCTGCTCATGCTGTCTCTCTCTCTCAGAAATAAATAAAACATTAAAAAACAAAAACAGAAACCTCAGACACCTGACTGTTCTGTCACTGGAGCCTGCGACTCCTGATCTTAGGTTTGTAGGTTTGAGCCCCACGTTGGGTTTAGAGATTACCTAAAATCTTTTTAAGAGTAAAATAAAAACTAAGAAGAGGAAACCTGATAAAATAAATATCTAAATTTACTATGTGGTCTACCTCTACATTACTTGAGGCTGTTTTTTCACTTTCATCTGGCAGTTCATTTAACTGTTCTTTTGAATGAAAATAATGAAGTTAGAGCTGCCTCTTGCAATTTCCTGGTGTGTGGCCTTCATAATGGTTATTTGAAACCTATCATTAGAAAGTTCCTGTTATATTAGGCTATTATTATGTGTAAAGCCAATGGAAACTGCCCTTGATCTGTTTGTTTGCTTCCATAAGGTAATTTCCCTATTAGCAGCCAGTTCAGATTCTTTTAAAGATGTTAGACTTTCAGAGTTTCCTCTTACCAGAGATTCACAGATTATTGAGTAAAACTTATCAGTGCAATAAGGTGCATATACACAGAATTTTATTTAATTTTTTTAAAGTTTATTTTTGAGAGAGAGAGAGAGAGAGAGTGAGTGCGGGGATAGGGGAGGCGAGGGACAGAGAGAGAGGGAGACACAGAATCAGAAGAAGGCTCCAGGCTCTGAGCTGCCAGCAAAGAACCTGATGCTGGGCTTGAACTCATGAACTGCAAGATCATGACCTGAGCCAAAGTTAGATGCTTAACCGACTGAGCCATCCAGCGCCCCTACAGAATTTTTATTTTAATTATGAATAGTCATATATATTTAATTGAATATTTACTTCCATTATTTTCCTTTTGGTGTCTTATGAGACTAAATTTTTCTGTTTTGTCATATAAAAAATACGAATTACCTGTGATACTTGGACTCTGATGTGGTCGGATTATTTGCCTTCGTACCCAAAGAAATTGAGTATTACCATTTTTCTCCAGCTTAGTGTATAGGAAGGAGAGTTTCATATCCTCCCTTTTCTCTTCATAAGGAAATGCAGCCTCAGAGTGATTCCATATTCCAGGCAGTTCAAAGAATTCTGAACCATAAGCTGAGCTTAGTCCCAGGTGAGGCTAATTGTTTTCAAGCGCCAGAATTTTCATTAATTCAACTAATCTTAGTATAGATATAAATGTCCTATAGCCTAAATATCTTTTACTTTTCAAATTACTAACTAAGTAAGGTAAGTCACTCTTATTTAAACGTGTATTTATTAGGTCATACTATGTACAGAGCACTAAACTAAATAATATAGGAATATTTACAGAAGAAGAGAATATAATGTTTTCCCAGTCCATACATGGTGCATTCCAGGACACGATCAGTGCTGTGAGGGAGAGGAGGGATCTGATTTACTTAGAGAATTGACTTGGTGTTTAAGAATGAGAAGAGCTGTTGAGCATGAGGAATGTCTTTTTTTCCTTTAAAATTAAAGGAACTGAGCTTGAAGAAGAAAGGGTATTTTTTAAATTTGTTTTTAAAAACTGTAAATAGATGACAAATTAGAGTAATAGTTTACCTTAAAGGAAATAGGATTTTCTTCTCTCCAAAATAATGTGTCTGGCAAATTTTAAAGAACTCATTAAAGGGAGAATTCCCACTGGAGTTGTACTTAATGCAACCTTCTTTAAGTGGGCACTTTAAAAATTTAAAAGCATTAGAAGTCAGGTATATTTATGTTGTTTTGATTAGTATATTTCATTTTCACTGTGTCATTTGTAACTTTCATCTTGTTTCTTTATCTTTTAGACTTGGAATGGCCAAATATCACAGTGAAGTTCAAAGTTTGAAATTGGATGATGATTCAGTCATAGAAGGAGTAAGTGACCAAGTACTTGTGGCAGTTGTGGTCAGTTTCGCTTTGATTGCTACCCTGGTATATGCACTTTTCAGGTGAGACTAAAGGACAAAAGAGTTGAAATTATATATATTTGCAAGGGCCACTGCTTTCTGACTGCTTCTAGTAATTTTTAATACTTCGTTTAAAAAGTGAGTAATAGAGCTCAACGATTGTATATATTTATTAATGTAGTTTATTTTCCACTAGGCTCTAAATGCTGCCATATATTTTTCCTGTCATCAGCTGTCTTATTAGATAAAATTTAAATTTATCACCATATTTTGAAAACAATATTTTCTATGGAAGTATCACAGTTTAAAATAATAATTTTCATAATTGAATCCCTCAATTTGTAAGTGATACAGACAATAAGTGCAAAATAGCTTCAGTCCTTAAATGGAAAAACAAGGGGAAAAAAGTTGGACAGTGTGTAGGGAATTAAGATTAAGATTGGGGCACCTGGGTGGCTCAGTCAGTTTAAGTGTCTGACTCTTGATATCAGCTCAGGTCATGATCTCATGGTTTCTGAGTTCAAGCCCTGCGTCCAACTCTGTGCTGACAGCTCGGAGCCTGCTTGGGATTCTCTCTCTCCCCCTCTCTTTCTGCCCACTCCCCTCGTGCTCTCTTTCTCTCAAAAATAAACTTAAAAAATAAAAAAGATTAGGGGCGCCTGGGTGGCTCAGTTGGTTGGATGTCCGACTTTGACTCATGCCATGATCTCGCAGTTTGTGAGTTCAAGCCCTGTGTTGGGCTCTGTGCTGACAGCTCAGAGCTGAGAGCCTACTTCAGATTCTGTCTCCCCCTCTATCTCTACTCCTGCCCCACTCGTTCTCTGTCTCTCTTTCAAAAATGAATAAATGTTAAAAATTTTTTTAAAGATTAAAATTACTGTTACAGAATCAGGAATAATACTTAAAGGCCTCAGATGTTTATATGCCAATACACAGAGACTAGGATATAGACTAGAAATTTAAATGTTAAGACATGAAAATAACTAAAATTATATATATATATATATAATTGAAAACAGAAATGGAAACAAAATTATAAAAGTATAAAATAGAAGGGTGTCTGGTGGCTCAGTCAGATAAGTGTCTGACTCTTGATTTTGGCTCAGGTCATGATCTCACAGTTCCTAGGATCAAGCCCTACATCAGGCTATGTACTGAGGCATAGCTTGCTTGAGATTCTTTCTGTCTCTTTCTCTCTGCCCTTCCCCTGCTCACACACTCTCTTTCTCTCTCTCTCAAGATAAATAAACATTCGAAAAAAAAGTATAGAGGCGCCTGGGTGGCTCAGTCAGTTAAGCATCCAACTTTGGCTCAGGTCATGATCTTTCAGTTCGTGAGTTCAAGTCCCGCGTCAGGCTCTGTGCTGACAGCTCAGAGCCTGGAGTCTGCTTTGGATTCTGTCTCCTTCTCTCTCTGTCCCTCTCTCACTGACACTCTGTCTCTCTTAAAAATAAATAAACATTAAAAAATTTTTTTCTTAAGTATGAAATAGAAAAAAGATTCATTTCAAAATTACAAATCAATGAGTTGTAAAAATTATAGAAAAAATTCTTAAACATCAAGATTCTTAGATATGACACAAAATATGGGGAACAAAAAAAATAGGTAAACTGTGCTTCATCAAAATTACCAACTTGTGTTCTTGAAAGGACATAATCAAGTAAGTGGGAAGACAATACATAGAATAGAAGAAAACATTTTTAAAAAAATTTTAATGCTTATTTACTTTTGAGAGAGAGAGAGCGCGTGCTAGCAGAGGTGGGGGCAGAGAGCAGGAGACACAGGATCCAAAGTAAGCTCCAGGCTCCAAGCTCTGAGCTATCAGCACAGAGCCTGATGCAGGGCTTGAACTCATGAACCTGAGCTAAAGTCAGATGCTCAACTGACTGAGCCACCCAGGTGCCCCAGGAGAAAACATTTCAAATCATGTATCTATATAACACTTGGATCTAGAATATATAAGGAACTTGCAGCTCAATAATAAAAAGCCAAACAATGCAATTAATAAATAGACTAAGAATGTGAATACACATTCCTTCAAAGCAGATATACAAGTGGCTAATAAGCACATGAATGTATGCCTGACACTGTTAATCATCAGAGAAATCAAAATCAAAATCACAATGACATACAATTTCACACCTACTAGGATGTTTAGAATCACAAAATCAGATATAACAGTTGTTAGAGATGTGGAGAAATTGGAATCCTCATACACTGATACTGGAAATCTAAAAATGATTCAACCTCTTTGGAAAACTATCATTTCCTCAAATGATTAAATATGCAGTTTCACTCCTGTGTGTGTGTGTGTGTGTGTGTGTGTGTGTGTGTGTGTATCCATGAGAAATGAAAGCACATTTCCACACAAAAACTCATATAAGAATGTTCATGGCAGTATTCTTCATAATACCCAAAAGGTAGACAAAAACCAAATATTCATCGATGGATGAATGGATAAACACATGTGACACACACATACAATAGAATATTTTTTGGCCATAAAAAAGAATAATATACTGATAAATGCTATATCATAGAGGAAACTTGAAAACATGCTAAGTGAAGTAGGCTAGATACAAAGGCTACACATGTATTAGTCTGTTCATATGAATGTCCAAAAAAAAGAAATCCATAGATATAGGAAGTAGATTAGTGATTGTTTGGGACTGGAGTGGAAAATTAGGGTATAGGAAAGATAGTAGCTAAGGGGTATAGGGTTTCTTTCCTTTTTTTCTTTTTTTTTTTTAATTTTTAAAATGTTTTGTTTATTTCTGAGAGAGAGAGAGAGACAGCGTGACCAGGAGAGGGTCAGAGAGAGAGGGAGATACAGAATCTGAAAGAGGCTCCAGGCTCTGAGCTAGCTGTCAGCACAGAGCCCGACGAGGGGCTCAAACCCACGAACCGTGAGATCATGACCTAAGCCGAAGTCCATTGCTTAACCGACTGAGCCACCCAGGCGCCCCCAGGGTTTCTTCCTGAGGTAATGGAAATGTCCTAAAATCTACCTTAGTGATGTTTGCATATATGTGTGAATATGGTAAAAACCATCAAATTGTACGTTTGAATGGGTAAATTGTGTGGTAAGCGAATTATATTTCAATAAAGCTGTTTTAAAAATGAGTCATGAGTAGGCAGACACAAATGGAGTATCTGCTCCATTTTTATTAAGAATGGGATACAGATATAACTTTGTCATGTTGAAGCATCCATGATGTTGAGTGAGATTATTGATTGGCTCTACATGCAGTGTGGGGCTTGAACTCAAGACCCCAAGATCAAATCTCATGCTGTCTCAACTAAGCTAGCCAGGTGCCCTCTGAGACTATTTTTCATTGAAGTATAGTTGACACAAAAGTTATGAGAGTTCTTGATATAGTCTGGCTTTAATCACTTACCAACCGTATGATTTCCAGATGTTTTTTTCTATTCTGTGAGTTGTCTTTTTAATCATTTTTAAAATGTTTTATTTTTATTTTTGAGAGAGAAAAGGTAAGGAGCAGAGAGAGGAGGGGGCAGAGGATCCAAAGCAGGCACCATGCTAACAGCAGCAAGCCTGATACAGAGCCCAAATTCATGAAACCTGAGATTATGACCTGGCCAAAGTCAGATGCTCAACCTACTGACTTTTTAAAAAAAAATTTTATTTATTTTGAGAGAGAGTGGGTGTGGAGGGAGGGGCAGAGAGAGAGGGAGACACAGAAACAGGCCTCAGGCTCTGAGCTGTCAGCACAGAGCCCTATGCAGGGCTCAAACTCACAAACCATGAGATCATGACCTGAGCTGAAGTCAGATGCTTAACTGGCTGAGCCACTCAGGCGCCCCATTACAGTGAAGTTTTTTTTCTTTTCTTTTTTTTTTTTTTTAAGAGTTGATGATTTATTTTCCAATTTTTATTTCTTTTAAATTTTTTAAGTTCATTTTTAATTTATTTTGAAAGAGAGACAGAAAGCACACGGTGGGGGGCGGGGTGCAGAGAGAGAGGGAGACAGAATTCCAAACAGGCTCCGCATTATCAGCACAGAACCCGATGTGGGTCTTGAACTCACAGACTGTGAAATCATGACCTGAGCTGAAACCAAGAGCCAGATGTTTAACCAAGTGAGCCACTTAGGTGCCCTTCAATTTTTATTTTTAATTGCAGTATAATTGACATACAATATTAGTTTCAGGTGTAGAACATGGTAATTAGATAATTAGAAACATCATGAAATGTTAATTAGTATAGTTACCATCTGTCAACATAAAAAATTATAATGTTATTCACTGTGTTTCCTATTTTGTACTTAATCACCTTTGTGATTTATTTATTTTACAATTGGACATTTGTACTTCTTAATCCCCGTCATCGATTTTCTCATCCTCTTCCCCTCTTATAACCACCAAGTTATATTCTGTATTTATGAGTCTGCTTCTGTTTTTTGTTGGCTCACTTGTTTTCTTTTTTAGATTCTAGATATAAGTAAAATCATATGGTGTTTTTATCTTTATCTGACTTACTTCATTTAGCATAATACCAACTAGGTACATCCATGTTGATATGAATGACAAGATTTCATTCTTCCCTCTTCCTTCTCCCTAGATTTCATTAAAAAAAATTTTTTTAAGTGTTTATTTTTGAGAGAGAGAGTGTGCACAAGCAGAGGAGGGGCATAGAGAGGAGGACAGAGGCTCTAAAGCGGGCTCCACACCAAGGGCAATGAGCCAGATGTGAGGCTCAAACTCATGAACGTGAGACCATGACCTGAGCCAAAGCTGGATGCTCAACCAGTTGAGCAACCCAGGTGCCCCTAGATTTCGTTTATTCTTATGCTGAGTAATATTCCATTGTGTACATATATTACATATTCTTTATCAATTCATCTGTCAAAGGACAATTGGGTTGTTTCCATATCTTGTTTATTGTAAATAATGCTGCAGTAAATATAGGGGTACATGTATCTTTTCAAATTAGTGTTTTCATTTCTTTGGGTAAATCCCCAGAAGTGCAATTACTAGATTGTATATTTCTATTTTTAACTTTTTGAGGAACTGCCACTTGGTTTTCCACAGTGGCTGTATCGATTTACATTCCTACCAGTAGTTCACAAACGGT
Organism: Crocuta crocuta; assembly: GCF_008692635.1. Lineage (NCBI taxonomy): Eukaryota > Metazoa > Chordata > Mammalia > Carnivora > Hyaenidae > Crocuta > Crocuta crocuta. The sequence continues at coordinate 2,773,163 of NW_027531880.1, forward strand.
TGCTTTTGTCTATATTCTGGCCAACACTTACTATTTCTTGTTTTTTCAGTAATAGCCATTCTGACAAGTATAAGGTAATATCTCATTGTGGTTCTGATGTGTATTTCCCTGACGATTAGTGGCACTGAGCATCTTTTCATGGGTTTGTTGTCCATCTATATGTATTCTTTGGGGAACGTTTATTCAGCTTCTCTCACCATTTAGTAATCAGATTATTTGGGGATTTTTTTGGTGCTGAGTTGTATGAGTTCTTTATACATTTTGGATATCAACCCCTTGGTGGCTATATCATTTGCAATTATCTTCTCCCATTCAATACATCACCTTATTGCTTTGTTGATAGTATCATTTGCTGTACAAAAGCTTTTTATTTTTTTTTATTTTTTATTTTTTTACAAATAGTTTATTGTCAAATTAGTTTCCACATAACACCCAGTGCTCATCCCCACAAGTTGTACAAAAGCTTTTTAGTTTGATGCAGTCTCAATAATTTATTTTTACTTTTGTTTTCTTTGCTTAAGGAGAGAGAATGAGAAGAAGTATTGTTAAGGCTGATGCCCAACGGTTTACTGCCTGTGTTTTTTCCTAGGAGTTTTATGGTTTCACATTCTACTTTAGGTCTTTAATCCATTTTGAATTTACTATTGTGTATAGGGTAAGAAAGTGGTCCAGTTTCATTGTTTTGCATGCAGCTGTCCAGTTTTCCCCTACACCATTATTGAAGAGACTGCCTTTCCCCCCCATTGTATATTTTGCTTCCTTTTTTGTAGATTAACTGACCATATAAGCATGGGCTTATTTCTGGGCTCTCTATTCTGTTCTATTGATGTATTTGTCTACTTTTGTGCCAGTACTATACTGTTTTGATTCCTGTAGCTTTGTAGTATATTTTGAAAACTGGGATTATGATACCTCCAGCTTTGTTCTTCTTTCTAAAGCATGCTTTGGCTATTCAGGATCTTTTGTGGTTCCATACAAATTTTAACATCATTTGTTCTAGTTCTGTGTAAAATGCTGTTGGTATTTTCATAGGGATTACATTGAGTCTGTAAATTGCCTTGAGTAGTATGGACATTTTAACAATGTGAATTCTTTGAGCCCATGAGCATGTTATATCTTTTCATTTTTTTTGTGTTGTATTGTCTTCAGTTAATTTTTGGTGTTTTATAGTTTTCAAAGTGCAGATCTTTAACCTCCTTTGTTAAATTTATCCTTAGTTTTTTTGTGTTTTTTTTCAATGCAACTGTGAATGGGATTGCTTTCTTAATTTCTGTTTCTGTTACTTTCTGTGCTGACAGCAACAAGCCTGATATGGGTCTCAAACTCATGAACCAGGAGATCATGACCTGAGCCAAAGTCAGATACTCAACCAACTGAGCCACCCACGTGCTCCTCGACTATTTCTTTATTAATTTATAGAAATGGAACAGATTTTTGTGTATTAATTTGGTATCCTGCAACTTTACTGAATTCATTTATTGCTTTTAATAAGTTTTGGTGGAGTCTTTAGGGTTTTCAACATTTAGTATCATGTCATCTCTAAATAGTGACCGTTTTACTTTTTCCTTACCAGTTTGGATGACTTTCATTTCTTTTTTCTTGTTTGATTGCTGTGACTAGGACTTTAGTAGTTTGTTGAATAAAAGTGGCAATGATAGACATCCTTGTTTTGTTCCTGCTTTAGAGGAAAGCTTTCCACTTTTGACCACTGACTGTGATGTTAACTGTGGGTTTTTCATCTGTGTCCTTTATTATGTTGACGTGTCCTCTAAATGCACTTTGTTGAAAGTTTTTATCATGAATGTATATTGAATTTTGCCAAATGTTTTTTCTACATTTATTGAGGTGATCATAGGATTTATATCGTTCATTTAGTTAATGTGGTGTATCATGTCGATGGAATAGTGGATATCAAACTATCCTTGTATTCCTGGAATAAAGCCAACTTGATCATGGTGAATGAGCCATTTAATGTATTGTTGAATATGGTTTGCGAATATTTTGTTGACTATTTTGTTGAGTATTGGTCTGTAATTTCTCTCTTTTCTAATTTTGTCTTTGTTTAGTTTTGGTATCAGGATAAGATGGCCTCATAGAATAAATTTGGAAGCATTTCTTTCTCTTTTATATTTTTAAAGTAGTTTGAGGAAAATAAGTATTAACTCTTCTTTAAGTGCTTGGTAGAATTCTTCTGTGAAGCCTAATAGTCCTGGACTTTTCTTTCTTGGTTGTTTTTTGATTATGATTCTATTTTGTTAGTAGTAATTGGTTTGCTCAGATTTTCCTTTTTTTCTTGATTCAGCCTCAGAAAATTGCATATTTCTAGCAATTTACCCACTTCTAGGTTGTCCATTTTGTTGGCATATAAGTTTTTGTAGTAGTCTCTTAGAATCTTTTGTATTTCTGCAATGTCGGTTGTAACTTCTTATCTTTCTAATTTTATTTATTTGAGTTCTCTGTCTTTTTTTTTTAATTTTTAAATGTTTTATTTATTTCTGAGAGAGACAGCGTGAGCAGGGGAGGGTCAGAGAGAGAAGGAGACACAGAATCTGAAACAGGCTCCAGGCTCTGAGCTAGCTGTCAGCACAGAGCCCAATGCGGGGCTCGAACCCACAAACCATGCAATCATGACCTGAACCAAAGTTTGACACCCAACTGACTGAGCCACCCAGGTGCCCCTGAGTTCTCTTTTTTCCTTGAGGAATCTGTCTAAAGTCTTATCAATTTTGTTTATCTTTTCAAAGAATTAGCTTTTAGGAATTTTTTTTTTTTAGTCTCTATTTCATTTCTTTCCACTCTGATCTTTATTTTTTCCCCCCTTCTACTAATTTTGGGCCTTGTTCATTCTTTTTCTAGTTTCTGTATGTGTAACATTAGCTTGTTTATGAGAGTTTCCTCAGAATGGATTAAAGAACTGAATGTGAGACCTGAAACCATAAAAATTCTAGAAGAGTGAACAGGTAATTATTTCTCTGACATCAGCTGTAGAAATATTTTTCTAAATATGTCTCATAAGGCAAGGGAAATAAAAGCAAAAATAAACTATTAGAACTACTTCAAAATATAAAGCTTCTGCACAGTAAAGGAAACCATCAACAAACCAAATAGACAACCTATTGAATGGAAGAAGATATTTGCAAATGATATATCCAGTAATGGGTTAGTATCCAAAGTATATAAAGAACTTATACCACTCAATACCAAAAAAACAAACAATCCAATTAAAAATAGGCCAAAGACATGAACAGATATTTATCCAAAGAAGACATACAGAGGCCAAGAGGCACATGAAAAGATGTACCACATCACTCATCATCAGGGAAATACAAATCAAAACTACAATGAGATAGAACCTTACACCAGTCAGAATGGCTAACATCAAAAACACAGGAAACAAGTTCTGGCAAGGATGTGGAGAAAAAGGAATCCTTGTTCACTGTTGGTAGGAATGCAAACTGGTACAGCCACTATGGAAAACAGTATGGAGATTCCTCAAAAGATTTAAAATAGGGGCTCAGTCAGTTAAGCATCTGACTTTGGCTCAGGTCATGATCTCATGGTTCATGGGTTTGAGCCCCGCATAAGGCTCTGTGCTGACAGCTAGCTCAGAGCCTGGAGGCTGTTTCGGATTCTGTGTCTCCCTCTCTGTTCACACTGTCTCTCTCTGTCAGAAATAAATAAAATGTTTAAAAAAAGTTTAAAAATAAAAAAAGATTTAAAATAGAACTACCCTGTGATTCAGTAATCACTCTACTGGTTATTTATCCCCAAAATACAAAAGCACTAATGAACAGGATATACACACCCCATGTTTATTGCAGTATTATTTACAGTAACCAAATTATGAGGCAGCTCAAGTGTTCATCTATAGATGAATGGATAAAAAGATGTGGCATGCAAATACAGTGGAATATTATTCAGCCATAAAAAAGAATGAAATCTTGTCATTTGCAACAATAGGGATAGAGCTAGAGTGTAATGCTAAGCTAAATAAGTTGGAAAAAGACAAATACCATATGACCTCACTCATATATGGAATTTAAGAAACAAAACAAATGAGCAAAGAAAAAAAAAGAGTGAGAAAGACAAACCCAGAAACAGTCTGAACTGAGAGAACAAACTGATGGTTATCAGAGGGGAGGTGGGCGGGGAGAAGGGTGAATTAAGTGATGGGGATTAAAGAGTACACTTATGATAATAAAATAATAAAAAGTGATTATTGACAAGTATATAGTTACTGCCGTTATGTCAGCTATTCTCTGGTTGTTTTTGTTGTTCTTTACTTTTTCTTTTGCTCTCTTCCCTTGTTATTTGATGACATTTTTAGTATTCGCTAGGATTCCTTTCTCATTATTTTTTGTGTATCTATTGTAAGACTTTGATTTGTGGTTACCATGAGATTCATATACAATATTCTGTGTATAGATAGCAGTCTATATTAAGTGGGGGGTTGTTTATGTCTGAAAATATTCTGAGGTGCCTGGGTGGCTCAGTCAGTTAAGTGGCCAACTTTGGCTCAGGTCATGATCTCGTGGTTCATAGGTTCGAGCCCTCCGTAGGGCTCTGGGCTAACAGCTCGAAGCCTGGAGCCTGCTTCAGATTCTGTGTCTGCCCCCCTCTCTGCCTTCCCCTGCTCATGCTCTGTCTCTCAAAAATAAATGAATGTTAACAACTTTTTTAAAAAAAGAAAAGAAAATATTCTAAAAGTACATGTTTGCTCCTTCCCCTGCATATTTTATGTTCATGATGTCATTTTGCATCTTTCTATTTTGTGTATCTTTTTCTTTTTTTTCGAGTAAGCTCTACACCCATTGTGGGTCTTAAACTCACAACCCTGACATCAAGATTCATATGCTCTATTGACTGAGCCAGCCAGATGCCCCTGTCATTTATGTGTGTGTATGTGTTTGTGAGTGTGTGTGTGTGTGTGTGTGTGTGTATCTCAGCTGGTTTTTGTAGAGATAATTGATTTTACGACTTTTGTATTTAACCTTCAAAGTAGTTTTATAAATGAATAATCTACTACCTTTACTGTATGTTTGCTTTTACCCATGAAATATCCTTCATTATTTTGTTACTTATAGTTTTGCCTTTTTTTTACCCTCCTGCTTAAAGAAGTTTCATTTAACATTTCTTGTAAGGCTGGTGTAGTGGTAGTGAACTCCTTTAACTTTTGTTTGTCTGGGAAGCTCTTTATATCTCCTTCATTTCTGAATGACAACTCTGGCAAATAAAGTAATCTTGGTTATAAGCTTTTTCTTTTAGGAGTTTGAATAAATCATAGCAGACCTTTTTGGCCTGCATAGTTTCTGTGAAAAACCAGCTGATAGCCTTATGGGTTTTCCCTTGTATATAACTATTTTATTTTCTCTTGTTGTTTCTATGATTCTCTCTTTACCTTTAATTTTTGGCATTTTAATTATCTCTCTTGGTGTGGACCTCTACGGGTTCATCTTTTTGGGGATGCTCTGTGTCTCCTAGACCTTGATGTCTGTTTCCTTCCCCAATTTAGGGAAGTTTTAAGCTATTATCTCTTCAGTAAGTTTTCTGCCTCTTTCTCTTTTTCTTGTGCCTCTGGGCCCCCCATAATGTGAATGTTAGTATGCTTGATATTATCATAAAGATCCCTTAACCTCTCCTGACTTTTAAAAAATCACTTTTTTATTTTTGCTATTCAGCTTGGATGCTTTCCACTACCTTGTCTTCCATTCATTGAACTGTTCTTCTGTATCTTCTGTTGTTGATTCCCTCTGGTGTATTTTTTTAATGCACTTACTGTCTTTTTCATCTTTGATTGATTCTTTTTTATGTATTCTCTTTGTAATGTTCTCACTGAGTTCATCCACTCTTCTCTCAAGTCCAGTGAATGTTTATGACCAATACTTTGAACTCTTCATCATGTAGATTACTTAATCTCTGTTTTGTTTATTCTTTTTCCCAAGTTTGGTTTTGTTGTTTTGGTTGGAACATAATCTTTTTTTTTAATGTTTATTTATTTATTTTTAATGTTTTTATTTTTGAGAGAGAGATAGAGACAGCATGAGCAGGGGAGGGTCAGTGAGAGAGGGAGAGACAGAATCTGAAGACAGGCTCCAGGCTCTGAGCTAGCTGTCAGCACAGAGCCTGACGCGAGGCTCGAACCCATGAACCGTGAGATCATGACCTGAGGTGAAGTCGGACACTTAACCGACTGAGCCACTCAGGCGCCCCTTATTTATTTATTTTTGAGGGACAGAGACAGAACATGAGCCAGGGAGGGGCAGAGGGGGAAACAGAATCCGAAGCAGGCTCCAGGCTCTGAGCTGTCAGCACAGAGCCTGATGCAGAGCTTGAACTCATGGACCATGAGATCATGACCTGAGCTGAAGTTGGACACTCAACCGACTGAGCCACCCAGGCACCCCAGTTGGAACATAATCTTCTATCTCCTCATTTTTTCTGATTCTCTGTGTTTGTTTCTATGTATTAGGTTATGTCAGCTCGGTCTCCTAGTCTTGAAGGTATTGGCCTTCTGTAGAAGGTGTGCTTTGGGGCCCAGTAGCACATTCCGCCCCTCCCCCCCCACCCAGTCACTAGAACCAGGTGCTCCAGTGGTGTCCTCTGTGGAGGCTGCATGTGCCCATAGTTGTGCCTTGGCATGTGTGTTGCTGCCGCTGTGGTAGGTGGGGCTGCTTCCTGCACAGCCAGCTGAGAGTCCCAACCACAACTGCTGCAGCCATGCTGGTGTGCAGGGCTGGCTCTCCTCCCTCTTTGGGGCAGCAATAACTTTGGTGCAGGTGCCTGTTCTAGCCAGGACTGCTGGCTGGGTGCACCAGGGCAGGAGCCAATTGGAAAGGGTACCTGCCAGGGTAGGATGGTTGGCATGGGGCAGGTGCACAGGTGAATGCTAGGAGGGGGCGAGCAGGACTAACAAGGCTAGCAAGTAGGAGAGTATCAGAACTGTCTCGCATAAGCATCTGGCTACCTAGGCCAAATGCGGTGCAGTTCCCCAGGGCTGGGGATGCCCGACGTTAGGCTTTATTTCCCTTTCAGAGTTGAACTTCATGCCTGTGGTATCCTCCCACTTGTGGGACACTGTGGGGGGGGTTTGGTTCTTGACCACATCTCTGCCCTTACCCTTTTTTTTAAAAAAAAAATTTTACGTCATTTTATTTTGAGAGACAGGGAGTGGGGGAGGGGCAGAGAGAGAGGGAGACTCAGAATCTGAAGCAGGCTCCAGGCTCTGAGCTGTCAGCATAGAGCTCTATTCAGGGCTCGAACCCACGGACTGTGAGATCATGACCTGAGCCCAAGTTGGACACCTAACCGACTCAGCCACCCAGGCACCCCTGCCCTTACCCTTCTTGATGTGGACTTTTCTTTATATCTTTACCTGTGGAGGAGCTACTCTGCCAGTCTTCAGTTCCAGAGTGAATTGTATTTATTGTATGTAGTTGTTGCCTTGATGTATCCCTGGGAGGAGTGAATTCATGATCCTCCTAGTCCCCATCTTTCTGAGATCTGGGTTTTTCTATATTTACAAAGAATGCTCTTGGGACTTGACAGAGATTGCATTGAATCTTAAATAGGTCACTTTGGGTAGTACTGACATCTTAAAAATAGTAAATTTTCTAGTCTGTGAACACAGGATGACTTTCCATTTACTTATGTCTTCTTTAATTTCCTTCAGCAATGTATTAGTTATAGTAAATTTCTTTCTAAATCTTTTTGTCATCCCTTCTTAAGCTGGTATGACTAGCTGTCATTTGTTGACGTACTAAAAACCAGTCCAAAGGGTTTGGTAAGCAGTGTAACCAACCTATAAGCCACGGATTTGCTCTTGCACATTTGTGAACTTTGATTCAGACTTTGTTTCTTGACCCAGAGTTTGGATATCATTTCTTTCCTCTTATCAGAGATTCCTGGCTTCTTTCCAGAGCCACATAACTGGTTTGATAATTTTGGTTTCTCTTTTCAAACAATAACAAAGGACCATAAATCATTGGTAATGATATATTTTGTTTCTGTATTAGAGCCATTGTTTTCCTCTGCATCTTACTTTAGACCTACTTTGTCAAATGCTGTCATTTTCTCATAGCTGAGGTGATCACATCTTGAAGGTTTTCTAACCTCACTTTCAATCCATCTTAATTATCCCCCTATTTTCTAGATTTTTGGTTCTGTACTCACAGTTGCTGATCACATGTAATTTCCTAAGCTACAGGCTGTATGCAGCGTCTCAGGCTGTTTGTCTTGTTCTTTGGCTATACTTTGAATTTTCTAACATTCTACTACCAGATTTTACAATCTTGTATCTTTTCTTTTATGAAAAGAAACCAAAAGAAAGACCTACCGGTTACATGGTTATGTGTGTAACCTGAAAAATAGTAACTTTCTTTCAGGGAGAAGAGAATGGTTTTCCATTGTCAAAGAATGGAGAAATTGCTGTTTAGGTCGGTAGTTACTGATACTTAAATGGAATGGTTCCTTGTGCTGTTCCCTGATAGATTGTTTCCACCACAGTGATCATTATTCAGTCACAAGAAGGTAACATTTAAAATAAATAATCCACCAGAATTTAAGTTGTTTAAACAGACTTCAAGTAGCTTTATTACATTTGTGTTTAGTTTCTGATTGAACTTTTTTGGGGGCACCTGGGTGGCTCAGTCAGTTAAGCGTCCGACTTGGGGTCAGGTCATGATCCCCCAGCTTGTGGATTCGAGCCCCGTGTTGTGCTCTGTGCTGACAGCTCAGAGCCTGGAGCCTGCTTCTGAATCTGTGTCTCCCTCTCTCTATGCCCCTGCTCATGCTCTGTCTCACTCTCTCAAAAACAAATAAACATTAAAAAATTTAAAAAAATTTTTTTGAATTTTTAAAATATTCTTTAAAAAAATTTTTTAAATGTTTTTATTTATTTCTGAGAGAGAGAGACAGCATGAGCAGGGGCGGGTCAGAGAGAGAGGGAGACATAGAATCTGAGGCAGGCTCCAGGCTCTGAGCTAGCTGTCAGCACAGTGACCATCGCAGGGCTTGAACCCACGAACCGTGAGATCATGACCTGAACTGAAGTCAGACACTTAACCGACTGAGCCACCCCGGTGCCCCTAAAATATTCTTTCAAAACGATTGGTTCTTTTTTGTCAACTTTTTTCCTAAAATTTGAAATTTTTACTAAAAATTGAATTATCAGATGTATTTTTAAAAGTTTTCCCTGTCCCATTAAGTTATTGATTTAGAGTTTTTATCACTGTTAGGTATTAGATCGCCCAGAGAATAAAGGCTCTCATATAAAGTAACATTGGGATTTTGTGGACTTAAAATATTACTGTTAAGAAATGTTTAAGTGTAGAAGAAACTATCACAGCCAAATGGAATTAAGCTGTGATTCAGATGTAAATCTTCATCCCCACCCTGCCAACCTAACCACCCCTTCTAATTTCCAGTACCCACAAGTCTTATCCCATCCTTGTAAATCAGCCACTAAATTCTTGCTTTTGAATCCCCCTTTTAATTGTTAATTAAGGTATAAGTGGTATGTTAGGTTTGGGCTTTTCTATATGACATAGTTTTTATTTTCTGTTTTTCTGTGAGTTCTGTGAAAAGCCCTATGGGAGAAAGATCTAATTAGATATGCAAAAGTGTTCAAATGCATAGTAATATCTAGAGTTATGTAGTTTATTCTGAAGAAATTTCACAGAAGAAATAAATGTGTTAATAGTTCTTCAAATGATTTGTAAGCCGGCAGTTACATCGAATCTACGAGGTATGAGGCCTCTGGATTTTGTCATTTGCCAGCCCATATTCAGTAATCTTAGAACTCTTTACAGAGTAGCCTGGAATGTTCAGTCCTGGAACTGGAGTATAGTTGTGTGCCGTCATTTACATTTATCAAGTTCTTGGTTGAGAATTAGACCCATAAAGAAAAAGGATTCATCTGGCAGTATTTTATATTCAAAGTTTATTATATTTTATTCAACAGAAATGTGCATCAGAACATTCACCCAGAAAACCAAGAGCTAGTAAGGGTGCTTCGGGAGCAACTTCAAACAGAACAGGTACTGTTGTTATATAAATACGTGCATTTATGTAAGGGGTGGATGTTGCTATTCCCCTTGCCTATGAAATGGTGATGAAATAATAAATTACTGTTTGGAAACATAGCCTGTTTTCCTGCTTTACTAATTTAAGTGATTCTATTGATTGTATATTTTCAGATTAGGCAAATGACTAGTTTTAACTATTCAGATATTTTCATGTGCGTGTTTGTTTGTTTATTCTGAGAGTGTGTGGGGGGAGAGGTAGAGAGAGAAGGAATACCAAGCAGGCTCTGTATCGCGGAGCTGGATGTGGGGTCCGAACTTCCAAACCTGTGAGATCATGACCTGAGCCGAAATCAAGACTCAGACACTTAACCAACTAAGACACCCAGACACCCCAATGTGTGTTCTTTTTAACATGCTTTAAAAAAAAAAAATAGCAAGGGCGCCTGGGTGGCTCAGTCGGTTAAGCGTCCGACTTCGGCTCAGGTCATGATCTCATAGTTCGTGGGTTCAAGCCCTGCGTCAGGCTCTGTGCTGACAGCTAGCTCAAAGCCTGGAGCCTGTCTTCGAATTCTTTGTCTCCGTCTCTCTCTCTGACCCTCCCCTGCTCATGCTGCCTCTCTCTCTCTCTCTCTCAGAAATAAGTAAACCATTAAAAAAATTAAAAAAAAATAGTTTTCCAGGGCACATGGGTGGCTCGGTTGGGCATCAGACCTTGGCTTAGGTCATGATATCACAGTTTGTGAGTTCAAGCCCCATGTAGTCTTTGCCCTGACAACTTGGAGTCCACTTCGGATTCCCTGCCTCCCTGTCTCTCTACCCCTCCCCTGCTTACGCTGACTCTCTCTCAAAAATAAACATTAAAAAAAAGAAACAGCAGTTTTCGTATTAATTATCTATGGGGAAACAATAACTGTCTAATTGGCTTTAATGAAAATGTAGTGGAAAAACTATTTTTCTTTTTTTTTAAGTTTATTTATTTTGAGAGCAAGACCACCTGTGCACATGCAAGCAAAGGAGGGTCAGAGAGAGAGGGAAAGAGAATCCCAAGCAGGCTCCATGTGGTCAGCACAGAGCCTGACACTCAACCTCACAAACTGTGAGATCATGACCTGAGCTGAATACAAGAGTCAGATGCTTAACTGACTGAGCCACCCAGGTGCCCTAGAAAAACTATTTTTCTAACATCTAAGACCTACAAAGAAATGATTATAGGGGTGGCTTTTTTTCCCCCCTCTTCTTTTTCTTCAGTGGTCAAAGTCAGTAAAACGAGTTAGGCAAGAAAAGAAAACTTTTCTGCCTCCTCTTTGCTTTTAACCAAATGGAGACTCTATGAACCAGAATTGTAATGTATTTCATGAAGGCTGGAATAGGTAGGATATTATATACCTGCAGGCCAAGATAGCTAATATAAAAAAAATGAAAAATTAATATCTCGCCCACCAATTAGATTTTATTTCCAAAGAAAGTTTTATAATTTATCTATTAACCAAATATTTACTAAACATCTCCCATATGTCAGACACTGTTGTTGGCATTGACGATTCAGTTGTGAGCTAAACAAATAAGAATTCCTGCCTTCTTAAAATTTCAGTTCACTGATGTAAAAATAGTTTAAGCATGTTAGTAGTCCTCTGTTTCAGAGCTGTTGTTATTAATAATTCATGCTGGGATTGTATTTTATAATTTACAGAGTGCTTTCCCATACAACTTTCTTATTTAATCTGCAAACATAAGTAAGACAACAAGTATCATTCCCATTTAACATATTAGATCACTAAGATTTACATAAATGCACACTGGAATCACATGCATAGATCTGGCTGGCCTGAAGTCCCACACTGAGCTGGATCTTGCAGATTTCTTTGCACCACTTTCTAGTTCACCTACCTCATACCTTCCTCAAGCATGGCATTTAGCTCTAGATAGAATAAAGCTAGTGACTTAGCTCTTTCTGTGATATTCTGTATGGTAACCACTACCCATATGTAGCCATTTAATTTTAAATTAACCAAAATATTAAATACAATTTAAAATTCAGTATGTTTTAGTGACACTAATCACCTTTCAAGTACTCAATACTCACAGATAACAAAGGGGATATCCATTACTGCAAAAAGTTTTGTTGTACAGCACTGGTAACTGGTAATTGGTTTTGTTTTGTTTTGTTTTAGTTAATTTCCGAAGAATAATAATGAAGATGAAAGGTAGAGAGGGGGACATTAAGTGCTATGTGTTTTTCTTTTTTGCACCATGGCATATAGAATATTCTAGTATTTTAGGACTGTTTAAAAAATAGGAGATTTTGGTTATGGTCATTAGTTTTAGGTGACAAAAATCTTTGATTCAGTTTACAATTAAGAATAGTTCATATTTAGTGAATTTCATAATTTTTTTTGGTGATTTGACATTTTTAATGCTGGCTACCTTGTTTATAAGAGGTATGCTAGGTGCTATAAATGTAGGTTTTTATAAGTATCTTAAAAGATACACATTACATACTGGTACTAGATTCCTTCCAGTTTCTGGATCACTACAACGAGTCCTATAGGTAAGATCCTTTTCCTCATAGCACTTATATTCTGATGGGTTCTTTGATATCAGAATGCTTCTTAGAGTGATGATTCTATTTAAAATTCCTATTACATATGGAAACCAACTTGACAATAAACTATTTAAAAAAAATAAAATTCCTATTACAGTCTCGTAACAATGATGTAACTGAGGAACATGAAATAATACTAATCTGATCATGTGAAATATTAAGTTCAAAGTACCAATGGTATTAAATTTCCTTCTTCCAAAATGACTAATATTCTTGGAAAGTTTAATTCTGTGAGGCACAGCACACATGCAACAGTAACCAGGAATGTATAAATGAAAAAGATGTCAGAAATGATTAAAAGCTATTACTTGAGAAACAGTTTGATATTTCTTTAGCTTTTGCATCAGCCCAGCTTTGGGTTTCTTAGAATAACTTAGTCATTCTAACAGAGTGAAAGAGAAATGTAGGTTTTTATCTTTAAAATGTGCTCAGGAAGGAAGGTAGAGACCCTGGAGCTTAAATAAAACAACAATATGGTTTCATAATTTATCAAACTTGTAAGACTTTAAACTACTGCACATCTAAAACTTGATGAGGATTATACACTGTTGACTGTGTTCTTAAGTATAATTTCACCTGGAGGGAGCTTCAAAAGGCCTGTGTGCATTGTGTAATCCCTGTTTTCTCCTCAGGATGCCCCTGCTGCTGCTCGACAGCAATTCTACACTGACATGTATTGTCCAATCTGTTTACATCAAGCCTCCTTCCCTGTTGAAACAAACTGTGGACATCTTTTTTGTGGTAAGCAAACAATGCTATATTTGGTAAAAAGTGACTGTTTAGGCCAAGACCCATATGTGTACATGGACTGGATTCCTAATTTACTTTGTCACATTTTATATTTCACAAATGGGGTCGATTGCTCCTGATATCCTGTTCTACTTGTTAGCCACTTTTATTTAGTGTCTGTGAATTCAAAGATTAAGAAAAAAACACAATATTCAACTTCTCAGTAAACAGATATGTGTTTGTTTGAATGGTAATTCAAGAATATGAATACCATGAGGATTCACTGAAACCTTTATCACTTTTTGGTAGTCCTTCCCAAGCCAGGAAGGTTCTCTCAAGGACCCTGCCCAAGACCTTCCCTTAGCTCTCCTACCTCCTTTTTACCCTGCATCAGCACAAAAGTTATTAGCCTGGTGTGTGTGTGTGTGTGTGTGTGTGTGTGTGTGTGTGTGTGTGTGAGAGAGAGAGAGAGAGAGAGAGAGAGAGAGACCAACCTCAAGAGGGTTGCTAAGTGAGAATGAGGAACCCAGAGCATATAGTAGGACAAGAAGGGAACACTGATTTCACAATTATTAATATCAGTAAGGGGTGCTTTCTACCTCTGGGCATTTCTTCCCTCCAGAAAGATTTCATAGAGAATGAGGTATCATATAGTCATTGCTCATTACGCTCCTATGAGATTGGGGAGAGTCAGTTATTACGTACCTGCTATGTGCTGGACATTTAACTTCATTGCATCGAACTCCATTTATGAGGAAGCTAAAACTGAGTTAAGAAATTTTATAAAGGGTAACCCAGCTGCTAAAGGAAAGAGCCAGATTTTAAATGTAGGTCTACTTCAAACTCTGTGGGCAATCCTATTATGTAATTAGTAGCTTACATAACTACTCTCTACTTAACATTTATCCATTCACTAGACCTGTTGCCTTATTTGTAGTATTTCTTTTTTGTTCCAATGGCTATATTCAAGATAGGGTTTCAATTGTTCTCAAAATGTACCCATTTTCCATCTTAATACTAATTTAAAATATAGCATACAATGATCCTTTAAGTTTCTTTCTCCCCATTGTATCTTTTGTTTGAGATTATATAGAAATATTAGATATATAGTGCTATTATTTATGCTTTGGGGGAATGACATAAATACTTTGAAATCCATATCATGCAACGCAGGGGTTTCTATACTTTTTCTATACCTAACCAATCCCATTATTGCATTATCCATGAATTTCATTGTCTTCTCTAAACTTTTTGCCTAAGTTAGCTAACAAGTTATAAAACACTTATTTCAGTGTCTATCTTTGTCTGTTGGGAATGCTAATGAGCAAAAAATTATGAAAGTTCAGACAGAGGGAATTAAATGGCCACAGAACAAGCAGATACTTTCCCCCCTCTCAAACCTCTAGTAAATATTCCTAATCAATTGGACATTCTTTTTTGAGTCTGGATATGGCCTCAATGACCATCCTAAAAACACAGTACTTCAGACAGGTGTTAAGAATTAGTGAGGCTTTGTTTCAGAGTCTGTGTCTCCCTCTCTCTCTGACCCTCCCCTGCTCACGCTGTCTCTCTGTCTCTCTCCTAGAAATAAATAAAATATTAAAAAAAT
>NW_027531880.1:2788407-2803523 GCF_008692635.1 Crocuta crocuta
ACAGAGTGGATAACCTAGTCAATTGAAAGATGGCTGTATTGTGTTCTTAGTTTCTGGGTCTGAGGTAATTGGGTAGATTGCTTCTGATATCCTGCTGTACTTGTTAGACACTTATTTACTGTCTCTAGTTTCAAAGATTAAAAAAACTAGTTATTCTGCTTTTCAAACAGATATGTGTTTCTTTGAATAGTAGTTCAAGTATATTGATACCATATATATCCAGAGCACCTTAGCTTAGTTTCTATATATGGTTCCTGTTCTGTTCCTTTACAGCGAGTTAAAAATAACAGCAACAGACTTTATCTTACTTGCATTTGTAACCCACATTGTTTTATTTAATTCCCCAATAGTCTTATGAGGTGTTTTCCCCATTTTACAAATACATAGGTTGAGAGAGATTGTGACCCAGGTTAATGTCATGATCTCTCCCACCATCTTATTTAGGTGGATCTTTTTATAGAGGGGGAACGTTGAAGAAAAGGGAAAACATTGATCATATCACAGCAGATGTGTGTGAACTGAAGTGTTTCATTTGCTGGGCCATAGTTTTTCTGTGCAGGCATTGGCCGTTTCATAATTTGCAAAGCAAGGACACCTGTACCCCAGTTTGTAGAAAAGAGATGTAGGATTAAATAAATTAACATATGTCAAAACACATTGAACTTTTGAGTGAAAAGGTAGTGGATAAAACTAAGGCATCATTACAGAATTGAAAAATAATACTGACAAGATTTATAAGTTTTGCTTTCCTATAGTTTCTATATGAAATTAGATTGCACAAATTACTTAATAAATATTAGCTAACACAACACCCTGAAAGTAGGAAAAGATATCAGATAAAGATTGTTTAGCTTTTAAATTCATCTTTAAATCACTGAACCAGTTTCCCCCCACAGTCACTGCAGTGTCCAATCTGGATAGCCTTTGCCTAGCCCCTTGGATGCTCACCAGTCTCCTTACATACCATTTATTTCTACTTCTGCCATTTGCTCTTTGCTATTCATAAAACTTGGAGCATCCTCCCTCCTGTTTTCTATTTCTAAATCTTACCTATCCTACAAAATTCAGTTCAAATCCTTTCTCATCTACAAATGACTCTCTGATACATCCCAGAGTTCTCCCTCCTATATACCTTTTGTACTTAAGGTTAATATTACATAGTTTGAGATTTAACTACCTTCTAATTGATTTCAGTATGTCACCTTGGACTTTTCAATTTGACTGTCATTGCTTATTCTAGACATTTATTTGATCTGGAAGAATAAGAATAAGGAATGCAGGAGGGCTAACCTAGATACAGATACGGGGGCACCTGGGTGGTTCAGTTGGTTAAGCGTCCAACTTCAACTCAGGTCATGATCTCACGGTTCATGAGTTCAAGCCCCATGTCGGGCTCTGTGCTGATAGTTTGGAGTTTAGAACCTGCTTTAGATTCTGTGTCTCCTCTCTACCCCTCCCCTGCTTGCACTCTGTCTCTCTCTCTCTCTCTCTCTCTCTCAAAAATCAATGAACATTAGTGGGGGGGAAAAACACTCTTCTTTAAAAAAAAAAAAAGAATACAGAAAAGATCTTGGAGGTAGAAGGGAAACTAGAAGCACTTAGTTCAGATTCACAATGGGACCTGAATGGCCTGAGAAACAGGTGTCCTACAGAGAAGAAATGAATTGGGCCCCTAAACAATCAGACAGGATTTTAAAATATTCCTCCTCCTCTTTCTTCTTCATAAATAAAACAAAATAAAATAAAAATAAAATAAAAAATATTCCTTCTTTATTTGGTCTGACTTTAGTGCTTATATGCTTAGCTTACCTGCTGATTTTGAGGTCTATCACCTCTTCCTTTAGACTGTGTTTAGTTGTTTTGTTGCTCATGAACAGCTTCAGGCAGAAAAATCAAATCCATCTAGTACAAAAGTTGATTGAATTAATGAACTGTATTATAAACTTTATTAGGTAAGATAGCATGTAATCTTTGTATCCTTTGGCTCCTTATTCATAGTACTTAATTATTATTATTGATACTACTGTAATTTGGTGTTCTAAATCCTTAAAAGATAGAAGCTGTGTTTTTGTAATGTATATACCAAATTTATTGGTTATCATATTTGCAGTGATGTTTATTTTATTTATTTTACATAGGAAATGCAGTATTTTCTATTAAGCCTCAAAGTATTGAAGCAGTTAATATATTCTTGCTTTTGATTGTATAAAAATGTTTATCTTAACTGGTAGTTTAAATAATAATATTTTTTAATGGCTGGGAATTATTATTAGATTTGAATTTGCCTGAACAGTTGCTTGAATGAAATAAAAATATTTTAAAATAAGATGATACTGTAAAAAATTTCAAATATTTGAAACTTTCTGAGGACTCATGGGCTTTAAAATTTAAAACATCAGTATTAATGTTTTTTTTCTCATCAGGTACCTGCATTATTGCATACTGGCGATACGGTTCATGGCTTGGGGCAATCAGTTGTCCAATCTGTAGACAAACGGTAATGTTTGTATCTAGAAAGCATCATTTATGCTAGTTTATTATGTAAATGTTTATAATTTCTGCATCTAAATTTTAAATTATTTTTATTATTTTAAAGTTTTAATTTAAATTCCAGTTAGTTAACATATAGTGCAATAATTTCAGGTGTACAATATAGTGACTCAACTCTTGCGTATATCACCCTGCACTCATCCAGGATTAAGCACACTCCTTAATCCCCATCATGTATTTAACATATCCACCCCTCTCCCCTCTGGTAACCATCAGTTTGTTCTCTATAGTTAAGGGTCTGTTTCTTGGTTTGCCCCTCTCTCTTTTTTCTCCACTTTGCTTATTTTTTTGTTTCTTAAATTCCACATGAGTGAAATCATAATGTTATTTGTCTTTCTCTGACTGACTTATTTCATGTAGATAATAGTCTCTAGCTCCAGCCACATCATTATAAATGGCAAAGATTTCATTTTTTATTATGGCTTAGTAATACTATACATATATACCATATCTTCTTTATCCATTCATCAGTCTATGGACATTTAGGCTATTTCCATAGTTTGGCTATTATAGATAATACATTGGGGTGCATGTAACCCTTTGAATGAGTATTTTTGTATTCTTTGGGTAAACACCTAGCAGTGCAGATGCTGCATCATAGGGTAGTTCTGTTTATTCAAAGCTTCTAAATGTTACCCTCTTACTTATTTTTATTTTTTTATTTTAGAGAGAAAGAACACATGAGTGGGGGAGAGGTGTAGAGGGAGAGAGAGAAAATTTCAAGTATGCTCCACACTCAGTGCAGAGCCCAGTGCAGGGCTCAATTCCACGACCCTGGGATCACAAACTAATCCTAAACCAGGTTAGATGCTCAACTGACTGAGCCACTCAGGCATTCCTCCATTATTTTTTTTAATGTCTTAAAGACACCAAAAAAAAAAATCCCTTTGAAATCCTTCAGTTGTAATAAAAAACAGGTGATAAGTAAATCATCCCTAAGATTCTAATAAGTCTTTATTATAATACTAGCAAAGTATTATACCCTAGCTGAACTAGCTAATCAGGCTTAAACAGATATTCCCCTACATATACTTCTTTTGAAAAAAAATATTTCCTTTTTATTTTTAATCTGCCCTTCTCCATTGAGGGCCTAGATAATTTTCTATGATGGATAATAATTTTTTAAAATGTCTCTTTTGGAGACATAACCACATTACATTATCCAAAACAGATCAGACAGTTACAGTTAGTATAGAAGCTACTTCAGGAGAGAAATAGTAACCTTTTATAAACATATTTAAGACTGAAATGTCAGCACAGATGATAGGTGCCACATTTTCTCAGTTTCTTTGGCAAACTGGAAAAACAAAATACTGAAAAATTGGAGAAAATGAAGTTTTTAGTTTTTTAATTAGCAAGTATAGTAAAATAGAACATTCTATCAGTTGTTTACTATTTTTTCATAATTTACTATATACTTATTTTTCATTTAAAATAATATCAGTGGGGCACCAGGGTGGCTCAGTTGGTTATGTATCTGACTTCGGCTCAGGTCATGATCTTATGGTTCATGAGTTCAAGCCCCACATTGAGTTCTGTGTTGACAGCTCAGAGCCTGAAGCCTCCTTCGGAGTCTATGTCTCCTTCTCTCTCTACCCCTACCCCACTTGTGCTCTGTCTCTCTCTCTCTTTCTCAGAAAAAAAAATAAACATTAAAATTTTTTTAATTAAATAAAAAATAAAATAATATCAGGAAATCTGGGTGGCTCAGTCGGTTCAGTGTCTGACTTCAGCTCAGGTTCTGATCTCACGGTTCGTGGGTTTAAACCCCGCATAGGGCTCTGGGCTGACAGCTCAGATCCCTGAAGCCTGCTTGGGATTCTGTGTCTCCCTCTCTCTCTGTCCCTCCCCCACTCATGCTCTGTCCTTCTCAAAATATATAAGCATTAAGAAAATTAAAAATATCTACCTTTCTAATAATGAGTTAGGAACATGAGAAAGATAGCAGCTCCATAGGAAGTCTTCCAGTGTGCAGAATGAAGTCCTATAAAGGATAGAGAGCTTCCAAGTTAAGATGCCAAATTGAACACATATATTATTGTTTGTAACCCCACTAAAAGAACAGGACATTTTGTAAAGGCATAAACCCACAGAGATTAGAACATAAACAAAATGATAGAAGCAGCAACAATTTTTTAAGAACTCTTTGTAAAATATGACATAGAAAAAAGCACACAAAACAGAGAAGTACTGCTTATTGAATTACCACAGAGCAACACTTCAGTAACCACCACTCCACTCAGATGAAGAAGTAGAAACTGGCCAACAGTCCCCAGAAGCCTCTTTGGGACCTTTTCCAAATCTCATCCCCCTCCTACCTCTCTTAGAGGCAACTACTAGGAGAGTTGACTTTTATGATAAGCATTTCCTTGATTTTCTTTATAGGTTTATTACCTTAGCATGCACCTCTAAGATTATTGTTTAGTTTTGTCTAATTTTTGGACCTTATATGAATAAAACCATATAGCATGTATTGTTATATGAACATGCATGCACACACAGATGCTTCCAACCTTTGCTCTGGCATTCCACTTACCCCCATTACTGCCTCCGTTTTTGGTGTAGAGAGAGAGGTTCAGGGCTTTATCTTCCTTCCTCCTTGTTTGTACATTCCCAAATTCTGCCTCTTTCACATTTGACTTTGTAGCACATGGCAGGAGGAAATTTTTTTTTTTTTTTGGTACTGCCTCTCTGGCTAATTTGATATGTGACACAAGGCGGTCAACATTGAAGTTTATTTGCCAATACCGCCTCTCATAGTCTTTACTATCTGCAAGCAACACTGAGACCAGGCCATAGATCTAGCATTGAAGAGTTATTTCCACCACCTGTCCCCTCTTCTTGACTCTATCGATGGCTTTTCATAGAATATATGTGTATTCGCAGGTAGAATCCTTTGGACCACCCATAAATTGCTAGAGGCTAAAAAGGTAGAGATAAAATTGTTTTTATATAATAGCTTTTGGTTCCTAACTGTAGAATAATTCATCCTGGAAGCAAGACAGGTGGCAGATACCTGCTCCCCATTCTGTTTCTCTGGAAATAGTGCACAGGCTGCTGCTTCTGACTGTAACATGCCCACCACTTCTCTTGCTGAATGTATACATAACATACCAGTAGTCCTAGCTGTACTTCAAGGACCAGCTTGTTTCCAGCTTTCTGGACACCCCAAGCAGAAGTCCTTTCTCTCAAGCATCATTATAACCCCCAGCACAATGCCTTTTGAGCAGGTCTGCCTCCCCCTTCTATCTTGGGTGTTGTGGTTAGTTAGCAAGGGGCAGGGCTGTGTCTTTTATTTTTTTGGTATATGTAGCCCTTAGCACTGTGCCTGGCCCACAGTAGGTACTCAATTATTATTTATTGAAAGATGCATTTTAATTAACAAATTTACGAAAAGAGGTTGTACCTGCTTTCGTACCACCTGCAGCTCTTTGTCACTCCTTTGTCTGAAAACATCTGATGTTTGGAAAACATCTGAGTAATGGGAAGTCCTGGTTTTATAGCTGAACTGAGGAAGGATAAAAACAGCTAGATGATTTAAACCTAAATCTGTTACTGCTCCTTCCCATTTTTATCTCATTGTACATTTCCCATTTCCATAGGCATTGTTATATATTTTTTAATTTTTTATTTATTTCTGAGAGAGAGAGACAGCATGAGCGGGGGAGGGTCAGAGAGAGAGGGAGACACAGAATCCGAAGCAGGCTCCAGGCCCCGAGCTAGCTGTCAGCACAGAGCCCAACGTGGGGCCCGATCCCACGAACCATGAGATCATGACCTGAGCTGAAGCCAGATGCTTAATCGACTGAGCCACCCAGGCGCCCCGGCATTGTTATGTTTTTAAATGTACTGGTTTTTAAAGATACTGTGATCTTCAGGTTACCCCAGTTACGGTCCCAGGATATTTGTGTATCCTTACCTCTACCGTGGAGGAAACGAGACTAAAAGTATTGTGTTGTATTACAGTATCACTCATTACCTTTTCTGATTATAGTAGGGGTGGGTGCTTGAGAGTGGGTCCGTGCAATAACTTAATCTCTGTATTTTGTTTGGTAGCATTCAAAGGTATTTCAAATACCAGTGAGGTTGAATAATTATTTTAGTCAAAAAAAGAAATTCCAGGGGCACCTGACTGTGTCAGTCAGTTGAGTGTCCTACTCTTGATTTCTGCTCAGGTCATGATCTCACCATTCATGGGATCGAGCCCCATGTTGGGTTCCGTACTGACAGCACAGAGCCTGCTTGGGATTCTCTCTCTCCCCCTCTCTCTGCACCTCCACTGCATGCACACACACACTCTCTCTCAAAAAAAAAAAAATTCTCTGATTTTTCTCTCTGAGTGCTATATATTTTTATGTCACTTTGCTCCTGAATATTTTTTTCATCATGCTTATGTCTTCAAATAGTTGTTAGTCCAAACGGAGACCTACTGATTTTATCCCTGGTATGAACTGGAAAATATTAGAACCAGTGTTTGGTTAAGGTACCCATTTGAATTTATAGGAATTTAAAATACATTCTGCATTTGATTTTATTATAAGGCAATGATAGCTCACTTCCTTCCCTATGTTGCCTTTATGAGTGAAATATAAATTTAGGAGCTTTTCTCATTCTGTTGAATTATAACATAAAATGAAAAATTAATGTTGCAGAAAAGTATAACAGTGGTTTTTGTTGTTGTTGTTGTTGTTGTTGTTGTTTGTAATATACAGGTAACTTTACTGCTAACAGTATTTGGTGAAAATGACCAGTCTCAGGATGTTGTATCATTGCGTCAAGATATTAATGATTATAACCGGAGATTCTCAGGGCAGCCCAGATCTGTAAGTAATGCTATAGCAGGTGCAAAGTTACAGTATAATGATACTTCTCTTTTGTAAGGTGAGATTTACCAACAAGTATTCTTTGACTAAAAAATATCTCCTTATTTATGTGTGTTAGGTAAAGCTTTAACTAACTTCATCATTGTTGTCAATCACTGAGCTACAGCTTTCCCAAGAACTACAGTTTTCTATCTAAAAGAAAGAAGGATTATAAAAGTCCTTATGAAAGAAGGTTATAACTTGAGAACTTCTGGAAAGTTTTACAGTTGTGTTTTCCTCTTTTTTTACCTACTCTGGTCTCTTGTTTGAAATGTTTCCCTGAGTAACCCTGGGTGTTAGGCAGTTTTTTTGGTATATCATTTTAGCTACTCAAAAGCATTTGATTTTTAAAGAACACATTAATTTTACAGTTTACCTCCTCCCTCCAAAAATGGCATTTGATAGATTATAAACTGTCACGTTTTATTGACTCATTCCAGTTTTTTCAAAATCTAACAAAGAATTCTAGAAATATGTGCATGACTATGTACTTCAAAAATCGGAATATTCTAAGTACAGATTTATTTGGAAAACCTAGACCTCTCCTCTGAGCTCTAGGCTGTGCCTCTCCACTTGGATGTTCCCTAGGCACCTCAAGCATGACCTGAACAGTATTGAACTGCTTGCCTCCTCAACTCACTGTACTCTGTTTTCAGTCTTTACTGTTTTGATTTCTTCCTTTCCCTCATTCCCTTCATCTGATCTATAAAAAAAGTTGTATCATTTCTTTTCTCTTTTTGGGAGATCCTGTCATTTTTATTTTATAAAACTGTCCTGTATCTATAACCATCATACTAGCCCAAGCCACCGTCTCTTAGAATAACTGCAGTGGCCTCTTCACTGTGACGTTTTTCTCTGCACAGCAGCCCAAGTAATATTTTGAAAACATAAGACCATGATATTCTTATACTTTAAAACTTCCAACGTTGTGGAATAATGTTCCAACTCCTTACTGTGCTTACACAGCCCTGCGTGACTTCCCCCTCCCCCAAAATGCTTCACCTCCACCAGTCACCTTTCAGCTCTCAAAATACACTGCAAGTCTTTCCACGTAATGCTTTCACACGTGACCCCTTGATTTGGGGTGCTTGTCCCTCTGTTCTTCTCATCCTTAAGGTCGCTCTTAAATAGACCTTCCTCAAAGAGGGTTTCCCTAATCAGCTAAGGTATTCTATGTTATTGCTCTCTATACATTTCCTTTGTAGCATTTATTACAAACAGTACTCAAATCTTGTTCGGTATCTTTTTCTCAGTAGACTAAAAGCTTCATGAGGGCAAGGGCCATGTTTATATATTCAGTGTTATATTCTCACTGCCAGTTTCAGTGCCTGGAATACAAGAGGCCCTTAATATTTGTTGAATAAATGAATAAGCTATCCTTAAGAATTGGTACTACTACTCTCAGTCAAGAATATAAGCTATTAAAATGCTTCAGTATTAAACACTTGTGTGCTCTTGTGCACCCTTGCAGTATAAGTGTTCCTTATACTGTGGTGTTGTGTACATTTAAAGGCATATCCATGTGGATAAAGGGTAAATCTTCTGTTTAAACAAAAAGAAAAACTTAATCCAATCAGTGTTGTCCTCTACAGTTATCTGGGAGCTTCTTCTATTTTTCATTCAGCATTTTTTTTTTTTTTACATATTCTGCAGTGACATCTGTAGGATGATTCTTTGAAAATCCACATGTTCAAAATTCAAGAACTACCACTGACCTTAAAGAAATCATTTTGGGGCACCTGAGTAGCTCAGTCGGTTAAGCGTCTGACTTCGGCTCAGGTCATGATCTCATGGTTCGTGGGTTTGAGCCCCGCGTCGGGCTCTGTGCTGATAGCTAGCTCAGAGCCTGGAGCCTGCTTCTAATTCTGTGTCTCCCTCTCTCTCTGACCCTCCCCTGCTCACGCTGTCTCTATCTCTCTCTCAAAAAATAAATAAAACATTAAAAACATTTTTTAATCATTTTAAGATATCCATTCATATTTGTAAGTGTGAAGCATACCATTGCTCAATTATTATTTTTTGGTACATATCATATATTTTATAAGCCCTCAGAGGTTATGAAATCATAGTATAATAGAGACATTTAGCTCTTACTTTGATATTCTGAAGCCTCCAAAGTTGGAATAAATTGTGATTAATATACAAATATTTCTTAATAATCCATTTCATACTTCTTGTCTATCTATAGATTTTATATAAATGATACCATATGAGAAGTGAACAAATAGCTCTGATAACAGACAGAAATGTATTCAAAAGATATACTGTCTGGTTACTAGAATGTTTAAAATAACTTACCATAGACTTTGTGAAAATTGTGCTCCTGTCTTCCTTTAAATATTAGTTTCTCCCATAAAGAATAGGAAGTTAACATTTAGAAGTGATTTTAAAAAGACCATTTTGGGAGCACCTGGGTGGCTTAGTCGGTTAAGCGTCCGACTTTCACTTAGGTCATGATCTCGTGGTTCGTGGGTTCGAGCCCCGCGTCGGGCTCTGTGCTGACTGCCAGCTCAGAGCCTGGAGCCTGTTTCAGTCTGTGACTCCCTCTCTCTCTGACCCTCCCCTGCTCACGCTGTCTCTCTCTCTCTCCTAGAAATAAATAAAACATTAAAAAAAAAAAAAAAGACCATTTTGTTTTTTGTGACCAGTTTTCCAAAAAGGATTTAAGATTATCTGGTGGAGTTTATAAAACTGTTTCCTTAGATAATAGCTCTTCCCATTTTTGTCTCTCCATCCCTCTCATTTGGCACTTGTTAAACAAAATATATACCTACACTTGAATATATAGTAATTATACAGATTATTAAAAATAGCTGAACTGTTACAGTGGAATGACCACAGGAAGTGACTTTCCTCCTCTGGTCAGTTTCTCTGCATCACCCAGCTCCTGAGAAATGAGATAAAGAAAGAAGTTATATTGAGAAGTCATGGTAGTTCTTTACTACACAGGACCTTATAGATCACGTAGTCAATGAGCAAACTACACAAAACAAATGAGAAGTTTACAGTCAGAGGATAAACTAACTTGCTCAAAGCAATACAAATGGATAGTAGTACTTTTTTTTAACAGCTTTATTTAGATGTATTTTAGATGTCATAAAGTGCAACTTGTATACAATTCAATGGTCTTTCATGTATTTAGAATAAATCTAATCGGATTATCACCATAATCTAATTTTAGAACATTTTCATTATCCCCAAAGTGTAAGCCAACCTTTCCCTTTCTCCCCTTTCCTGTCCCCTCCTCCTAGACCTTGGCAACTGCTAATTTACTTTCTATCTCTGTAGATTTGACTCTTTTGAATATTTCATCATTTCATTGAAATGGCATCACATAGTGTATGGCCTTTTGTCTCACTTAGCTTAGTGTTTTCAGGGTTCATCCATGTTGTAATATATATATCAGATTCATTGCTTTTTATGGCCAAATAATATATCACATTTTGTTTATCCAGTCCATTGATGGACATTTGTATTGTTTCTACTTTTTGGTTATTATGAATAATGTTTCCATTAACATTTGTCTACCAGTTTTTGTGTGGACATATGTTTTCATTCCTCTTGGGTATATACCTCATTGTGGAATTGCTGGATATTATGATAAGTCTATGTTTAACATTTAGAGGAACTGCCAGACTGTTTCCAAGGAGGCCATTCATTCCCACCAGTAGTGTATGAGGGTTCTAATATCTCTGAATCCTGCAATTTTAAAAAATGTATATAATTTGTACATTTTCAGCTGTGAAAATTATGCTCACTTATTTAAAATCTCAGTAATTGATGTTTCCATACATATCCAGAAACTTAATCATTTTGAGAAAGGTAGGGTCTGGCATTCCAAAAATCACTGTGGCAGTTAGTAATTCACTTAAACTCAAGCCGAATAAACCTCCTAAGGTAATAATAAACCTCCTGATGTTCCGCATCAGGATAATTCTCAGACTGTCAAAAGTCCTCCAAGTTAACGTGTCTTCAATGTATACTACTAACATGTTGTCTAGCAACAGACAGGGACCTCTTAATAGTTCTTGTGGTGTATCATACTCCATTACTTGTTGCTGGGTCTCTAGGAGGTTAAACAACTTCCGCCCAGGGGCACCAGACTGCTAATGATTGACTTGGAGTTTAATTGCAGACCCGTCTGATTTTAGAGCTGAGACTTGAGAGGTTCTTCATTTCGTTTATTTCATTAATTCAAATAATAGAGGCTCGAGTTTTGCCTCGCTGTATCCTATATTTTCCAGTTTGTGGACATTTTAGTTGCCTTTCAGTTATCTGCAAGAAATCTATTTTATAAGAACCTAGTAATGAAAGATGTGCTTAAAGTAAAATATATAACTAGAAAATATGTGAAACTCCTTAACTCATGTTAACTGAGTTTTCACGTTGTAAGAAAATTGTATTATTTTCAAGTCTGACATATTAGATGACAAATCATATTTGTTTTTTCCTCTGCCAGATCATGGAAAGAATTATGGATCTACCCACTTTACTGAGGCATGCATTCAGGGAAATGTTTTCAGTCGGGGGCCTTTTCTGGATGTTCCGCATCAGGATAATACTTTGTTTAATGGGAGCTTTTTTCTATCTTATATCACCTCTAGATTTTGTACCTGAAGCCTTGTTTGGAATTCTAGGCTTTCTAGATGATTTCTTTGTCATCTTTTTGTTGCTCATCTACATCTCTATTATGTATCGAGAAGTGATAACACAGAGACTAAACAGGTGAAAAAATGTGAGTTTACTGAAGTAGTTCAGCTAATGTGTGAAATTACAGAAGGACCCATGGCAGCACACAGCATTTGAATATTAATGTTATGAGTGTAAAACCACTGTATGACAAACATTTGATTTCATTTGCAAATGTCTAGCAATATATGACTGGAATTTATACATGTACAGGTTCTAATATTAAGGTTAGAATTATAATAATTTACAATTATATCTTGATTCTCTGTTGCCTATGACATCTCTGGAAAAAATGTGGAATTATATAAAAAGGGATGATCTTTATATCTTTTTTTCCCAAAAATTACTCAGATTAATTGGATGTATATAGTAAGATATTGTTTTACAGTTTATCCAATTTATCCTTCTCAGTGAGTACCTATATGATAATATATTGCTATGAGATGCGTCTAAATATTTTTGTTACAATAAAATATTGTACAATATTGGGGGAAAGTCAGTGTTTCTTTCAGTACTAGCTAAGTTTTATGCACTTGGAGCAACTGTGCTTTTCCATTCTGATATAATTGTTTGCTAATAGCTAAACGTGAAAGAAGAAACTTGAAGTTTATAATTTGATTTCATATTCTGGTTTATAAGACAATTCTTAATCAATAGAAGGATTAACAAGATATAAGACATTTATCTCCAGTCACCACTCTGGATTTTCTCACTTACGACATTTAAACAAGAGTTTGGTCCTTTTATAAGAGTAGTATATACAAGTAAATATAAAGGGAAAATTTTTTTCAGGAACCTCTGTGATACTGCAAACACATAGTAGTTTGATGCATTTCTAAGGAAAGTAGATTTTCATGGTAATGAGCATTAAAGACATTAGGAGGGTAAAGGAACACTAATTAGATTTGACAAAAAAAATTACTGGTGAGCTCTACCAACAGAATGGGAGAATTTTGTTTTCTCTGGCCAGAAAACTTTTGTAATACTGTCCCTAGATGGCAGCATAGAGCCCATATTCCTCAGGTCTAAGAGAATGAGCAAATGTCTGGGGCAATTCAATAAAAGTTAGCTTGCTTTTTTGATAGCTACAGTTTAAGTCCCCAGTGCTCTCATCTGCAGTTTTCTGCTTTAGAATACTCAAAACCACAAGTGTTATGAAATCCTAACTCCCTCAGGTGGCACTGCTCATTTGTGAACTGGACAGCAGGGTAGTCGTTGATGCCAAGGGGTAGTGTTGGATCTGTCACCTACAGTCACTGATATTCATACTGTCCGTTCAAGTATTATTAGTGAGCCTCATTATGTAGTGATAGGGAGAAAAAAAACCATATCACATTCTCTCAAGTTCATCAGACTAAGTAGTCATCAATGAGATGTTGAATGAAATATCAATAACAGTATTTTTCTAATTTGGGCTAGGACAAAGCTGTTGCTTGTCATAGAGAAAAGCAGTGCTTAAATATAGCACATTATAATTAAAGCATTTCTTATATACTTTTTATCCTTAGGACAGTTATGTGAAAGCCTTCCTTTTTACAGATGAAATCCATATGTTACAGGTCAAAGTTTTTTTTGCCTGAAGCCACACACAAATAAATGACTGAACAGGTATTATACTCTTAGTAGACTCCCTTCTGGGTTCAAGTAGATGTGAAGGTTATTATGAAGAGGGGAAGCAGGAGAGAAAGTGGAATCCTTGGGAAGTCTTTCAGAACACATTGGAGTAGCATAACTTAGGTGATCCTAAGAGGAAAGGTCTAGAAAGATTATATACCATGACTTCATGAATCCCAATTCTACACTTCCAAATCAAATGTCTAATGCAGACAGTGGCATGCTTCATAGAAGACATTTCAGCATTTCAGCTGCAGACAAGTTGAAAAGCTAATGAATTAAGAGGTAGCTATACTATCATTTACCAGACTAGAAATGGATTTTTCACCAATTACAGATTTGGTGTAGGGCTACAACAATGTCATTTTTTTGGAAAGGATTGAATTTTCTGTGCATGTATTCTGCTTCACGTGTCACGTTTCTAGTTACAATTTTATTGCAAAATTTGGAATTCCTTCTAAGACTTTCCTGGTAGAGGTGTGTTGTACCAACTTTGTAACATACAAGAACACTGTATTAAGTGAAGTCTTATTAAACTAAAAAGGGAACATGTAGACATCTCAGAATTTTAGAGCTGCTTATTTTGTCCTCTTTACTGATCACTGGTAATAAACATGGAGGGATCTGAGAGAGTATTTAAAGTAAGTAGTCAATCAGTGTTTTAAACATCATAGTAATACTGTATAATTCAGAGTTAGATCATATAAATCAAAAGAACAATTTGGATTTCTGTAAATAGTAGTATTGTAACTTTACAAAAACATGGTCCAACCCCAGGAGCAGAAGATAACTTTGGGCAGCTCCGTGGGGAACAGGATGGAGAATCGATTATAACTGTCCACTAGAGCAGTGATTTCAGCTACCACAGTTCTCAGCATTTGAGAGCAGCAAGAGACGAAAAGACTTTTGTCAGTCCCTGTGGCTGTGCAGATACAAATCTCACAGGACTGTTTCAGCGGACTCGTGGTTTGGTCCAACTTTGTGATTTAAGTTGTCAAGCAAATATTCTTTTGAATAAAAGCAATATATCTAAAATTAAAAACTTGTGTTACATTCCTTTCTTTAATATTATTTGCTTTCAAATTCAGAACTCCTGAAATAGCATTACTTTTCCACTAACGGACATCTGATGTCTCATCACATTTCTTCTATTTTTTTTTTTTAATGTTTATTTGTTGGGGCGCCTGAGTGCCTCAGTTGGTTGAGCTCAGGTCATGATCTCGCAGTCCGAGAGTTTGAGCACCACCTTGGGCTCTGTGCAGACAGCTCAGAGCCTGAAACCTGCTTCCAATTCTGTCTTCCCCTCTCTCTGACCATCGCCAACTCATTCTCTGTCTCTCAAAAATGAATAAACGTTAATAAATAAATGTTTATTCTGAGAAAGTGCCCATGTGCACAAGC
>NW_027531880.1:2803721-2813871 GCF_008692635.1 Crocuta crocuta
GGGGGAATTCTCAAGTAGGCTCTGCACTGTCAGCACAGAGCCCGACGCAGGAATGGATGTCACCAACTGAGATATGGCCTGAGCCAAAATCGAGAGTTAACTCTGAGCCACCTAAGTGTAACTCATCACATTTCTAATTAATTATGCTTAGATAGTTTTTAATTGAAAAAGCAGAAATGTTTTGTTCTTGAGGAAAATTCTTTAATCTGGGCAATCTATTCTGGACAATACAGGTGAATTAGAAATTAGGCCTGTACCCTGATTCCCCACCCTTATTTCTTTTGAATATATATTCGATAACAGAAATGTTCTTTTTTTACTTATTTTTTTTAACTTTAATTCCAGTATAATTAACATACAGTTAATATTATCTTAGTTCAGGTGTTCAATACAGTGATTCAACAATTCTATACATTACTCAGTGCTCAACATTATAATTGTACCCTTAATCCCCTTCATCTATTCCACCCATCTCCCCACTGGTTCTCTATATTTTATATAGATATATTTAAGAGTTCCAGTTAAATAGAGGTGTCTATATCTTTCTTAGATTTGTTTCTTAAATTCCATAGGAGTGAAATCATAAGGTATTTGTCTTTCTCTGACTTAATTTCACGTATACCCTCTAGATCCATCCATATTGCTGCAAATGGCAAGATTTCATGCTTTTTTACGGCCGAGTAATAGTCGTGTGTGTGTGTGTGTGTGTGTGTGTATGTGTGTACACACATAGATATGTGCAACTTCATCTATCAATGGACATTTGGGCTGCTTAATCATCTTAAATAATGCTGCAGTAAACATAGGGGTACCTATATCTTTTTGAATTCGTATTTTCATTTTCTTTGGGTAAAGACCCCATAGTGGAATTGCTCAATCATATGGTAATTCTATTAATTTTCTGAGGAACCGCCATACTGTTTTTCAGTGGCTGCACCAGTTTGCATTCCTACCAGCAGTGCAAGAGGGTTCGTTTTTTCTTCAAAAAAAAATTTTTTTTTACATTTATTTATTATTGAGAGACAGAGTGCAATCAGGGGAAGGGCAGAGAGAGAAGGAGTCATGGAATCCAAAGCAGGCTCCAGGCTCTGAGTAAGCTGTCAGCACAGAGCCTGCTGTGGGGCTCAAAAACAAGAACCGTGAGATCATGACCTGAGCTGAAGTCGGACACTCAACCGACTGAGCCACCCAGATGCCTCTGAGGGTTCCTTTTTCTCCACCTTCTCACCAACACTTGTTTCTCAGACTTTTGATTTTAGCCATTCTGACAGGTGTAAGATAATATATCATTTCCTGATGATTAGTGATGTTGAACATCTTTTCACATGTCTATTGGTGATCTTTGGAGAAATGTCGTCTTTGGAGAAATGTCTGTTCATGCCTTCTGCCTATTTTGTAATTGCCCATTATTTGCTTTTGTGGTGTTGAGTTGTATAAATTTTTATATATTTTGGATACTGACTCCTTATCGGATAGATGATTTCCAAATATCTCCTCCCACTCAGTAGGTTGTCTTTTTGTTGTTTCTTATTTCCTTTGCAATACAGAAGCTTTTTATTATTATTATTTTTAATTTTAGAGAGCATAAGAAGGGGAGGAGCTATTATTTTTAATTATTTTAGAGAAAAAGCTTTTTATTTTGATGTAGTCCCAATAATTTTTTTTTTTTTGGTGTTTATTTCACTTGCTTCAGGAACATACCTAGAAAAATGTTGCTACAGTTAATGTCAGAGAGAATACTGCCTGCACTCTCTTCAAGGACTTTATGGTTGCAGGTCCCATGTTTAGGTCTTTAATCCATATTGAATTTGTTTTTGTGTATACTGACATAAACTAGTCCAGTTTTCCTAACACCATTTGTTGAAGAGACTGTCTTGGAGCACCTGGGTGGCTCAATCAGTTAAGCACCTGACTCTTCATTTTGGCTCAGGTCATGATTTCACAGTTACTGAGATTGGGCCCCCACACTGGGCTCTGTGCTTACAACACAGGCCCTGCTTGGGGATCTCTCTCTCTCAAAATAAATATTTAAAAAAAAAAAAAAAGCCTGTCTTTTCCCCAGTGCATACTCTTGCCTCCTTTGTTGAAGACTGGCCACATAATCATGTGTTTATTTCTGGGCCATCTATTCCACTAATCTATGTGTCTAATTTTATACCAGTATTATACTGCTTGGTTACTACAGCTTTGTAGTATTAAAGTTTGGGATTGTGATACCTCCTGCCTTGTTCTTCTTTCCCAAGCATGGCTTAGCTATCCAGGGCCTTTTGTGGTTCCATACAAAGTTTAATATTATTTGTTCTAGTTCTTTGAAAAATGCTGTTGATATTTGCATTGTATCTGTAAATTGCTTTGGGTAGTACTGACATTGTAATGATGTTAATTCTTCCAATCCATGAGAATGGTATATCTTTACATTTGTTTGTTGTCATCTTCAGTTTGTTTCATCCATGTTTTACAGTTTTCAGAGTATAGGTCTTTCACCTCCTTGGTTAAATTTATCCCTTGGTATTTCATTCTTTTTGGTGCAATTACAAATGGAATTGTTTTCTTAATTTCTTTCTGCTACTTCATTATTAGTACATAAAAATGTTACAGATTTCTGTATATTGATTTTGTATCCTACAACCTTATTGGATTCATGTATCAGTTCTAGTAGTACTTTCTTGGGGAGTCTTTAGGATTTTCTATATGTAATATCAGGTCAGCTACAAAAAGTGAAAGTTTTGCTTCTGTTTTACCAATTTGGATTCCTTTTATGTCTTTTTATTGTCCGATTGCTATGGCTAGGATAAGTCCTATTTTGAATAAAAGTGGTGGAAGTGGACATCACTGTCATGTTCCAGACCTTAGGGGAAAAGCTCTCAGTTTTTCACCATTAAGTATGTTGCTGTGGGTTTTTCATATATGGCCTTTATTACGTTGAGGTATGTTCCCTCAAACCTACTTTGTTGAGTGTTTTTATCATGAATGGATGTTGTATTTTGTCAGATGCTTTTTCTACATTTACTGAAATGATCCATATGGTTTTTGTCCTCTCTTATGATGTTGAAATGTTCTTTTCTGAGTCTGTATCTTTATGTTTGCACCAACACTTTCCTCCACCACTCTTTGAAATATAAATGTACTGATGTATTCCAAGCCCTTCTGTTTTGCTAAATAGCAACCCAAAAACCTGGGAGTGAGTCAGAATAGGAAAGGGCACTCAAGTTTTTATAGCCCTAAGACTTCAGAGTTTCCCAGGACCAGGCCAGTGGGCTCTAAAGGCTATTGATAGGAAGTGATATTCTAGAAATAAAGACATTCACTGAGCTTTCATTGTTCTTCCCAAACCAGACCATCTTCATGGCATTAGTATTTGTTTTAAGCCTTGAGATACTGACTGCAAGCAAATTTGAAGTGTTATCAGTCATTGTCCTCTTCATCCACCTGCATCCTCTGATTTGTTCTATGTCCCAGAAGGGTGCATGAGAGGAATAAACACCTTGTTAGAAACACTGAATGTATTTGGACACTGTCCTTATTCTTTCAGACTAGTGGTATTTACTGGATTTTTGTTTGTTTGTTTGTTTGTTTTGAGAGAGAGAGAGACAGGGAGACACAGAATCCAAAGCAGGCTCCAGGCTCAGAGCTATCAACACAGAGCCTGATGTGGGCTCAGACTCTTAAACTGTGAGATCATGACCTGAGTCAAAGTCAGATGGTTAACCAACTGAGCCACCCAGGCACTCTTAGCTGTTGTAGGCCTTCTGAGGGGTATATAGTTCATGTGACATTAGGAGAGGGCTAAGGGCTTATGATGTTTCAAACTTACTGGTATAGTGGCACCTCATGATTCATGGGTTTGAGTCCCGGGTCAGGCTGTGTGCTGACAGCTTGGAGCCTGAAGCCTGCCTCAGATTCTGTGTCTCCCTCTCTGTCCCTCCCCCACTCACACTCTGTCTCTCTCTCTCTCAAAAACAAATGAACATTAAAAGAAATTTTTTAACTTACTGGTATCTAATAGTTTACATTTATTTTGTTTAAAAACACCAACTTTTTGAAATACCTGATATTCAGATCAAAACACTAACCCTTCTAATCAGTCTTAGAGAAAATCTTTGTTTCACTAAGCCTAGAATATCAGAGTGGAAGGGACCTTACAAAAATAGATGAAAGATACTGATAGCTCCCCAGAAAAATGCATATATACGCACATATGTTTAA
Organism: Crocuta crocuta; assembly: GCF_008692635.1. NCBI lineage: Eukaryota > Metazoa > Chordata > Mammalia > Carnivora > Hyaenidae > Crocuta > Crocuta crocuta. The sequence goes on from NW_027531880.1 coordinate 2,807,928, forward strand.
TTTTCTTTCATTTCCAGAGGATTCAAAGACCTTGGTATTCATGGATTCCAAATTAAGAATTCTTCATTTAGTCTCATAGCTTTACAGATAAGGATAATGAGAGCCTGAGAGAATGAGTGCTAAGTATTTCGAATAAAAGTTGTTTATAGAAAAGGGAAGCATATTGGATAGAAATTAAAATCTAAACTGATATCAGTGAGTTTAAAACATCTTTAGTCCTTAGCCTCTCCTATGTCAAAACAAGTGGCTTACAGCTTTTTTCCAGTTTATCAAATGAAGACAAAGTTAAGCCTTCTACAATAATTTTGACAAAACTTACCCTTTTAATGTCAAGGATTTTCTTTTTTCCTTAAAAACTGTACTCATCTGTTTCCTTAAAAAGTCTATCAATAAGTGAATCAGCTCTTGGTCTCTCGAGACTTTGAAAAATATTGAACTTTTTTTATTTTTTTAATGTTTTATTTATTCTGAGAGAGAGAGAGAGAGAGAGGCAGCGTGAGCAAGGGAGGGTCAGAGAGAGAGGGAGATACAGAATGTGAAGCAGGCTCCAGGCTCTGAGCTGGCTGTCAGCACAGAGCCCAACGCGGGGCTGGAACCCATGAACCGTGAGATCATGACCTAAGCCAAAGTCGGATGCCCAACTGACTAAGCCACCCAGGCACCCTGAAAAATATTGAACTTATAACTAATCTTCCTCAATTTACCTGTATTTATTCTCATTCCTTAAATGGTCATATAACGCTAAGGCATATATTTAGTTTTGATATTTATGTAAGGGGCCAAATGAAGAGATCACATTAACATATAAATATCTCATTCTCTAAAAGAAAGGCAATTTTACATATCTTGTATAGCCCTTGTTTGCTCAATAAACTGTTTTAATTTATTAAAGTAGAATAAACACCAGAGATTTTCTAAACTGTCAGGGTCAGATGATGAAGTATCATAAAGAGAACAGTTTAGCCTCCACTTCAATCAAAACACATGTCACCACCATCCTGTAAGCCCCTTTCATTGTCTCTCTCCCCCAAAGTCACTTCTTCTTTTACCTACCTTTTTTACTCTACAAAAAATAGGATCCCATATTTATTTTTGTGTGACTTCTTCAATATTCTGCGTGTAATAACTATCCATATTGTTGTGGGTCATGGCTTTACTTTGACTGCTGTATAGTATTCCTTTATACAATTTATTCATTCAGCTATTCACAGGCATTTGGATAGTTTCTATCAACTTTTTAAAAAGGCAGATGATCATCTTTGAAAGTAAAAATGTTTCCTCATAGTCGTCCTTTGACAAGTTGAGAACAGTTATGTGAGCCTCAGGAAATGTTGAGAAGAAATGGGTAAAGAAAAGAAAAAACAAAAAAACAAAAACGAAAAACAATGGTTGTAAATTAGTTTAGAAAAGGTGAAAATTATTGTTCTGTTAAGTAAATAAATTTGCAGGCCATGCAGAGTGAAAATTTAATTTGGGGGGTGTTTTAGAAAGAAAAAGTCAACAGTCAGTTCAATTAATATTTTAAAAATTATATGCAATTTACTTGATCAATAAATTTACCATTTTGAAGGAAACATTAGAATTATATTCAATAATAAAAATGTAGATTTCATTTCCAAGTTATGGATAGCTAGAAGAAAGAAAACAGAAAAAAAGGGAGCAAAGAAGAGAACTTCATGGAGGCAAATCCAACCAAATAATTAAATTGACTAGTTTCACGTTATACTGATTAACAGTGATCACAAACCAGAGCGTGTGGTGGCTCAGTCAGTTAAGCATCAGACTCCTGATTGCGGCTCAGGTCGTGATCTCATGGTTCGTGGGTTCCCGGATTTGTTCCCTCTCTCTTCCCTCCCCGCCAAAATAACAAACTTAAAAAAAAAAAATCACAAACCTCAAAAGGGCACTGGCTGCACTGGCTAGTAATACTTGCATGCTTCTTCAGTAACTTGCATTACCAACCTTTGAGATACATTCTTTTTCTTCTGGCACTGCCCAGTCCTACGACCCCACGGCTGATAACCCCACTTCCTAAATTGCTCCTACCTCTCACAAGTCCTCTGTTTTGTGTACTTATATATGTATATTTATTATTTTTTGTAATTTCGCAGTTTCTGCCCTCTTTTAAAGGCCATCCGCATTTCAGTAAATGCTCAAGCCAGAAGTTCAAGTACAAGTCAATCTTAATACCTTGATGCTGCTCTCTTCCTCATTCTCATAGCCATCTAGGAGCAAGTTTTGATGTTTCTACCTCCAACATACTCTCAAATCCTGGTCATTCTATCTCCACTGCCACTACATTAGTCCAGGTTACCAACTTATCTTACTTGCCTGCAATGGCCTCTTAACTGGTCTGCTACTCACTTGCACTGATAAAACTCTTCACATAATAGCCAGAATGGCCTTTACAAATGCTTATTAGGGACACCTGGGCGGCTCAGTCAGTTAGGCGTCTGACTTCGGCTCAGGTCATGATCTCCCCATTCGTGGGTTCGAGCCCCGCATCAGGCTCTGTGCTGACTGCCAGCTCAGAACCTGGAGCCTGTTTCAGATTCTGTGTCTCCCTCTCTCTCTCTCAGAAATAAATAAAACATTAAAAAAAAAATTTAATGTTTATTAGATCAGGTCTGTACCTTGCCTAAAAAGGTTTATTGGCATCCTGCTTCACTTAAAATCCAAACTAACATGTCACTTTCTCAACCTCATCTCATACCCTTCTTCCCTTGGCTCACTGGCCACCATAGCCTTCATTCAGTCCCCAGAAAATACTGAACTCACTACTGCCTCAGGGCCCTAGTACACACTCCCGGTATGGAGCATGCTCTTCCCATCCTCCCCATTTTCATTCTTCACAATACTAGATTTTTTTCCCATTCTTTGGTTTGTAATAAAATGTTCCCTTCTCAGAGACACTACCTAACTATGCCAGATAAAGTAGGTAGTGACCCCTCCTTTAACCTCATTCACCATTTAACATTCTAATGTATTCAGGCATCTCAGCACAATGTTATTTTATTCACATTTTAATTGTCTGTCTTCCCTTCAGTAGGATAAGCTCTATGAAGACAGGCAGTGTTAGTCTTGCTCGCCAGTATATTCCCAGACCTGGCATAATACCTGCCACCATAATAGATGCTCAATAAATAAAGGTTCATAAAGAAATGGAAGGGAATAAGGAAGGGAGAGAGGACAAGACCACTCCTTACTCCTTCGTTGTTACCACCCAGGCGTAAGCCACCATCATCTCTCACTTACTACAGAAGCCAGTCTGCCAGTGTCCTCGCCTCTAAGTTGCCCTCTGCTATCCATACACAACACAGCAGAGTGATCGGTTTAAAAGACTGGGTCACTACTCTGCTTAAAGCACGTTCTCCATCTCAGAGTAAAAGTCAAAGCCCTTACCCTAGCATACGAGTCCCGGTAGGACTGCATCCTGTTTCCTCTGACTTAGTATTTGTCCTCCCTGGCTCATGCTGCTCCAGCCACACTGACCCTTTACTGTTCTTTGTATAAGCTGGGGACACTGAGCCTCAGGAGTTTTGCCTTAGCCATTCCCTCTGTCTGCAAGGCACTTTCCCCAGATATCCTCAGAACTAATTCTCTCACCCATTCCACATCTTTGCTCAATAGTCACTTCCTCTATTAGGCCATTGTATTTAAAATTGCAACCCCCTCATCCACACCTAGCCCCTTTCCCCTTATAACATTTTATATGGTCATATGTTCTCTGCCTCCTCCAATCTCCACTAGAGTATTAGCTTCATGAAGGCAGAAATCTTTGTCTTATTCACTAATGTAACCCAAGCCCTTGAACTGTGCACCGAACATAGCAAATGTTCAGTAAATATTTGTTGAATCAACTGATGAGTAAAGAATTTCAATGAACTCTTAAAAGACACTTTTCAGTTCACAAGCAGTGACCACACTCTGATATTTATTGCACAGCAAACCATGGCAGAAATTACTGCCTGTCTACCCCTGGAGATGCTAATAAACTATTATTTTAGTATTTGGCAAAGGGATATGGCTCTGAAATTATTTTAGGCACAAGGTTTCTGGGCCCAGTTGACTTGACAAACATTTTCTGGATACTTATTTTATGCCAGACACTGCAAGCTGCTGGGATTACAAGGCTTAAGTAAGACAAAGTCCTCCTCCTCAACAGGATCTCAGTTCATGATGTACGTCAACTACACAGACATTACAGTATGGTTCATAATTATATAGAGAGGTGAAGTGCAAGTTTTCATTGCAACAAGAGAGGCCTAAGTTGGGGAGACTAAGAAAAAGAGGATAAGGAAAGCTGGTTAGAAAAGATAATACTAAGGCCACATCTTGAAGGTGGGCAGGTATTTCAGGTTACCTGAAATGAGAAAGGCACTTCAGGTTAAGGGAAACAGCCTACTTAAGGACGCCAGGTGCGTGCCTGCCCTGTGTAAAATATGATGCTAATAAAGATTTAAGTTAAGGACAGGTGAATGGAGATGATGGTGAAAAGGTAGAGGTAGCCGGTCCTCGAGGGTTTTATGATTCACGGCAGTTAGGTGCTGTTGACAGGGTAAGAAACCATGAGAGTCTGATCAAGAACAATGAGAAGACGGAAAGGGATGGATTTAGTAAGTTTTTATTTATTCTGTATCATCCTCGTCATCAAACGGATGTAGAGGGTGAGAAAGAAAACTACGGTTCCGGTTTAAGCAACTGAATAGGTAAGTCACAGACAATAATCGGAAGGCAGAAAAATTTACATAAGAAATAGAAGATTTAGGAAATCATAGCATTTTATTGAATTCAAGCAGCAGGGTGTTGAGAGAGAGGAAGGCCGAGGATGGAACCCTGGGGAAACATCAGGATGGGGAGGGGAAGGCAAAAAAAGTTTAATAGAGCCCTGGGATTTGTCAACAGCCCTCTAACCGGATTTCTGATCTGCATAGACGGGAGGAGCACGCAACAGGAGGCAAATGGTGTGAAAATAGCTTGCACCAGTTCTAGATTTCCAACACAGCACCTGGAGATCGCTACAGCAATGAAAGCCTTCAGAAGGGACAGTGTATGTTTTCTCTCATTGCTAACACTCTAGCGGCTGAGTTCTCACAAAGCCTGTGATACCTGAACGACAGGGAATGGGATGAAGATAGGCGATGTGGGAAAGGGATTCAAAAAGTTTCACAAATCATATACCATCTGTGGCTGCCCTTTTAAACAAATGGGAAGAATTACCCAACGACCTCAGTTTTACATCTGTCCCCCTTTAGGCCACCAGACCCAAAGACCGTACTGTTCCTCACCGTAAAACGTCCCAGAAAATATAACACAAGGAAACCCCACAGATGGCAGAAACTAGCCCTACAACCACGCAGCGATCCTCTCCCCTCCCCACGCCTCTCCTCTCCCAAGCACTTCCTTTCGCCCTTCCGGAAGCTAGGAGGCCCCACCTACTTCCGCAACGCGGTGCTTTAGCCAATGGTCGGCTTCCCAAGGAACGTTACCTCTGACCTCAGGGCTAATCAGAGACAGTGGGACAAACTCCTCGCGAGAGGTGAGGTTGAAGCTGCCTCCGCCATCTTGGAGATGGGAGACGGGCGATGGCTGTGGTTCTTCTGCTAATGCAAACAACAAAACGGACACATTAGTCAACCGAGTGAGGTTATCATCACTGTATCTGGTGACCAAAGCTACAGAAGAAGCGAGGGTGTCAAAGCCCAGCGCGGCGACACTGATAGCTTCTCCTGCCTGCTGGAGCGGCAGAAGTGAAGTGACTGAAAACCGGAAGGATGGTGCAGTCCTGTTCCGCCTACGGCTGCAAGAACCGGTATGATAAGGATAAGCCCGTTTCTTTCCACAAGTAAGTACCCTACGCGTCTCGCGGCGCTGGCCCCAGCTGGGGCTGGGGGCGCGCGACCGGTTAGGCTCGGGGGCGGAGCCAGGCGCGTGTCCGCGCGGC